>NW_017728997.1:3532175-3556996 GCF_001723915.1 Gavialis gangeticus
TTGTCAAGTACAAATTAGATAGCCAGATGAGGGTCAGCATTAGTTTATTTTCCTTATACTTACTATAGGAGATACTATTCGATAATGCAAATACCAAACCGCAGTTATTTATGGCAGAAATTAAAGAGACACATATTACCAGAGATGGGGAGCAGAAAATTTTCCAGTGCTTTATTTTTCCGTGGGAAATTTCCCATTTCTAAAAACAATGCAAGGGAAGTACACACTATTGTGTATTGTCTTTACATTTTTACAAGTATTCCAATGAAAATGATTTCTTTCCACAAAAAGCTTTGAATTTGTTTGAATATAACTTTTAAACCACATTAAGTGTGCTGTATTTTTTTTCCTAATCAAATATTTCAATTCAAATACTTGTGGCTATTGGGACATAAAGTTAACACAGGGTACTTTTTTAGTTTTGTTTACTAAATATAAGTCAAATCAGGTCAAATACAAGTCAAATATGCTCTATCAGTTCACACTCTACTTAAGGCATTGGAAAATCTTCTGGAAAATTGTCCAATTCAAAGTTTTCCAGAAAACCCACATCTCTGCCTACTCCAGAAGTGGCCCAAGACCACCTCAGTAACAAGCCTGAGGCAACTGCCCCTGGATTCACCTTTGCCAGAGTACTAATAGTTTTGACTGGCCTATACCACCAACGCATTAAAACACTGCCACACAGGCCAGGTATAGACATTACACTTTTACTGGTCTAAAGTAATTGGAAACCAGTCTAAACCCATAACAGAACAGAAGTTTGGCGTGCACGGACTGGTCTAAAAGTATTCTTTTAAGATAGAGCTGGACTGATGTGCACTCAAACTTAATCAATTTACGTTAGACCAGTGCACTGAACTTCAGTACCAGTTCCCCTATTGATTCGAGTTAAGTTGCTGGCTTCTGCCATCCCAGGCTCCTTTGTGGTCCGCTGCTAACACCCCCTCACAGGAAAGAGCACTAGCACTCACCCTGCTCTCAGCTGCTCTGGCCAAGCACCCAGCAGGCTCCACTCCTGAGCTGTCACAGAGCTACACTGGCACAGACTCTTTATGCAGCTCTGCCTCCTGCCTCCACCCAGCCATGGGCAGGCAGCATGGTGGGGAAGGGATGCGTCAGTGTCCCAGCAAAAACCTTGTCATAAAACACCCCACGTTGTACACACAGACCCGACACTGAGCCCAGGAGACCCCCGCAAGCAGGTGCAGCCCCACAGAGCCCAACCAGGCTGCTCGCATGGGTGACTGTTCCCCCTCCCCATGCCATGTCATCTCTCAGCCGCAGGCAGGCAGAGCAGGGGGAGAATGCTCACCTACGCCCAGCAGCCCAGTGGGCTCTCCTGGACTCAGCATCAGGTCTATGTATCGATTATATAGATCATGGGGTGCTTCATGACAGGGTTCATGCAGGGTCATAGACACCTCCCTCCCCCGCCCCCCTCCACTGCCTGCATGGAGTTAACAAATGCCTGTGGCTGACAGAAAATGCAGCAGGGACAGGGGGGAATGCCTGCCAGTTTCTGCCAGTCAATTGGGGGCAGTCTGGGTGCTCAGCTGTGCTTGGCAGTCTCCAGCAGCCCAGGGGCCCCACGAGGCACACTGGGAAGCATGTAGGAGTGCCCCCAACCTGCTGGCCTTGGCCAGTGCAAGTAGCCTGTATGCCCCCCTGCTCCCCGCCAAAAGGGCCGATGTGTATTCTGTTTGCTACCAATGCAACCTAAACCAATTACAGAAACCTGCGTAACTTAGGTTGATTCCATAGAGGGCTTTCTGAATGTCTGTACTTAGCCCAAGAGTGGGAGGGAAGGATGGGAGGAAACTGCCTATTCCATTCCTCTCCATCAGCCTTTCCCATGCAGGTAGATTCCTCTTCTTGCGAGTGCAAGGATATACATTCTTTTTCGTAGGGCAACTGGCATGTTTATGAGGATGGAAACGGTAGAAAAAGACTCGTATCCTTCCATGTAAGTTGTGCCTCTGAGTTACCCGTTTAAAAATTCTCTGTTTATCATTTAATAACGTGAAATACTGAAGCCTCCTTGAACAGTTTCCCTTTGGAGGTTTCTACGACTCCTCTTCCTTTTTATTATGTTTAATATATGAAAAACAGACATTATATTTTTAATGCAATTATTCTTCCCTCTCCCCCACCACACCCCTACCTCTGCCCCAGCTTTTCAGTGAATTTCAGAGTGTTTTACTCTAAGTTATGCATTTTACATTCTCATACAGGCTCTATAAAGGGATATTATATGGATGCTTCTCTGCAGCAAGCTTATTAATTTCCTCCAGTCTTTAACATTGTCCTATTTTAGAGATCCTCCACATGCTGTTGTTGCTAAAGCAGAATGAGTACAAACCACACAGACTCTATAATCTTTGAGCCCCTTTAAATTAAACAAGTGGCAAAAAACAATGCAAAATGAAGCACACATTTCAGTTTGACAAAATAAACCACGTCAGCTGGCATGAGAAACCATATATTATCTCATCAATTCAAATCATATCCTTGTCCATGCTATTAAAACAAATAATTCCCTTCATTGGTGTTAGCTAGTTAGTGATTTGTTTTTTTAATAAATAAGGGACAGTGAAAAATTCTGAAAAATGCTTATTGTATATGATGTTTCATGGTGCAATTAAAGGTTGCCCATTATTTCAAAACTCAGTAATGGCACTGTGAATTTGAGGCCTTTTCATACTAGTAAAGTCCTGAACCAGCAAAGGGTACTTCCCTCACACTCTGAAATGGTCTTGTGATTTAACTGGACTCAGTCTCAAGATCAAAACAAAGCACTCAGAACCAGATCCAGAAAAAAAAAACCCTTGGTGGAAACTTGCAGACAAGGTTCTTTGGGTAAGTGTGAAATCTTTTATTAGACTAACTAAATAGCTGGAAAAATTGTTCCTTGCAAGATTTTGGGTGGAAATGAAGCACGTAAGTAAAAAACTTCAATCCTAGAAAGTCCTGCTCATCTACTGCCTAAACCTGGAAACACCCAGCACTTTATTACAGAGGTACATTACTTTCTGAATTTAAAGTTCCTAGACACCTAAATTTGGTGAGAAGGGAAACAGTGCCAGCCTTTTATACAATGCTGTCCTGTTGAGAGTGCTCATCCAGGATATACAAGATCCATATTCCATTACTTCCTCTGCTTGAGATGATTCAAACCTACATCTTGCACCTTCTAGAATGCCACCTTGCTGGAAGGCTATTAGGGGAGAGGGCATCATCCAGACTTCTGGATGAACCTAGGCCACTGTGCTAGAAAGAATACAAAACAAGGCCAGAGACTCAGCACAAGAGACAGCATGATTAAGGCACCTGTCAGGGAAGAGTACTTCTGGGTTCCAGTCCCTGGTCCAAGGACTGTTTCTATATTTTATGTCAATGGAAAAAATTCCATGGTCAAAACTAACCAGTAGGCTATTATATTAAAGCTGGGCATGCACACACACACACCTTCCTCCTTTTCCTCCAGCGGGCGTATATTAAAACAAGACCAAACCCTGCATAAGAATCTATCTTCATGGGTTCAGGATTGTGGCTCCCCAGTGAATGGAGGCAACTTGCATTACAAAGGGAGTCTAGCTGACTGAGCTCCTGGAATCCACTTAGGTGCCCAAGTCCTTTACTGGATCTGTCCCACAAAGCTCAGTTAAGCATTCAAAGCATAAGTGGTTTGGTGGATCATGGCCAAAATGAATAGCATATTTCCTTAATTAGAGCCAACTGAAAGCAGTGCTAAGAGTCTTGCTGACTTCAGTCAGCTTTGGATGAAGTCCTTCCTGTCAAAGAAGTTAGAAGTAACACATTAAATGAAACCATAACATGTATCTTTTTTCATTGTCTGTACATTTGAAAATACATGAAGTGGCAACACACAAAAAAAGACAGGAATAGAACATCAGTATCCTAATGGTCATGGGTATTTATACACATGCTCTTGGAGCTGCTTTACATTAAAGCGCCCAGAGTGTTACATGCATCAGCAACCCCACGCTGAAAAATGGCAGCAGCAGCACTTTAACTAAAGCCTGTCAAACAAGCTTCAGTTAAAGCACCCCTCATGCCATTTTTCAGCACAGGGACATTGATACACATGATGCCGGAGTCTGCTGGAGCACAGTAATTACCATGGTCCAGCAGACTTAATTCATCGTATAATTACAGCACGTTGGAGCAGCCTCAATGCACGTGTATAGGCGTGCATGATAATACTCTGTCCACTGGACCATGGACTATATAAGCATAAGTAGTTTGCAGAAGTGCTATGGTTTCAGAGCTACAAATACTCAAAATACAATGAAATCAAAACAGAGCTGCTGCCTAATACAACCTATTCATGTTATTTATGAAATACCCATTCCCTGAAAAACTGGAAAGACTGTCCTACTGTTTGAACTGCTACACTGAGTCAAGAAATTGCTAAGTTTCAAAGGAAAAAAAGAAAAGAAATTTAGTGGATCAGTTTAATGGGACGGAAAAACAACTGTTGGTAGCCATGAAATTGTGCAGATCAAATGTCAAAGAGTAATTAAAAAGAAAGGAGGCTTTGTGTGGAATTGAATCTATAATTAGGAAGAGAGCTATTGTTGAAGTGACACTTTGGTTAATAATCTCATTGCAAAAACTGACAAAAGTTGCATTCAGGGGAATTATTTTTGAATTATTTAGAAATGGTAGTTTAAAAATGAAATTGAAAATGGGTGCTTGTGCCATTAAAATGATGCTAATGTACAACTCTTCTGAAAGGGGAAGCTTCTCAATTAAGATACTTGCAATATAGTGCCATTACTTATCTGCTGAATTGTATTTTCATTGCAGTTCTTTTAAGGAAAGCAATTTCTCATTGAATTGCGCAATCAGTAGGCTGATTCAATGTGGCAACGAGCAGTCTTGTATCCCAACACAGGATCAGGCCACCAAAACTTCAGTGGCCTTTTGATCAGCTCTCAAGAAAGAATTTTTAATACCAGGATGGAGTATAATATCCTATCTCACTCAATGTCCTAAACGCATGTTTTTCTTATTGAATTAGGAGCACATAATATGTCACAAAAATTATTTATCTGCAAAGGCCTTGCATGAAAAGAAAGCCGTATTTTATTCTCCATAAGAAGTTTAGCCCCTTAATGTTTTAATAATATATTACTAACATGTTAGTCACATTCTTTTTTATTTACTGACAAGCACAACTTACACTGCAAGTTCAAGCAATCAATGAATAATCAGAAAGAGAATGACAAGAGTGGGAAATATAGAGGGTTGACCCGATGAAGATAAGACTTTGTGAGGGCAATCCCAGAGACAACTGAAGTTTTGTGGTTCAGAGGAAACACAGCAGTAGAGTTAGTGAGTGAGTACACAACACAAACTTTAGTAAATTGCTTGTGCCAATTTACACAATTCAAATAGTTTTTTGTGTAACGGGTTTGTGAAGCGGGCCGTATTCAATTTGGATTCGGCCCCATTCAGGGGACAGCGATTCGATTAGTTGATTCGGATCACTGTTCCAATTCGATTCAGCTGAATGTGAATCTGAAGATACAATGCTGATTTGAAGAATCAGCGATTCGGCCACAGATACAGCTTTAAATGTTTTTTCTACATACCTTGAGGTACCAGGTGTGGCTCGTGAATGCTGAGATGGTGGGGCAGATGGAGTGTCCCACAGGAACATGCAGGGGACCCTCTCCACACCCTCCCTGGCTCCACGATTGGCCATGGGGGGACCCTGGGTGCCCCATCAGACCCAGGAGGCACCAGTCACCAAGCCAGGGTGCAGGGGGCAGGTCCCCTGCACGTTCTGTAGTGGACCCAGAAGTGACCCAGAAATGCTTCTTGTCCACTTCCAGGTCCACCGCCAAACGCGTTGGGGACCCCGCGCTCCCATGGTATGCCCCATCTTCCCCACCATCTCAGTGTTCACGAGCTGCCTGGTACCTTGAGGTATGTAGAAAAAACATATAAAGCTGTGTCTGTGTCCGAATCACCGATTCTCTCTGAATCAATTCAGAGGGTTCTGATTTGACCTGGAGAGATTAAAGGGTCTCCTGATTCGATGCGAATTCGAAGATTTGGCTGCTGAATCGGGCGAAATCTCCGCCAAATCGAATCAGTGACCAATGCTTTGCATAGCCCTAGTTGTCTGCATCATGCACAGGAGTCTTAAATGGCTTGCATTATATTAAAATACATACAATTTCTGGATCTGGTCACAAACAAGTATCGAGCAGCTGATACTTACAACTTCTTAAGTGATAAGAGGATTTGTCTTTTAGGTGAAGAAGAATTTAGCATTCACTTCCCCAGTTCACATTTTCAGTTACTAGGGTAGTTTTTTGTGTAGTAGTGTACATCTACTCCCAAGTGATGGCAGTACATTGGAAGTAATCACAAGGGTCAACATGCTATATTGACCAGAGAGGCCACAGGGTAGCATGCCACAATTCTAAACAGCAACTTTAAAAATAAAAGTAATACACTGGAGATGGGCAAAATATTTAAGCAGAAAATAATGTCTACCTGACTGTTAAATTCAGGTCTGTTGAAGAGAACCCAGACAATTCCACTCTTGGGCCAGATACAGTCATTCAAAAATTCTGAGGAAGAATCGACATAAGTTGCATGGTTTTCTGCAAGCAGTGCAGTTTAGATCAGTAGCAAACAGAACACATATTCACCCTTGGGGGGTGGGGGAGAGGGGAAGGCACAAATGTTAGACCAGTTTCCGCCATTTTTAAGGTCCATAAATGTAAAGCATGTTTTTATGCTGGCAGCTATCTGCTGATTGTTTTGGGAGCAATGAAAAAAAACTGAAACGTGGTACCTACAGAGTCATCACAATTCATAAGGGAGCGCAAAGAGACAGCACTCATTAAGACAACACAGACATCATTCAGCATAGCATTTAAGGTTTTACTGCACTGTAAGATTAATCCTGTTCAATCCTTCTTAACTTTAAGCATGTGCTCAAGTTACATTAAAGGGTCTGATACTAGTTCTACTTAATATCATGGTTCTTGGTAAGCAATAAATAATAAAAAACTCACTTCCAGTACTGTGGTGAAGGGAAACACTATTTTTTAAATGCAGATGAACCAAAGATGGAGTCCATTCTCTTCTGTCCCAACACCTATTAATGCCAGTGGAAAACACACATTGTGCAGAAATTTGTTAAGGTCTTTATTTTTCTTGGCAGACCAAACGTGAGACCGTTAGAACAATGAGAGATTCAGCTCTCTGCTAGCTGTTTCTCCTTCCCACTTGCTCTAAATTATAGATGTTAGACAATTCTAAGGTAGGGGTGTTAATTATTAATAGGAATAATTTGAATTGATTTTCAATTATAGAATATTATTTTCTATTACTTTCCAATAAGGCTGCAAGAATTCCATTAAATCCAAAATGATTATCATTAATTTCCATTAAGATGCATGTAAACCAAATACATTATATCTCTGTTGAAGTCAATGCTTTCCATTATCCATTTCCATTAATTTCCATTTACTTGAAGTGATTCCATTTCAAATGAGCTATAGCAACTCACAGCTTATCAGTATTCTGGGCCCTCTGACAGGGACACAACCTAGCTGCCAACACCTGTTCCTACACATTTACAAGTTTAAAACCTCTACTGGACAACATGATCGACTGAAGCAGGGAGCCAACTCATTTAGATAGCTGTCTTTGGACAACTGTGACTTCTAGCCCTGCATTAAATCTCACTTCAGAAACTTGACACTTGAAAACCAACACTTTCCCTCTGTTTAGAAAGACCAAAAATTCTCTCCACACTTTTCCTTTCTAAAAAACAAAACTCATCTGTTTTTGATTGCTTTACATCGTAAGGGCCTGATCCAAATCCACTGATGTCAGTTTTTCCACTGACATTAAATTCTGTATGTCAGGGAGCAGGTATTTTCCTATCGTATATAATGCAATACAAAACACAGCAATGCAAAATGTGTAGGAAGAACCAAATGCAGATGAGATAACTGTAATTGATAGGGCTATGTGAAGCTTCGGTCTCTGATTCGATTCAATGGATATTCAGCCCAATTCGGTGGCCAAATCTCCGAATCCGAATTGAATCAGGAAACCCTTTAATCTCTCCAAATTGAATCATAACTCTCAGAATCGATTTGGAAGTATTTGACAATTCAGATATAGACACAGCTTTAAATGTTTTTTTCTACACATCTGAAGGTACCAGACAGCTTGCGAATACTCTAGCCCTTTTGCTAAATTATAATTTAACATAACAATGATTATGCCTTCTAATAATTATAGCACTATGGATTCTGACATTGGAGATATGGAAAATGCTTTGATTCTCAACTTCAGTGTTCACGGTTCTTGAAGAAAACATGATTGAGACATGAATATTTTGTTTTTATTCCTGTTTCTAGGCACCATCAAGCTGTGACTATGAAGACTGATGATGACAACTGCATTTCTTCAGAAAAACACTAGAGGTCTGTTGAACCATCAGCCACTAATCCTAGTTCCACTGACCAAAGGGTGCCTGCCAAGTTGCAGGTAATGTTGCTATCCAAGTACCTTCAATGTTGCATACCTGCAGTACTTCCATATTTTTTTTTTTGATGCAGTGTGATTCACGCAGCTGAATGCATCAGGTTATGTCAGCTTGTATCATGTGATGAAATACTCTGACATGACCTAGTTGTTTCTTTTTGTTAAAAGTAGAAACAGATGATAAATAAGAAGCTGATGCTTAGCCATTTTCTGGACACAGAGAAATAGCAGGCAGTTAAACCATCACACTCATAAAATACTGATAAAGCTGAATAGCATAGACCTGATTTTAGAGGTTTTAATAGAAGCTCTGGGTTACCAGCAGCTCTGAAAAATCAGGCTGGAGAGAAAGACTGACAAGTAGGCAAATAATGAGAGAAAGAGAGAGCAATCCATACCAATCAGAATTGAGCAAATAAGCTATATCAGTACATTATCCCTTGGTAGATCATGATATACAAGTACTGTATATACTGTACTGTATATACAATGTTATAAATGTGTATATAAAAATGTTAGCATTTAAATACATGTTCATAGCTTGACTCAGTGCTGCTGTACTGGAGAATGAAGTAATATCTACCAGAATCTAACCTTCCCAGGAATCAATAGCATCAAGTCTTGTTATAACGTTCAAAAATCTACATGCTGAAGTTACAGTACAAAACCACTACCAAAAATGGCAACCCCTCCCCCCGATTATATCCAGTTCCCATCTATGCTTCCTGTGCTTGCCACTGTGCACACAGCTCTACCTCCCAGTGCAACCAACCCCGGCTAGGGACAGACATTACACATAAACCAGATTAAATGATCAGAAATGGGTTTAAACCCTACAGGACAAACTAGGACAGCTGGTGACAGAGAGGGGGGGACAAACCTGAGCTCGTCAATGAGTTCTTTCCATCTGTATTCCTAGACACAGACCAAGACAGATCTTCCAGCTGGCTCATAGAAAGACACAGGAGGGACACCAGCCCATCAACTGTTAGCGCAGCCTTAGTAAAGGGGCACTTGGAGGAGCTGGATGTGTTCAAATCAGCGGGCCTGAATGAGCTTCATCCAAGGGTGCTGAACGAACTGGCCAGTGTCATAGCAGAGCCGCTGGCACGGCTGTTTGAACACTCATGGTGCTCTGGTCAGGTCCCAGAGGTCTGGAAAAAGGCCAGTGCGGTCCCTATTTTCAAGGAGAAGGAGGAAGGAATCAGGAAACTATAGGCCAGTTAGTCTCACCTCTATCCTTAGAGAAACTCTGGAAAAAACCATTAAGGATCACAGTTGTGGGAGCCCAGCAGGGGAAATAATGCTGAAAGGAAATCACCACGAATTCACTGGAGGTAAATCCTGCCTGACTAACCTTGTTTCTTTTTATGACCAGGTCACAAAATGCTTAGACACAGGAGCTGAGGTAGATGTCATCTACCTAGACTTTAAGAAGGCCTTTGATACAGTATCTCATTCTGTTCTCATAAATAATCTGACAGGCTGTAATGTAGATGCTTACACAGTCAGGTGGGTGGCAAATTGGCTTAGGGGTCACACTCAGAGTGGTGGTGGATGGGTTGATATCAACCTGGGAAGATATGGGCAGTGGAGTCCTGGAAAGCTTGGTCCTTGGACCGGTGCTATTCAATGTCTTCATCAGTGACTTAGACCAGGGTGTGGAGTGCACCCTGTCCAAGTTTGCAGATGATACCAAATTATGGGGCAAAGTTAATACACCAGAGGGTAGGGAACAGATCCAGGCAGATCTGGACCAGTTAGAAAAATGTACAGAATGAAACAGGATGCAGCTCAACAAAGACAAGTGCAAATTGCTGCACCTGGGCAAAAAGAACCACCGACACACTTACAGGATGGGGGATGACCTTCTCAGCAGCACAGCAGCAGAAAGAGATCTTGGAGTCATAGTTGACTTCAAGATGAACACGTGTTGTCAGTGTGACAAAGTGATCAACAAGGATAACTGCACTTTATCATGCATTAGCAGATGCATAACAAACAGGTCCAGGAAGGTGATGCTTCCCCTCTATGCAGCACTGGTCACTAGAGCTGGAGTACTGCATCCAGTTTTGGGCACCACACTTCAAGAGGGATGCAGAGAATCTTGAGAGGGTTCAGAGGAGGCCACTCATATGGTCAGAGGCCTGCAGGCAAGGCCCTATGAGGAGAAACTGAGGGTCCTAGACCTCTTCAGCCTTCCCAGGAGAAGGCTGAGAGGTGATATTGTGGCTGCCTCAGCAGGGGAGGGCAGCAGGAAATAGGAGATGCTCTATTTACTAGGGCACCCCCTGGAGTAACTAGGAACAGCGGCCACAAATTGACAGAGAGCAGATTTAGGCTGGACATTAGAAAGAACTTCTTCATAGTAAGGGTTGCCAGAATCTGGAATGGGCTTCCAAGGGAGGCGGTGCACTCCCCTCCCTTGGGGGTCTTAAAGAGAAGACTGGACAAGCACCTAGCTGGGGTCATCTAACCCCAGTGCTCTTTGCTGCCCAGGGCAGGGGCTCAGATTCAGTGACCTACTGAAGTCCCTTCTGAACCTGACATCTATGAATCTGTAACAGAACAAATGTTCAGTGCACATAAGCCAGGTTGAAAATAGCTGAAACCAGTTTGAGATAAACCTGGTTGAATGTAGTATCAGACTCAACTTCTTTGGGTCAAACCGATTTATGCAATGTCTGTCCCAGGCCCTTCTCTCTGCCTCCCCCTTAAGTTGCTCCTTTCCACTAGTAAAGATTCAGTCTGCTCCAGCCACAAGGTGGGTTCAGTCCCTCTCTATAATTTCCAATTGCTTTACGCTGATCACTGTAATGTTATTTTTTTTTAAGTTGCTGCGCTTATCACATAGCAGATTGAGCCCTTATATCATATTGTGCCATTCAGTTTAACCTACTCCCCACTTTCTGCTGTTCTAATGCTCCTGGATTTTTTATTATTATTTCAACTCTTTCAGTTCTTTCCTTCTCATTTGTTCTCCTGTATTGCTTTTAGCTATTCCATTCTCCCTCTTCACCATATGATCACGGGGGAAAAATATGCAGAGGTGGTGGGGCTGGGAGGAGGATTGGGGGGTTTTTTTGTTTTATTTTAATGAAAACAATAACATCTTCTAGCTTCCCATATGCTTTGATATCCTATCAACTACAATTGTGCTGAATGCAACTTCTTACTCTCTATATGGGGATTTTTTCCCCAAGATTTACAAGGTCTACAGCATTTACAGCATAAGCATTAAAACTGCAGTTTATTTCTAAGACTCATGCAATAAAGTAAGCACGTGGTTTAAACAAAGGAATCCCAAAGCATCATCTTGAACAGGGATTTAAAACAAAGTCTCTAATGAATGTGCCATATAAAGTGTATTCAGGTGGCACAATAGAAGAGTCCATATGGTCAGAGCTTGCTGGTAAGATTCAAATGATTTATTTTAACTTCAGAGATTCATTTTTAGAATATTCACTTTTATTTCAATTTTTAAGAGCTCTTTCATCTGAGAATCAGCAGTATAAATTCATCACCATTATAAACATAAGTAACTTAAAAACTCCTACATTAAGCTAGTCTAACTTATTTCTAGCTTGGCTGGCTACGCAGACTCAAACACTGAGACAAATTGTTTTAGATATTATTAATAACTAGCTAAAGTACCCATCTTCGCACAGGCTGCAGCAATCAAATTTTGATGTTTTATAAATAAAATATTTTCATTCTATCTTATTTCTCTCTATTAATAAGCTGTATGTGTATAGTTTTGTACCTTACTTTACTTGTGTGATACGGCTTGACACTGTGAGCTTTTGGTTATACCAAAAACTTACAAAAGTTGAATATTTAAATATATTAAACAACTGAATTGTGAGGTAGAATTATTTATTTACTTTGTAAGACTTCAGCATAGCACTGATTTCACATCATATTTTTCTATCCCAGTTTATGACGGTGTTTGACACTTTTTTATCCATGTAGAGCACCAGGATAGACAACGTTGCATGTTTTGCCATCTGGTGCCAAAATGAAAAGGTTTTTGCCATTGCCAACTCTGGAACAATCAACATAGAGTTGGCCACAAGAAAAGCATGGGCTTCGCAGGTTGAGGCCAACAACTTTAAGTGATTGTCCCTGTGTCTTGTTGATGCAAAACTGAGGTGGATCGGGAACTGGAGCCATTTAAATTGAAATGGCAGGTCAGAGGGAATGATTGGAATGTGTGGAATGCAGACATCCTGCATGGCCAGTCATGATGGTGGCTTCAATGATATGCGGCATGAGCTTCTTGACAGCCAATTGTGTTCCACTGCAGAGTGCTGGTGGGTTCAGATTCCTGAGAAGAATGATGGGCGCACCAATCTTGAGCTCCAGATTGTGTGAAGGCACACCTGGTGGTTCGAGAGTCGAAAAATTCTGTTGGATAGTTGACTGCCTCATTGGTGTCTGGGACAGCGTCCACTGACTTGTATTTCTGCATAGTGCCAGGCAATTGAGAAAGAAGGTCTTTGTTTATGGTATTGACGGCATCTTTTTTGGTGCCAGGATGGCTCTTTGGCATAGCCACTTGTTGTCATGAAAGTGATGTGCAACATTTGGAAAAACTACCTCTTTCAGTTCTTGAAGTATTGCAACTCTTTTCCCAATGTTGTTCATTGAGCTGGGGCCATGGTATCTGAGAATCAAGATTGAACTATTTCCCAGTTTGAGCACGCTTGCAGCAAACTCTCCAGCAAATGCATCACCTGTTAGATGCACTTGCATGTTGGTCATGAGGCTGAGTCACTGAATGTTCTTCCAAATGTATGAAGCTTTGAGGTAGGCCTGCAGTTCATCAGCTTTGGTTCCATGTGGAATGACTGAGTGTCTGTTGAAAATCCCCAGCCAACACCAGAGTCACTCCTTCCATTGTTTTGTCATTGTGTTGAAGATCTTGGACGGTGCGATCAAGAGCCACTAAGGCAGCTTTGTGAAACATTGTGCACTCATCCTAGACAATGAGCTGCTTCCTGCAGGACCTTTGTTTTGCCAGTACCCCTGGCAATGTTACAGGTTGGTGCCTCTGCACTTACCAGATTTAAGGGCAACCTGAAGGCTGAGTGAGCTGTTCTTACTCTTGTCAACAGTGTGGCAGCACTGCCTAATGATGCCACTGCAAGGGCAATCCTGTTTGTCTGCCAGATTGTGGCCAAAAGAAGATTGAGAAGAAAAGTTTTCCCAGGTCCACCTGGAGCATCCAGAAAGAAGATGCCACCACTCCCATTGAAAACTGCTTGAGTAATCTTGTTGAAGGCTTCTCTTTGGTCTGGGACCAGACTTGGCTCATTATCTTGTATGTATTTAGTAAGGTGGTCAATGTTGTAGTTGGTCTCTCTCAAAATATAATTTATCAGCTCATTATCATTGTCTGGTTGTGGGTCAGGAAGGCCACAAGTTTTGAGGTCAGAACCACCCAAAGCCTTGATCTTGTCCTCAATGATAATGAGAGCTTGATTGAAGATGGCATCACTGTAGTCCAGGTCAAGGTTTGGATTTTGCACTCATGCCTGCTGCAAATATCCTGTGCCAGATTCTCCTTGTAGTTGTCCCATAGTTGTTGAGGATTTGACATGGCACATGTCTGCAGCATGATGGCAAACAGGTTTCACAGCATCCCTGGTGACTGAGCTGCAGCTGCCTCTTCCAACGTGCTGTTCTAGTGTGCATCATCCTCGAGTTTCAGTTGCTCTGGATGCAGCCATTGCTGTTCTGTTTGTTTGTTGTCTTGCAAGTTGCTGCTCTAGAGTCTCAGCTGCTCTGGCTACAGCTTTTGCAAGGCGATTTTTGCTTTTGGTAGATTGCCCTTTTTTTTTTGGTAGGATCCATGTGAAATGACTTGCATCTGGAGAGTTGCCTGTCAACAATGACAGTAGTGGCTCAGGAGGATCATTCATTTGCAGCAGTTGAACCCTGCCACTGTTGCAGCATATCCCTCGAGCTTCTCCTTTCCATCTCATTGCAAGGCAGTGGCTGCAAGAAGTCGCCATTGAGCCAATTGCAACTAATGGATCAGAACCATAATCCAAGGCTGGATTGTAACAGAATGCGGTGTTTTCTTTTTCCCTCTAGGGCCATTGCTGCTCTGTTTGCAACTTGCTGTGCAGGAGTTTCAGTTGCTCTGGATGCAGCCATTGCTGCTCTGTTTGTTTGTCGTATTGCAAGTTGCTGCTCTGGAGTCTCACCTGCTCTGGCTGCAGCTTCTGCAAGGCAATTTTTGCCAATTTTGCTTCTTCCAGATTGCCTTACAGGGAATGTCTCTCACAACCCCCTACTCAGTCCCTGAGAAGGCCCTGTATGGTTTTCTCCCTGGACTTTTCTTAAGTCCTCACTCCGCCTGCAGGTGCTCCCAGGTCCTATTAACCAATCCCAACCACAGCCCTTAGAGGAATACTCCTAAATGTGGAGCCTTCTTCAGCTGTACCAGTTGACCTTGGCCAGGAGCTTTGATAAAGAATATTTTGCACATGAAAATTCATTCTGCTTCCTGGGGCTGACCTGTCACCGGGGGTTATGCAGTATAGATTAAAAAAACACAAACAAAAAAAAAACAGCAAAACTTTTTTTGAGCAAAATAAAAAAATAGCACCAAGGCGCACGTCCCCAGGGTCCCCTTAGTAGGCATGCACAGTATCGGGTCTCTAGGTATCATGGGCTTGGAGCTATGGCACTTACACAAACACACACACAGGCCCTTTTATTTATATAGATTAAAAATATTTAGCAAGGTATTAGTAAGGGTTCAATTGACCGGCACTGTTTGGGGTTCTCTGCACACATCAACAAAATGATACCCAGAGGGTTTCTAATCTAAAAGACAAAACAAATGAAGTAACCATGCTTTATTTCACTTGCACCATTGGATCACAGAATAATTTAGAAAAACACTACACTAACTGGAATATATAATGTCTCCACCTGGCATTCCATATATGGAAAGCCAATATGTTGAAGGCCATTGGAAACACTCAACTACAGAGATACAAGTAATGACTTCAACATTAATTTAGTTGTCTTCTGTTACAATTTTGACACTAAAATTGAAAAACATATGCATGTGAGGTCTGATCCATCACTCAATGAAGCCCACAGAAGTCTTCCTAGCAACTACTCACTACTTTGTTTCAGACTTTTTCTGCACTGACTTTGGACTATAATAAGGGAGGCTCTAGTACATTCTTGTCCCACTGGAGCATAACTTTGTTTTACATTTAAGCCTTCAAGTTTTGGGGTACATTCCATTTCCTTGTCAGTTTTTAAAGCAATTCCCTGTGCTAAATAAGGCTGTACATTTCATGTGATCAAGTAAAGAGAAAAGCATCTTTATTTTTACCACCACGATTGTACTTGTCTTTGATAAAGAACAAGTTAGGAAGCCAGCCCCTAATCTTCACACACACAGTGCGCCATCACTGATTTTGGTCATTTTCCTCTGTTCGAGGGAAGGGTTTCTGACTAGGAGCAGATGCATGGGACTGAGGTCTCTGTTCTTATCTGAGCTCTGTTACTAGTTTTGGCCTGTTCAGAGCTGTCCAGACAACTGTTGGAGATAACTAAATAAAAGCCTTATTTGTCTATCCTTGGAGGCTAAGACCTGGCTAAACCAAGCCTTGTCTGGGATTATGTAGTTAGAGATGGTTCTGCTTTGGGCAGGGGGTTGGACTAGATGACCTTCTAAGGTTCCTTCCAACCCTAATTTTCTATGACTCTTATACTGACCTGGTATTTTTCTTTGGACTTCAGTAGCATTATCTTTACCCTTCTCTGCATTCTGCCTTTTATTATGTGGTAGATTAGATCTAGCCCCACTCTGATATTCACTCTCTGTGACCTTTAGAGAAGGCTAAATTCTCTTCAAGTATTGGTTTACCAGATTTCAAAATCTTTATTAACATGGGCATACAAAAGCCCATAGCCATGGCCAGCAAAAAAGCCAAGTGTAACAAGAGAAGTGAGGGAATCGTAAGGTACGCATATATGGACGAAGGGGAAGTGAAAGAGATGAGAAGAATAAATATTAGGTAGGGATTATGCAATGCCTTTAAGATAAAAAAAAAGAAAGAAAGAAAAGAAAAATAGATAAAGACTATGCTGAAGGTTTGAGTAAGAGATGAATATGGGTGAATTTTTGCAGCAATTTTTTGGCTGTTCTCTTTTTGGCCTTCTTAAATTTGAATTGTGGGCAGATTATAAATGAAGAAAAGCTGGAAAGGCAGTTGAACATGACAGACTGAAAAGGAGAGGAGAGATGAAGTTTGGTGATGCAGATCTTTAAGTATCCACTAAGGGCTAGTAGCTGAAATTATGACCAGCTGAAACTGCCTAGGAATAAACTTCAGCAACAGAAAATAAGGGGAACAAGGACAAAACACTGAGTGAGGCAAACAAGGAATGGGATAAAAGCAGTTCATAAGATCCTAACAGAGCTATTCCTTTAAGGTACAGGGTAGGAACAGAAAGACTGAAGAATTTTGGAAACCAAGGGAAGAGAGAAGTAATAGGCAGGGTTAGCAGCTAGTGTGTGTTAAGTCAGAACAGAACTGTATTGTCAGACATTTGGACCTCATTGGATTGGAAAAAAAACAACCAATATTAAATGCAAAGGATCCCAATGAGGAGGGAAAAAAGGATAATTCTCAAGGATTTAGAAAAATAAAAACTTAGAGAATCCATTAAAAGAGATATAACATTTTAGCTAAATTGGAAGATTTGTATGGAAAGTTTAGAACCGTCTGTTCAATGTTATGAGAATTTTCTATAAGAGATAAATATTTCTAGATACATATTTAAAGTCATAAAGTAACAAAACTAAGAAATTCCAGGCAAAAGTACATTTTCTATTGCTAAAACTTTAGTCAAATCAGCTGGAACACATTGATCCAGTTTGTGATGGCCAACTCAGTGACATTTACCAATTTCAGTATTATGTTATAAAGTTTGAATGCCATGTCTGATCAGTTCCAACATTTCTAGAATGTAACAAGTACCCATTGCAGAACCCTACAGAATGCAGGATACACAATGCCCTTTGTATCTGGTTGGCAGACTCATTATTTTCAACTACATCCATAACTGTCTATAGATGAAAGAACCTGTTAACAGCAGCGAATAGGCCCTTCCATTACAACCTTACCTCAGTTTAAAATGTTGATACCCCACATGACTTATTTTCTTCATAGGAAATAAGGATGTTAGAGAAGAAGAGGAAAAGGAGGGGCAGGGACAAATAGAGGAAATGGGGATGCATGCAAGGGGGTAGCTAAATGAGGAATATAGAGGAGATAGGTGGACTACACAGAGGCCTTGCTACATGGCAGAGTGAAAAATGGGTGCACACAGGATGAAGGGAATAGAAAAGGTACAGTGAGATCATGAAAAAAGGTGATGTGGGACTGTTAAACAAATCTGCAGGAAAAAAAAATGAAGGATACAAGGAGCTCCTGATGCATAGAAGGCATTCAGCCTACACAAGCAATGTACTGGGCAATCCCCTTGTTTTTTACCCTGAGCTTAATACTAAATAGTAATCAACTTCTATTCAATGGAATTGAGAGCCTTCCTTTTTTCTTTGTAAAGTAATCCTTGCCCAGCATTTTTCTCTCCTTGACTTAGCACACCGATTATCCAGGTAGATTCCATTCCATGCCAAAAGTAGCTATGGCATTCCTTCTTTGGGCCATTTGATATGGCATTACCCTTAACATAAAAACATTTGTTTTAGAAAAAAATGAAAAGTTATGTTCAGCATAATAGGTGTCTTTCTGTTGAATGAATACGAAGTGTAGTACATGGTTTACAGTCCATTCCATATAACTGAAAAAATATGGTATATATGTATAACCTTATTATACCTATATTGACTCAAAAACATTATTCTGCAGGAAAATGCATATTATCCTGAAGGAAAAATTAATTTACAGTACAATATACTAAATATACAGTGAACCATGAGTTCATTGCATGATTTTATTCAAGCAACGTGAGTTTATACTATATTCTACTTTTTTAAAACTCCTGTGCAAGATTGAACCTTTTAAAATTATATTGCATTTTCAAACTTGCTTATGAATACAGTGCTTTCTCTCAATTGTCCACATAAGGATCCCTTCTATTAATATTCTGAAGCTTGATGCATATTGGCAAACGTAAAGCTATCTCTTTTAGAATCCAGATGTCCTTTAAATTTTGAGAATAATCTACTAAGGACTTTATGGGATTAATTAACTGTTTCTTTTTGGAGATAATAGAATTTGCAATGTGAAGAACATTGGCATTATCTTTAGTGAGACCTTTGCAAATGGAAAATACAGGATAATCGTTATTGCTATATACTGCCTGTTACACAGAAAATGGAGAGAGAATTTACACACAATAATTACCTTTCATATTTTATTACCTTTAGTTCTGGCAATAGATCATAGTAAAATACAAAAGATATGCAGAATATTTTAACCTGGTGTCTATCTTTCATAAAAGGCAATATAGTATGTCGGCATGTGCCTCTCAACGATAATGGTACCCAGGCTCTTTAATCACACTGTGAAAGGATTTAAATACATTCCATACCATATCAAAGATATTAAACGAACATCAAAAACTATGTTAAACGAATCGCTCTCAACTTAGGATATACAAATGGGTTAAAAGTTTCCTCGTACTGTGGCTAAGTTGAAGAGCTTGACTGAAGGTTGCATGGAACAAGTCCTGCGAGATCTATCTCCAAGTCCGTGTCCAAAGAAGCTTACAAACTAGACATGTTGCACTAAGCAAGTCACCATAAAAATTGATTGGGAAGTAGGAACACGGCAGTGTTTTCAACTCTTGTGATTTCATCACGGTTCTTGCAATGCTTGTTTTTCTTAAAGTGCTAACTCCTGGGAATCTCAGTGAGATCCCATAATGCAAGTGTTTAGTCCTCATGGTTGTGGTGAAAAACATGAAAATGTGAACCATAACCAGAAAGAAAAAGTATAAAAGAATTAAATGGATTATTTTAAAGATTTCATGATTAAATCAATCTCTTAAGCTTGGGGTTCCCAATACTGGGACACGCTGAGATGGCTTATAAAAGGAAAGGAATCACTTAGGTTCATGCTGAAGTGCTTTCCTTAACAGAGGCATTAGTTACGTGTATCTCTTGAAGCAAAGATGGTTCTACAGTGTGAAAATATTACTCTAGATGACTCTCTCTAGACACTTTGGCTTCACTCCACAGGATCCCCTTCAATAAATCATCCTACAGATATTGCACACCTCTCCCAGACACTGACACATCTCTGTTAGCACCAGTCCCTATCCACTTCACAACATTCCTGATGGAAGGTTGCCAGAGCTGCCATCAGTGGTAGCAATCGCAGAATTCATGGAAGATCTCTACCATGGTTCACTGGTGGGTCTCAATGTGACTTCAGGGTCCAATACACCTGCACCCAACCAGTGAAACAGATTTAGTGAACAGACAGCCAATAATCTCTCACAGGTGATGGCAGAAGATATCACCATAATGTGGTGCCTGATGTCTCCCCCTCTTCCTTGTGGTATCCAAGCCCACCATAAAGATGTCACAGGCGTCAAGAAGCAATCAGTATAGGGTGCACTGGCACCAAGCTTGGTTGCTCCCCTTCACATCCTACATCTATCAGAGTCTGGTAAGCCATGCAGCTTCTACTTGAATGTTAAACTTATTTATTCATCTCCACACAATCTGCTTCTGTAAGGTTGAAGGATAAGGCCCTAATTGGTAGGCAATTGAAAGTAGGTTGCATTCTACAATATTCAACTTTTCTCCTGCCAAAGACTAACCGTTTATCCGCATCTTAAAGTTGCTGCTGTCTGAGGGAATGCATCCATCCAAGGTTTATGCATCTCTTTTTTCATAAAGCGGAGTAACAGAAATTTGAATGTAAATTGTCCTCCAGAAAGCTGAATTTTCACAGTTTACCACATAAACCAGGACTTATGCCCATATCTACCATTAGCCTGAGAGCCCTACAATGTGTACATGAATATACAGGGTGAGTTATGGCAGTCCTTGCATAATTAGTGTGGTACCGGAGTTTTAGTCTGATTTTGACCCTGATCCCTCTAAAATCCTCAATAAATGCTATGCTGGCCTCATAGGCGATAGCTAGAGTTGAACCAACATACATTATTCTGAAAATATTTAAAGTCAATTAGACAAGAGAACTGTCCTTGAATAGTGACATACTAAACGTAGAGCTGTTGAGTTCCACAAGCCTTCCACCACCATTTTTTTCCCATTTCCAGTAAAAGTACCTGGACTTGATCACAATGTTTTATGTGGACTCACCAACTCTATGCACAGGGATATTATCACCCCTAGGTACGTGTCACAGTGCATAGGCGACAACTATTTTCAATCCATTTTTCATCAATATTATATTTTTGTAGAGTGCCTCCTTTTCAATTCAAACTCTTTTACTCTTTAACAAGCATCTTTCAGATGCTGATTTCTCTAAATAAATCCTTAGTTAGAGAAAGACTTTATTTTTCTAACATGCACAGATACAGCTTTTCAAACAACAGAGATTTCAGGGGAGGCACTTTGACTGAGGGACATTTTCCCCTTTAATTAAATGTAAATACACTTTGCAAAGGAGTTAAACAAATACCTACGTCTCCAGAGAAACTTCTCTTTATCAAAAATATCCTTCCCTCTATTTTCAAGGCTTAACTTGAACTTAAAAAAACAGTAATTTCCATGAGAGAGTTAATGCAAATAAACCTAGACTCTCCTTCAAGTGGCTCAACAGTATTTTTTCAAATATATACTGTACAATTAAAAGTTACTTATTATAGATCCTGTATATGGAGACATATTTCAACAAATGCCTTAAGCTCCAGTGCAGTGCTCTGGAAATCAACATTAAAGCCACCATTAATTTAAGAGGTAGAGGGTCAGGCCCTATCAGGAAGTTTTTACCTAATGGGTTTCAATATATACTTTCTTTTAATATCAAGGTGCCCTGGGTTCACACAGTAAGTTATCACTACTGCATAATGCAGTATAAGACTTAAAATATCTACTTTGCCCTGTACTACCTTTGCAACAAGATGAAGCTTTTCATGTCTTGGCCATTTATTTGTGTTTATTCTTGTGTAAATTGGATGTTTACAAATAACAAATAAATTCCTTTAATGTAAAGTGCATTTTAGATGAGCAAAAGATTCTGGACATACCCTGACTTCACAACATGTAGAAACATTACCAAGCTTAGATCTGTGTCTTATTTCAGAAAAAGATGTGATCAAAATATAGCTGGACAGATGCATTACTTTGCATTTTAAAATGAGAGAGATGCTATAATTAACCTCTCCACCATCCTCATAGAACAAACACTTGTAGTTATTCTGCTGTAAGATTCTTCCTCAGTCACCCCTTGCAAAATAAACTTATGATAGCTGGTGGACTAAACTAGGATATGTTAATTTACATCAGCTGAAGACCATTCTTAACTCTCTTTCAGAGCACACTCATCATCACACCACCCTTCAGCCTCAATCTACATTCCTCCCTCCAGCCCTGTGTACACACAACATCCTTTGGTACATCAGAGACAGCAGAAAGCCTACAAAATATCATGTTGAGTGTATTGTAACTAAACACAAAAGGTCCCAATTTAAATATTAGTGCCTGTAATCTAAGTTGAGGTTCTTCACAGACTCAAAGAAGTGTGAAAATTGTGCTTCTCGAGTTCAGGACATTAGCAAATCCCCTAATTGCCTTAGTGCCTTATATTCATATACAGATCATACCCTACCCCACATATACTGTAGTCAATTAAAATCATTCATGCAGACAAGAAAGATGCATGAAATTCAAATCATCACTTCTAATGCAAGCAAGTAAAAGTGCTAAGATGGGGGCAGGGAGAGGACAAAAATAGAGAAAGTTCAGGTATTGATTTTCAGTTAAAACAAAAGACCCTTTTTTTCCTGTTCCAGTAGGACAAAAGGACCTAATAGAGTGTGGGTATACCCATAAGTGAATTAAAATAGTAGAGTTCACACATAGGCTTGCTTTATGCCCCTTCTGATCACAGTCTTACTACAGTAAAAGCTTTGTTATCCAGCATGAGTGGGGTAAGGGAGGTGCCAGTTATCCAAAAATGCTGGTTATCTGAGAGTTATACCCATCAAGGAAGACAGGGGTGCAGCACTGTGCACTGTCCTAGAATGTGGAGTGCACTAAAGCAGCCTAAGGATTAAACCCTCATCCTTGCACCAAATGCAGGACTGGAGTGAATATGTGCCTGAAGCACTTCAGAGAAACACACGCATCTAAACCGCCCAAAAGTTTCAAAATTAGTTTATCACTAGCCTTTATATTTCTCTAGATAATGTGGGTATCCACCTACCTGGATGTTTTTGATAATCTGCATCTGATAACAGCAGTCTCAAGAAGAGAATATATTACACAAATTTCCAATATACTGTTTCCTTTACCCTGGAAAAAGCAAATTAGAGGGCTGTTTACATCTGTTAGGTGACTACTTCCTTGTTGGCAAATGAGCCATTTATGGAGCTTTCTTCATCCAGAGTTTGCTTTTTTCCATCAATAATTTATTATGCATCTCACTCTTTCTTTCACCACAGATTGCTGGTTTTGTAAGACTTCTATTGTGGTTTTTTATTCCAAGCCGTTTTTGAAATAATATTGTTTCCCCTCAATCTTCTTTGTATTTACTGGAGTAGTCTTTATTTTATTTATTTATATTTGATTGCATTTATTCATTATGGATGACAGGTATTTAAAAAAAATTAAGGCTCTGAACTTTTCTATGCTTGTGTATTCACTTATCTAGAATAAATCTTCAATCTCATTCCAGATCTAATGTCACTCAGTGAAATTCTTTCCTGGTTGTCATTTCATTATTGTACTATTAACTTACATGGTACCATTAATATGCTTTCATCTGATCCAGTCTAGTACTTGGTGTTTTAAAAATATTTGGTAGATATATCATCAGTTTGACAAGGATTAATTTGTTCTCGTTTTTCTTCTCTCTTTAACCTGCCTCATTTTTCACAACTATTGTTTTAGAGAGGTTTTATTTTTCATCTCAGAATTTTCATATATCCATGGTTCTTTCTGTGCTTTTAATCGTATGTCTCCATTTTCACTAATGATCTCTAATTCTTAAAGGGAGGCTCCTTCTTCCCTTACCAATATAACTGTAATTACTTTCACCAGTTTCCATCTTCTGATTTGACTCTCTACTGATATAGGGTAAGCCAACCAAATTTGCAGACAACACAAAGCTGGGAGGTGTTACAAAATGCTAGGAAGAAAAAACTGAAATTCCAAGAGATCTTGATAAACTGTACAGGTGAGGTATAGATAACCAAATTAATTTTAAGCAAAGGCAAAAGTAAAGTGATAAACTTAGGGGGGGAAAAAGCAAATACACAAATATAGAACAAGGCACAGCCAGTTTGGCAGTAGCACTACTGAGATCTGGGTTTTCTGGTGAAGCACAAACTCACGGCGAGTCAGCTGCTGCAAAATAAGCTGAGTTACATTAACAGAAGCAATGAATGCAAGACATGGATGGTCACAGTAACTCCCTACCTGACCACATTTAGGCCTCAGCTGGAGTGTCATTCACTCTCATGATATGGAGAATGTGGAGAAACTGGAGGGGATCCAGATGCAACTGATAAAGATGGAGGGCTTGGGAAGCAAGCTGTATGAGGAAAAACTGAAAGAACTAGTTATGTCTAGTTTGGAGCAAACATGATTTGAAAAGTTAGCATAAGGAAAATAAACATTGCTTCCCTTTGCAACACATGTGGCCAAGGATTTAAACTTCAGCAAAGCAGACAGGATGTGTACAGAAGTTACTTTTTTTGCCATTTAAAGCACTTTATTGCCATGACTTAACAGAAGTGTATGGCTTCCCAACACTTAAAAAATGGGTACAGCACTTTAACCCATGTTAGATGAGGTATTAAACTTGAAGCACTGTATTTTACAGCACTTTAGCAACCTACAGTGCCCCTCCCCCCGCCCCAAGACCCTACATGGCTGAGGACTAGAGGCTTGGAGCAGAGCCAGACAAGAGAGCCGCTGCCCAGCCTCATGGCAGACACAGTGCCCGTTCCCAGTAACAAGGGGACATGCTGTACATGGGACACACACACACACACACACACACACACACACACACACACACACACACACACACACACACACACACACACACACACAGATTTGAACACATCCA
>NW_017728997.1:3557211-3567711 GCF_001723915.1 Gavialis gangeticus
CACACACACACACACACACACACACACACACACACCAGCCTCTCATCCCAGCTCCACCTTCTCCACTGATCTGATGCTGTCTGCAGTCTCCTGCTGCCCAAGGAGGCTGCAGAACACCCTCTGCCTCCTAGCCTGGAAAGTACAAGGAGGCTTTGCACTTCTGTAATATTTAAGAGCACTGTAACTTTATAATGCTATAAATAGTGCTCTAAATAACAGCACTGTAAAACATGCACGTAACACTTCTGTACACATCCAAATCTCAGGGAGAAAAGACTTCTGTGAAAAAGTAGGACAGCAGAACAATGTTCCTAGGGAGGCTGCGGAATCTCTTTCGCTGGAAATTTAAGAGACCAATCAAACATCTATATGGAAAGATCTGGAAACAGCAAAAATATGATTTGTTCAGTGATTTGGACTGTGTGAATCTTCAAGATCCTTTCTACCCTTATGATTCTCTACACTGACAGAAGTCTTCCTTGAGTTTACAATATAGAATGCTCACTGTTATATTATATGTTGTATTATATTAATTATAGTGAGATATCTAATGTGTCTTTTCATCTTAAACTTAAATTACACAGCATCAGTCACAGTTTCCTCTGCATAAGTATGACATGATATGGATTCATCTTATGTCATCTCTCTTATCCACAAATATTTTTGAGCTTCCACAAGAAGTCAGCAAGGTATCTTTACACACACTTCCAGAAAAATCTCTTGACAAAGTTCTGGTACCTGCTGAATATTCATTCCTGCAATTATCTGCACACCATTCACTTGGAGTTTTGCTACTTCATTGTGGCCTACTCTTGCAATCCAGGATCATAAATAAAACGGATACCAACCTATTAGAGGTAGACTGAAATATCCACAGAAAATAAATCATTCACCTTTTACCAGCCAGACCAACAATAGGTTGAGATAAATTACTCATTCATTTTTATAATCCTTTAATTCTGGCGATGTGTTCTTGCAAAAACTGATTAAAATCAAATGAATCATAGTACCAGATAATAAGTTGGTGTAGGAGTGGAGGGTAAACTGATATAAATTGAGCAAAGTCAGTTTATATTTAGGGTGGATATGGCCTATTATTTTGGGGGAGTCTAGCATATGTATTTATCTATGATCACAACCTTCACATGGGGGAGGCTTGTGTACTACCAATAACCTTGAAAGGAATTCTATCAGGAGTTTTGTACCCCTTGTAGGATCACTTATGGTGGCAAGGTCATGGGTGAGGTTTCCAGACTAACAGTGATCCAAAAATAAAAGTCCTCAGTGGTGAAGCAGGCTGATGAAGGAGGAATACTTCACAATGGATGCAAAGGCAGATGAAGGTTTCAGTGGAACAGAAGCTTCTAATTGTTTAGGTTTTCCTTGCCATTGAATTAAGGTTTCCTTCTGAAAGTATCATGCAATTGCTGATGTGCAATGGTATTAAACAAAGACATATACAGGCATCTTCCCAGTTCTGACTACCAGATCAGATTCCTTTTTAGTAGGTGTATGGTACGATACAGTTTTGCTATTTTTCAGAAGGCAAAAACAAATGAAGAATGAGAGTTCAAAAACTCATGCGACTGTATATTTCAGACATGTAACTGACTCATTCATTTGTCTTCTCTTCATCTTCAAAGGACATAATAAGTACAACTAGACTTCAAAGGTCTAAACATCATCCCTTGAACTTCTCAATTGCTTAATTTGAAGTTACAGGTAAAGTGTGACCCATGGGCCACATTTTAGGACTCAGTGGGCACATCTACATCAGACACTACATTGCCACAGTGATGAGCTAGGGCAATGTATCTCATTGCTATGGCAACGTAGTGTCAGCATGCACAAACCGTGGTGCTGCTGCTACTGGCTAAACAACTGCGCAGTAACAATTGCGTATTCGGGTGCACATGTAAATGTGCGCAGTAGGTCAAAAATACCTCCACTCTAGCTTTAATGACTATTGTTTGCTTGGGATAACTAAGTGGAAGAAAAAGCTTCAGGGCTGTGATTCAGGATCTTTATTTTCTTTCAGGAGTGAATTAAAACATTGAGAGTCAAGGATTTGCAGGGGGGCAATCTCTTTTATTAGACCATTTCTCTTTTACTGGATTTTTTTATCCTTTAAACTGGGGGAGATTTTAGACTACCTTTTGGCACTGTCTTTCTTTTCTCCAGTCTTCCTTGGGACCTGAGAAAGGTCCCAAGGAAGACTGGAGAAAAGAAAGACAGTGTGTATGTCGGGAAGCTTGTCTAAATCACTGCTTTATTAACTTGGGCAGTCAGAGCAATGCGTGTAAAGCACATCATTTTCATGTTTCAGTAAGTCAAAGTAAACAACTTATAACAGCTGCAAGATACTCATACAGGTGTAGAATCTGCTCTTGCGAAAGATAAAATTAAGATGAATATTGTATTGCCTACATTTTTATCACAAATTTTATCTTTTCAAATAATGGAACCAAAGAGAGTTAGAAGTTAAAAACAAAAACAGCCTCCCTTTTCAGGAACCTCACTCCAGGCCTCTATTAATCATTTAAGGCTAGTATACAGCTATTAACACCTACAACCTGCCTTCATCAGGGGAAACAGCATGATAGCAAGTAATTAAACACAATATGGTTTTAACTCAAGAGATACAGGGAGCTCAGATCTAGGCTAACTTAAGAAACAAATACAGACAGATATTCATAAACTATTCTTCATTAGCCATGGAAGAAGAAAAAGTGTTTCTAATACCCTACAAAGCCCACTTAAAGCAGCATTAGAAAATTGAGGATTTGAGGATTTTGTTGGTCAGCTGGTTGTTTCAGGGAAGGCAAATAACTTACACGAAGATAATCTGAAGCTTTTACTTTATAATTAAGCTTTTCTTGGCTTTATGATTACCAAAGATATATATTTCTGGAAAGATAATAGGCTGTTTTAAAAAGCTTTCAAACCCACCTAATATGTATTAGCTAATTCTGCATGACATTTCTATTCTTAAAGACGTAAGTTTTGTTAAGGAGCAGAAAGTGGAGGAGTGTGTATGAGTTTGATCCTTTGTATAGGTAACATATTGGAAACAGACAAAAATACTTTTCACTGGATGAAATATACTTTGATACTACAATGACTGGCATTGGAGAACACACACAAATATTTTCATGTCTTACTTTAGCCGTGATCCAGCAATAGCAGTTAAGTCCATACTTATAATTGTGTAGAGTACCCCAAGCTAAATACATGCCAAAGCATTTTTGTTGTATCTGGGCCTCTATTTTGGTTCCAACTAGCTTTTACCTTTGCTTTTTTGACCATCACATATGAAGACCTTGGAAAGAGTGAAAGTCATGCCAGTGCAAAAACCAGCATCAGTTTGTGAACTGCTTAAGTGTACAAAATAAGCCTTCTGGTCACTTTCTGCATTGGGGTGAATTTCCAATCAAAACCATTAAATAAAATCAGTGAAAGTTGCCCCCCCAGTGGGAAGCTATCAGTCTTAAAACTGACCAGGCTGCTATGCATTCAGCAGCACCTGCAAGAGAGCCAATCCCCTCCATTACTGGGAGCAGCAGGATACTAAGTAATTACATTGCAGCGTAATTTTAACAAATGAAATAGAAGGAGCTTGTATCTGGGCACGCTGCAGACTACTAGCAAACAATTATGAAGAAATGGAACTTAAGGACGCTTTCAGAGCTTCCGTTTAAATTCATTACAACTAGGATGAAGATAATTTGTTCCTCAATCACAGGTATTGTGGTCACATTCAGAAAACTTTTATTGTGTAATTTCCAAAGTACATTAGCTTGGTGAATGGACACTTTAACTGAACAGAGGAGATTGAGAGGAAAAGATAGGTACTTTTTGCCAGATTCTATTTCCTCTAATAGGTACGTATTCCGCCCATTTAAGGAAGAAGCTCCTTCCTGAAAGACACTGAAAATCCCAATAATTGTTAATGATCAGGAGCTGCAGACCTGGGAACAAAGGATATGTCTACACTTCTTCTTGGGGTTGAGCTTGAGGTCACTCTTAGAGACCTCAGGAAGAAAGGAAGAAATTGGGGCTTTGTTGATTGTGGACTTGAGGTGCTTGGGTTCTCCAATATGTAGATAAATTCTAAACACACTTCAAAAAAGGGGTGGGCTCGGAGGCCTAAAGTTTCAGTCTCATTCCTGGAGATTTAGCAGAGCTTCTACGGTCAGACTGCATACTCCTGTCAGAGGTCAGACTTAAAAGATCAGCAGGCATGAGCTTTAGGACAACCTTAAGTTCAGTTCAAACTATCAGCTTAGACACAGCAAAAGAGATCATGTATCAGAACACTGGTTTAAGGTTTTCTGCAACCCAGTACAAGCCTTCATTGACTCGCACCTTGCAGGAGAACATGGCTTGTTGGTCTCTGTTGATACCAACTCTGCATAATGTTTGTCTTTGACATAATAACCTAAGGACTCTGCATAATGTAACTCACTTGACTAACATATGCTGACTTTTTTAGGAAAGGATGTCTGAACTGCTGAAATTCATTCTGACTATATTCATTCTATTTATGGATCAGTCCCCATCAGTAGTCAAATTAATCTGGACTAGCTGGTAGGGCCACCAATACCAACAGGAGTGCTCTGTCCCCAAGGCCTGCTCTTGGAGTTGAAGGAGTCATGGGACTTTCCCTTCTAAAGAAGGAACCAGGTGAAATTGAGCACTGAAGTCTATGCAGAAATGCGATGCCAAACTGAAGCTCTGAGGGAGGTGGGGGGGAACCCTCATAAATTCATGCCAATCTCCCAATGAAAAAGAGAAAACATAGCACCTTTTTCATGTTCAGATACTATTAAGTACCTACTGTTTTAAGTAACACAATCTACTCAAGGGAAGTTTTGATTAATAGTTCACATGAGGTAACAGTAGTTTTCAAAAGCAGCTCTGTGACATGCCTCTAAGGTCCTAAAAGCACATTTGAAAACAAGACTCAAACTCTATTTTCACATTGACACTTCTGCACATTTTCGCTACCACTTCTGTCTCTAAATAGAGGCGCAGCTGTGCTCTCTTGGGACAGATTGGGAAAGCACATCATGTGGCACCTATTCCTTTGAATTGAGTTTAAAGGTAAAACAGTGGAGCAAGAGCAGAAAAGGGCTTATTTTATGATTACAAATTCTTCACATTTGTTTTTAGGATGTGAGCATTAGGCCGATATTAGGTCCTAGGCATTCCTGTCAAACTAAACAAAGATGCTGTATGGGTGATAGGGGTCTGTGCTAAAGGAGCCCTATGCAGGATTGGTACATTAATGCGAGCCAACAAATATCCCCATTTCCTCCCCTCCACCCCCAACCCTTTCCTAGGACAGGAGCAAAAAGAAAGAAGTGAGAACTTAGTATTTGCCATCTTAAAGGGGAAAAGAAAGCAGAAAAAATAGTAAACTCGAACTGAAAGTTGCTTTTAAGAAAGTCATTAGTGGACAAATGTGCTTGTCTGTAATTTGTGGGTCACCTTCACAGCTGATGACATATTTCAACCAAAGAAAAGAGAAATATTTTTGGGGTAGGCCATTCCTCTCCTAACACCACCACCACCAAAAACCCAACCAACCATAAATTCACAGAGCAGGCTGACTGCCAACTCAAGTTTATCTCCACCCCAAGGGTGAATGGAAGATCATGCGATTCTTTGCTGCTTCTACAGCAGCAATATTATTGTTCAATTCTAACTTTTGTTTCTATTTTCCCAAGGAAAGCCTTGTAGGCTGCTTACATGTCTGTACAACATGCATTCCACAAGTAATTGTTTCTTATTCTGAAGGTTAAAAAAAACTGCTAGTGTAAGGATGTCCTAGACCCTCCCCCACGTGCTGTGCAGCTCCAAGCCGCACACCAAAACCTGGCAGCTCCGCCACAGTGCTGTCCAGGACCACCTGGTGAGGGCCATCCCGGCCGCGGCGGGGGAGATCTCTGTGAACCGCACCATCCTGGGCTGTGAGACAGTCAGATGCGACCCGACATAGTCATCACCAACTAAGAGGCCAAGAAGGTCGCGATCATGGACGTCACCATCCCCTTTGAGAACCGGCGCCAAGCCTTCACCGACGCCCGGGCTCGCAAGCAGGAGAAGTACGCCCCGCTGGCCGACACCTTGAGAGGCCACGGCTACGATGTGACGGTCGACGCGCTCATCATGGGAACGCTCGGAGCCTGGAACCCAACAACGAGAGCATCCTGCGTGCCTGCCACATCTCCCGCCGCTACGCCAAGCTGATGCGCTGCCTCATGGTGTCCGACACCATCCGATGGTCCCGCGACATCTACATGGAACACATCATGGGCCACCACCAGTACTCCAACCCCACCAGACAAGCCGCCACCAGACTGGACCCAGAGGGGACTGCCTGACCCACTCCCCCTCTGCACCAGATGGACCTTCACTTCCGAGAGGATTCTTCAACCACGGACAATCCTGCTCCACCTGAAGAGGACCCCCGCAATGAGGCTCTATATGGGCTGAGACACTCCCTTCAAACCACTTCCACCATCATTGTGGACCATTGTAACAGGTTTGTATCTATCTCCTTTCTCTCTCAGCGTCGCAAACCCCCTCCCTCCCCATCCCCGGGGTTAGATGGCTAACATTATATATCCTGTAACCTAGTTGCGTTCCCATCAACAGTAACGTAACAGCTGCTCTACTACAAAGCAGAAATCAAACATGGTCAAGCCAAGCCAATCCAGAGGCCACTGAAAACACTGGGGCACCTTAGATTCTGTAACAACCCTCCTCCACTTTGCCCTGTGTTTGGCTAGCTTCATGAAGGGTATCCTGAGATTTAAAAAAAATCAGCTTCCCACTTAATACATGCACCCCAATTTTGGGGGGCTGGGTTTGGGAAAAAGGTGTGTGTTGTATATGAGAAAATATACTAATCCCCACTCTCCACCCCTTGGGTTATTTTTCTGGAAAATCAGTAACACAGGTAATTTTCTCATCCATTAGCTGGGGAATAAATGACAGCAAAGGTTAATTCTGCAGGGCAGTTTTAACAGTCACATAAAAAAATGTTTTAATCCGGACAAACACCAGTACCTGGAATTCTTAAGGGAGAACTAAGGATAGCAATGTAAAAAGAAACAAATGGGAGTCCCCACCTCCCAAAGAAAAAGATGACACTGTCACCAAATAGCTCCCAAATAACTTCTCCATTTTTACCTCTGTACACATCATTTGTCATCAATAGTCTACATATCTACCACTAGCGTGGCTATAAATTAAAGCTTTAAATCTGGACATTGTGCTCCAGGTACCACTAGGAGACTTAAGTTCTATTGAGATATTTTAGTATTTTAATATGGAAAATATATAATCCTGGGGAATTTAAGAACACAATTCAAACAAATAAAGGGTGACATTTTCAAAAAACATTAGCTTCGAAGTTACTCAGGCACTTCCTTTTTTTTTTTTTTTTTTTTTAATTTGAGATCTTGCTTCGATAGCCAAACCAGCAATGCTCACTTCTGTGTGTACCACATTGCTGACAGTGTGTGCAGTCAAGTGGCAGGGCTCATATCAACCATTGCTTCCAGTTTGTTTTGTGGTTCATGCATTTTTTAGACCCAATTCTGTTATGACATCTGCTAGTGGGATTCTTATCCTTCTGCAAATTCAGAGGAATCCTAAAACCCTTTCCAAAGCAAACTTTAGTTTTATTATCTGGCTGCCAGGCTGTTCAGTCAGGTGCAAAGGACTTGCTCTTGCTTTAAAGAGCCCTAAAAGAATGAGCATAAAACACTCGGGGATGATGGAGATGCCTTTTTGTCATGGATCCAAATGGAAGAACTACACTCATTCTAGCTTTGATGTGTTTGAACTGAATGAAGCTAGAGGCTTCATTCATGTTGTTTTATTTATTATTTTCAAATATTTTTGTATGTTGGAGCCCCCAAATGGAACTTGCCTATCTGGTTACCATCCCTCTGACTGAGAACTCCCCTTTCCTTTGGGGTTCTTTTCAGAATCCCGTTTCAGAGTCAGCCAGTCGTCAGTGCTGGTGCTGAGCAATGACAAGTACTGCTAACTCCTCCAGACCTTGAATGCTTTGATTTTCTAATGCACCAAATGCTAGCAGCTTTGTGAATAAAGAAACTAAAACCTCCACAAGAGACGACTGAGAGGGGATCTGGTGGCCGTCTATAAACTCACCAGGGGGGACCAGCGGAAAATAGGTAAGGCTCTGTTCCCCCGGGGACCACCTGAGCTAACAAGGAATAATGGCCACAAATTGATTGAGAGCAGGTTCAGGCTTGATATCAGGAGACATTACTTTACAGTTATGGCTGCCAGGCTCTGGAATGGGCTCCCAAGGGAGGTGGTGCTCTCCCCTACCTTGGGGTTCTTCAAGTGGAGGTTGGATAGACATCTGGCTGGGGTATTATCATCCCAGCACTCGTTCCTGCCCAAGGCAGGGGGTTGAACTTGATGACCTGTTCAGGTCCCTTCCGACCCTAGAAACTATGAAACCTAAGCCACTTATATCAGGCTACTATTCTGACTGTAGAGCTCAAACTCCTATTTATCAAGTGTATAGCCTATAACCAGGGAACCTAGTTTTCCACAGGGAAAGAAGCTAAAAATGTCCATTTAAAAGCACAAAAATCCACATTTTTCCACAGCCTACTGCACACACAGTGGCATCCCACAATGAGCAGTGCATATTTCAGCACCTCCCCACTTTCCACTGTTGACTGGCTGAGAGGCAAAAACCATGGCAAAAATGAGACAGCAGAAATAGTACTGCTTGCCATGGGATGCTGCCATGGTTTTGGTAGGTTGTGGAAAAATCTGGATTCCGTGGTTTTCCCATGGTGAATGGAAAACTAGGATCCCTGCCTAAAACAACATGACAAATAGCTGGATTCCACAAGAAAAGGACGTGCCACATCTTAGTCTGCCTTCATAGATATACATATATCTAGAGATACAGATATAGAATATCTATAGACATATAGAAATGCACGCAGACTAAGATATATAGATATATAGATATATACAGATACAGATATCTCTATATACAGATATAGATATATATCTCTATATACATGAAGCACCAGTTTCATTATAGCAGGGACACAATATTACGAGAGGGTCTGATTAAACATGTGAAAGATCATTTTATTTCATTGCTTTAACACAGTTTCAATACAGGGAGCTCCCATAGGTCAAGACATAATTTGTAATAGTTGCTATGTTACAAATCAGGGGCCCTTCTCTTTCTCAGGAGATGATATTATGAATCAAATGCACAGTAAAAGGCCCAGTTCTGATCTTATTGCAGTCAATGATAAAGCTCTTACTGACATAAACAGTGCAGGATCCAGCCCTGTAGGCCTAGAAGCAGCCAGACAAGTCCTCATCCAATCCTGTCTTTTCCAGTTACTCTGCTCAGACAGCAAGCCCTACAGTAACCTTCCTTACATCATAGCTGCAGACACATTAAAGGCTGAGCCTGTAAAGTAGGCTGGTAAAGAGCCTTATTTTAAGATATACAATCAGACACTTTTTGAGGTGGTCCTGTGTCTGGCTGAGGGCTTATTTTTAACCAAACATTTGTTTAAGATAGCACAGCTATCAATGGAGTACACAAAGGGCCAAGAATTCCCAACCCATCTGTCTATAAGGACCAGAAATCATTTGAGATGGCCATGGCCAAGGCCAGCGCTGGGGCACTCCGCTCTCCCATTCCTCCCCCCTGCCTGACCCTCCTACCAGACCTGCACACGGTGGTGAGAGCCCAGGAAACTCGCACAGCCCTGTGCTGGAATCGCTGAGCGCAATGACAGCAGTGTGATGCAGTTCACCTGAAGCACCTGCTGCTGCCAGCCAAGTGCTGATTTAAAGCCTGGTGTCTTCACGCTGCAGCTGTGAGCACTCAGCTTGGAGCCACATGCTGCCCACGGCACTGGGAATCGGTGGCTGGGAGGGTGGGGGGTGGAGCCCCCACTGCACAGACCCAGCCCCACATCCCCCAGCCCCAAGCCAGCAAGCCAAAGGGTGCCTGCATGTCAGGGGGCTTCACTCCCCACCCCCTAGTTCCTGGCAGTGCAGTACAGCTTTGAGCCATGGCGCCTGCCTGCAACTGTCAGAAGTGTCAGCGGGCCCTTTCCACCCCTGTGCTGGCTTGGGACTGGGGCCATGAAATAGAGGGGCTCTGTTCCCCCCACCCTCCTCCACCTGGCCACACAGGCAGGAGACACAGGCTTTTCTGGCTCCTGTCTGTGACAGCCTGGATTGGGCCTGGCCTAGTACTCTCCTGGAGCAGACGGACACTGGCTAAGGTTAGCATGCCATCTGTGAAGGGCGCTGGGAGGAGGGAAGGTTTAAGTTGGACACCAGGAGGTGCTACTTCACGGTCAGGGCGGCTAGGGTCTGGAACCAGCTTCCATGTGAGGTGGTGCAGGCTCCCACCCTGGGGGTTTTTAAGAGGAGGTTGGATGACCACCTTACTGGGGTCATTTG
>NW_017728997.1:3572711-3602705 GCF_001723915.1 Gavialis gangeticus
GTCTGGAACCAGCTTCCAAGTGAGGTGGTGCAGGCTCCCACCCTGGGGGTTTTTAAGAGGAGGTTGGATGACCACCTTACTGGGGTCATTTGACCCCAGTGCTCTTCCTGCCATGGCAGGGGGTCGGACTAGATGATCTGCTCAGGTCCCTTCCGACCCTAGAAACTATGAAACTATGAAACCAAGATGATTCGCCACAGGATCCATCTGAGACAGAACTTCAATACACTGCTCTAACCTAAATCAATTAAGTCTAATACTACATCCACCATTCAGGTCTATCTTAGACCAGGTTCCACCATTTGCCAAATTTCTGTCCTGTTACAGGTTTAAACCAGCTTCTGATCACTTATACCAGTTTACGTGCAATGTCTGTGCCTAACCAAGCTCGTCATAATCGAAAAGTTTAGATAGTACATGAAAATAATTCAGTTATTGTGAGATAAAAAACTGCAAAATATATATGAAACAAACCCAACTGAAATACTGGAGCCCCTGGTGTTCAAGCCACTGATAGCTTTAAAAGATGTAGGATTCAATACATCTTCTAGAAACACTTTTTCATTCCTCCACCTGTCCTTTTCAGTGTGATTCAGACTGCAATCGTTCCAGCTTCACACTAGTTTTTCAAATGCCATAATTCTCCACTGCCCTTCAACTTGTGTAGTCATTGCAACCTGTGCTTGTATCTGGCTATGGCATTTTTGGGGGCTGCCAGGGCCCGTTCTACCTCTGGAGTAAATTACAATAGCCTCAGGCAATTCTGTCAGCTGGTAAAAGGCTCCAAGGAACTGTTGCTGCAGACAAAAATAGCTGGAGTTGAGAAGGAAGTTGGCCAGGAACGGGATGGGAGCTGGAATGGTATAACACAAAGCCTATTCTGACTCATTCTTCTACACCAGATTTAGGGCAGTTTTACAGCCCTATAATAGCGCCAGCCAGGTGCAAAGGGACCATCTCAAACCGAGGAGTGCACTCATTCACTGGTATATCTCTGCAGAATGAAAACAGACAGCATTAAACTGCTACTGCTGGCTTTATCCATCTGCCTTCTTTGCACAGAGAGAATCTTCTACTGTTTAAAAATTTCCCCATGAGGAAAAAAGGACTCACTTTCTTCCACAGAGCTGCCGTCCTCAACCCCCAATCTTCTGAAAGGCATTTTCCAGGACACAAGACATGGGAATCATGCCCTTCCCCAACCAAGAACAGAAACTCAGAATAAAAAATCCCTCCAAGTTCTAACAGCTTTTCTTTTAAATAGAGTTCTCCTGAAAAAGAGCTAGGAGCTGCTTCAGCTACTACTAAAGAATCTCCATGAAAGGATTGCCAGTGGAGACTTTCTGCCCCATAACTCAGTCCTTTAGGATTTATTCAAGGTGGTTTTGTTTACTCATGATCAGCCCAGGCCCATTCTGGGCCCATTCTGACTTTGGAGCACCTGTGCAGGGACAAACAATGACAACAGATGCAAGACAACAGACTATCAAGCCCTCAGTGCCTAACCCCGAGTGCAGCAAAGAACTCCTTCCCCTGCTTTCCTTGACCATATCTTTTTATACAGGTGCTTGAGCCTTCACCTGCTCCAAACAATACATGGGAGATAAAGAAAATAAAAGCTAAAGGCTCAAAGGAAAGTGAGGTTTCTGTTGCTGCCTTTGTCTCTCTCCCTTTTTTAACCTATTAACTACTGGGTTTTATATTTTTAACTGCAGTGCATGCTGAGGTGGACCCACGAAGCCAGCACCTAAGTTTCAGCTGAAGTGGTTAGAACATACTTGTGCAAAAGCAAATCAAATAAAATGAATTATTAAGAGGAAGATAAGTTTGCCTAACATTAGAGCAGTTCAGACAAAGGGGACAATGGGAAACTTGAATTTTCCCATCTTGCACCTTAGGTAATCAATTAATTCTGTGCAAAGAGGACACAGCAAACTGCTCTCTTGATTTAGTCATATATTCACACTGATTCCACATTTAACTTTGCACAGCTGTACAGGGAAGCAAGGAATGAAAACTAAATGGTTTAGGAAAGGCATATTCCAGGGGTGAATGAGGTTCTCTCAGCAGACCTTCTTGGGCCTGATATATAATACTTGGCATATATTAAGGTAGTGTTGTTAACAACGCTGCAAAGGATGAGCCATTTCCTGCTTTTTTTGCAGCCCACCTTAAAAGACATGGCTGATCATACTGTCATTGCCATTAGTGTAAATCTTGTATGAAATCTTCCCAAAACAATGAACATAGAAAGAAAATATATATCAACCCCCCTAGTCAATAAGAATCTATTGGAGCAGGATGTAAAAATGAATCTTACTACAGGAGAGTAATGCAACCCCCCCATAAATATTTAGTATGATTTTTAATCATATCTTTCAGTTGATGGATTTTCAGTCTATATGTGGTATTTTATAAACTGATTAAGTATAGGTGTTCCTCTAAGAAAAAAAAATTCTGGGTGTGTTTATTTTTTAGATGGCTGCAGATAAATGCTTTTCTCTCATATCCTTCCAACTGCAGTCTCATCTTGTGTCATGACCCAATTCAAATCAAATAATTTTAGAGATGGGAGCAGCACTGAGAAAACTGGTTTTGTTACAGTACAGCAGACTGAAACCAAAGAGAATCTTTTCTGAGGTTCAAATACTTCTTCTTCCCTCATTATTTTCACTTCAAGACTTCTCTTGTGCTTTGAGTTCTTGCACAAGTGCCAAGATAGCATAAGAAAGGCTAGTCTTTTCAAAATTCCCAACCCATCTGTCTATAAGGACCAGAAATCATTTGAGAGAGGCTTGCATGATTTTTAGCTGATACAAAGTACTGAGAGTTTGGACAAGCAATGGAAATTGAGGCCACTTATCCAAACAAACTGCCAAAGCTGAACCTTTTTAAAATTTGTCCATCGCTAGAAATTAGCCCTCAGTGCTAAACATTTCCAACAGACAGTGCACATTTCTGAGGCCAATACAAGACAGTCTGTTCCTATGCTCAATATAAAAGAGCAAATGAGAAATTCAAAACCAAATTCAAAACCAAAATAACTGACTTAGCATAAGCTTTCATTTAAAAACACCATTTTAAAAAGCCAAAAAAAAAGGGGATGAAATATAAAGCATAATATGCACATTAATGCTGTGTGAAAACAAGTGCCCTGAAAGTAAGTGGAAATGACACATGGAGTTTTGACTTATATGAGATCAGAACATGTTACACAATAGCTACTGTCGGCTTTCTTCAAAAATCAGTGCTGATATCCTGTCTCCTTCGTTTTACTCAACAATCTTTGGGTGCATTAGATGCATATTATTGCAAACTCATCAAGAGGAAGAAAGTCAGAAAAACTGTTAAGTCATTTTCATTAATTACTAAAATCAGTCATGCTGTATAAATTCACACGTGATGAATAATACTTAAAATTAGTAACATATTCCTATAGTTTAGTATTTTCCACAGGGAAAAATGCTCATTTTCCTGGAAATCCTTCTTATTCTTTTATGAAGTAAAATGTTTCTGGAATACAAGAGATATGAGAATACAGTGTTCCTACTGGCTTATATATGCAATGGTAGGAAAAGAGAAAGATGGGATAGCATTTCCCGAACTCCTTGGCTGACTTAGTATGCCAAGTTTTATTGAAAGTAACTTTTCAAAATGGAACTTCATTTCTTAATTTCATTAAATCTACTTTAAATTTTTATCCAGTACCTAATTTGTAGGTACAGTAAAAAAGTAAAATTTAAAGAGTCTAAGCATGTGGCTGCTATGGCAATGCTTAGCATTGTTTAGCTGCTAAATGCTAAGCACATTCAAAGACAGTCCTTTCATCAAAGTTTACAGGTGAAAGGTAGAAGAGGATTTACTGTAACACTGCATCTGGAGCAAAGAACTGCTGCTGTGGCCTTGGCAGAAAGCACGAATGTTTCAGGTTCCGAGAACTATTTACAAATTCACTGTGCAACCTTCTGGTGGTGCTTGATCTGGTCAAGAAACTCAAGAAAGTGTTCAACAGAGTAACCAGCACAGGGAGGCTCCTCAGAATCAGGAACAGGTTCCGCCTCCAGGCTGGGGACCCTCGTAATGCTGCCCATCAATCATGAAGGACATGGAGTGGGACAAACCCTGATCCTCCCTGTCAAGAAGCATGAACATCTGTCTTTTAAAGGAAAGGACATGCCAGAGCCCAGGAACCTTGCAGCCAAGTAGCAGTTACCATACCATAAGGGCATAGACGGTTGGTGAGCCCATCGCCCAAGAGAAATGGGGGGACATTAGATATGAGCCATTTGGGCGGTAGCCTCTAAAGGCTTTGCGAGGCAAAAACCACCCCCAACAGGTACACTCACTACCACAACATCATGCACCAAAACAGGGGAGCTGAGGAAAATGATGGGGACCAAACTTACCCAGGCGACATAAAGGACATGTTTGCAGCCTACTAGCACACCAACAAAAGAGGCACACACCTCCAGTTCAACGGAAGCAGGGGCAGGAAGCTGGAGTTCAAAACTCCAGTCCAAAGGGGCAGAAGCCCCAGCAGTGGACTGCTGGGAGCTGCCTTCAGCCATCCCAGCAAAAAAAGGGTTAACCCTGCAAGGAACCAGAGGGGTGAGGGGTGGGCAGCCCTCCATGGGGCAGGGGACAAAGAACCTGGAAAAAAAACAAATGCCAGAGGAGAGGAGAAAGGTGAGCAATATTAAGAGAGAGAGAAGGGAAAAGAAGAAAGCAACAGAGCAGCTACACTGAGGGGGCGGGGAAGGGAGGACAGAGTGAGAGGAGAGGGAGTGGGTTTCTGCAAGAAAAAGGGCTTAGAAAAGGTAAAAAAAAAAGACAAGAAAGAGTCATTAAAAGTGGGGGACTATGGTGAAAATGGAGTCAGAATGCCTGGGGGAGGAACAAACAAAGCAAGAGATGGAGAAAGGCTCCCAGAGCAGGCACAAGCTCCCACGGCCCAGAGGGAACACACCTGTCGGCAGCCATTTTGAAAGAAAGAAGCTACAGCTTGTTTTATGCACACAGAGATTGCTTTTACAGTAAATGCAGATGTAATTTAATATCCAGTCAAAATCCTCAGCCTGTAATAACAGTAATAATAATAATAATAATAAACATGGCATTTGAGCTACTAGCTTCACTTAAGAAATTTACTTTGTCGTAGAGTATGAACCAGTTTTCCAAAAAATTTGGTAGAAAGAATATTTTCAAACACTGAAGTGGTACTTTACATTTATGTAACTTGCACCAATATATAAAATGCATTTTTTCTGTATCACCCCTTTCAGGTTCAGGCTGCTTTACAACAATTAAATAATTGAGCAAATAACTTGGGCTTGCAATACCAGCTTTACGGCAGTTATAGCTTCTTTTCCTTCTCTGTGTCCCGGTGACGAGGTATCTAAGCAGAATTCACAGGTTTGCTGTAATCTGACAGGGCTGCGCCCTGAGTGCTTCTGCTGTGGCATCAAACTTGCAATCTTTTGGACGTCAACTGTGTACCTCAGCACCCACACCACCCCCAGCCCCCATGCACTTAGCTGATACTTTTTACTCACACTGTCCTGTATTTAAAAAAGTAGCCATCTCTGGGGTAAATCTAATAGACAGACCTACCTAAATCACGACAGAAGTGTGCAGTGCAGTGATGCCTTCCTTTAATCTTGTTCTTTTCGCCACGTGTCCTCCACCCCACCCTGCCACTGAGTGGCTGAGAGGCAATTAATACCACCGTTTTTGCTCTTGGCCACTCAGCAGCCAGGGGGGGATGGGGGGATGTGATGAAAAGAGCGAAATTAAAGGCACCGCTGCACCGCAAACTTCCACCACGATTTAGGGAGGTGCCTACCAACAGATGTTGGTCTAATAAAAGGTGTCATCTCTGAACCAAGAGTTCTAGAGTTTTGCATTTCTTACTGAAAAACATGTCACTAATAAAGGAAAATAAGGGACGATATTAACTTATTTGAATGGGATTTCACATAAAACATCACGATTTAAAATGTTTATTCTTTGGATGAGTATCACGGAATCTTCAACGGCCACAATGATAAAGACCTTAGTTTTACATTTCACGTGAAAGAAAATAACACCACAGCATGGTATCCATAATGTTATTCTGATGAATTGGCTTGTTTCTAACTCAGAGGATGAAATCACAAAAAACATATCCTTCAGCACCTCAGTGTACTTTGGTCATATCCCTTCCAAGTACAGAACTGACGTCGCTTAGCAGAATTGTCAATTCTTGTATTGCTTCCATATAGTAAACTCCACACACAAGTCTGAATCAAAGCCGCCTTCTTCCAAGCAATTGTACTCTAAAAGTACTTGGATGTGAATATTTTAAAGCATATTCAACACTGTCCTGTAAGAGATGGATCGAAACCTTCAACTCTTTAAAAATAAAAGATTTCACTTCACTAAATTCAAATATCCATTGTTGGGCTGAAAAAATCACTGAAGCCCTACTTCTCTGTAGGCAAGGAGAACTCTGCGATTAACCACCAGCACTCATCCAACAAACAGTCAGAAGCTTTATTGACTACAAAACATCTACTAAGCACAGAGCAATTAATCAACTGGGGTTGCCAGAATGCAAGTAGTCAACTTTACTGGGATTGCCAAAATATAAGCAGACAGTTACCAAAGACTGAGCGCGTTAACATGACTCTTCACCGCTTCACAGTCTGTCTAGAGCTGTTACTCAGCCGGCTGTTCTGGAAAAGCTTCCTGGGTTGCACTGCTCCCATTCAAAGGCTTCCTCTTTCCTAAGAAATCCATGCAGGCCATTCAGACAGCAAACAATGAACAGCGAACACTGACTTCACTTGACCTAGGCTATTTCATTTTTTAATGATATCACCATCATCAATTCTAGCCAAGCTTGTTATATAATATTTTGGCTTATAGATTCTAAGAGTACACTAGCACCTCCTTACGCATTGGGACTATCTTCCTGTTATTTTCCTGTTGCCACATTAATGAGTCCCAATGGTTACCACGTTATAGACCTATTGTTCTGTTTTAAATGTGCAGTCAGCATTTTACTGAGGTTAGCTTTAGGCCACAATCATTGCCACTTCCGAATCATCTTGAAAAGGCTTCTGGGAGTTTGGTCAACTTGACATGACCAGATTCGATTTTCCTTGCAACACCCGCATAAAAGCATTCTAAGCCAAAAGCAGAGAAAGAGGGTTTAGAAAGTTAGACTATAGCTGATTCAGACCGTCAGCCATAAGATGGTCTCTTCATTTAATACACCCACTTTTGTGCAAGAAATTCACTGCCTGTGCAAAATTTACATTTTTGTGCGTGACTTGCTCACAGCTGCTGGACTGAAAATCTGGAGTCAGACCCAGAAATCATCAGTTTGCCTTCGTCATGTTGGATATCAGCCTACATAACTTCCTGGCCTTGCAGATTATAGAGGATGATACATGGGTTGAATCTGTGAGTGTTGCCTATAGCACTTGCCAAGTGGAAAAAATATGTGATAGTTTATCACCAGTATGAATGTGTGCAGTGCAAGAAATTCAGAATGGAAAAGTCTTTGATTCATCAGCTTGTATTTCAAGAATCAGCACAGCCAAGAAGAAGATGATAATTTCTGGTGTCAGAGCAATTTATGTACAACTTTTCATACTTCAGAAAAAGGGTTCTTATTGTATTTGTCTTCTACTCCTGAAAGAGAGAGATTGTTCCTGTGCACCAAACATCCTTCAGCTCCTCCTCCAAACTTCTTAAAATCCACATCTTTTGCCTTGTCTTCCATGGGTGATTTCCTACAAATCCTTTACCCATACCTTCCTACATCTTGTAATGGTGAGAATTTCTGTCCTTTCTGCAAGCAGGTGGATTTTATAGCCAAGGGACTCCAACGAGCAATCCACTCCATTCTACACAATACACAGCCCATTCTGACAAGCTGTGCTTCATTCTGTCTGGGAAACTGAGGATCAGTGTTCTACACAGCAAAAATACAGAGCAACACTAGACTTTCAGAACCAACCAGCAGCACACAGAACCATCTGATCACAGTCATTTATTAAGAGGAGATCTCTGCATCCAACCAAGAAGCCCATCACACACACCTTTATTCCTTACCTGCCTTCTGCCTGACTTCATACTAAATCAGCTGAACTACCTCTTTATGTCGTTAGTCAAACTTGACATGTAAACACGTCATTTCAACACTACATCTAATCTTTTCTGTTACAAGATTTTATGCTACAAGGTGCTTTCATAGTAAAATAATTATATTATTTTAGTTCATCACAATAAAATAATGTGCTGAATCTACTGATTTTTACCAGTTCCTGATAGTCAACTGAATCTGAACTGGCCAACCTTTCCTTCAAACTTCTCAAGTAGGTTGCGATCAAGCGCTCACAGGACCCACCTCAGGTTTATGTGGCTTAGTATAAGCAGCCTAAACCTGACTTAGGATCCCATGCATGCAAGTGTGCACAGCTTGCCAGAAGAAGGTGCTGGCAGCTAGAGGTAAATCAGTTGGGGTGGAGGAAGGGAGGAGAGGGGGCAGCTGCAGGATTGAGGGAGGGCTGGCAGGTCCACAGGTGGAGGGTTGGCAATTTGCAGGGGGAGGTAGTTGGGGTGGGGGAAGAATAGCTCAATCAAGCTGGGGGTGCGAGGAGTTAAAACAGCATAGCCCCAAGACTGTGGTGAGTGGCTTGGCTTTCCCAGCCCTAGGGCTGTAATGTGAAGGCTTGCAGACCTTCACTAAGCCGGATTTATCCTTTATCAGTCCAAAGTTAGTTAGTTCAACTCTTCATATCGGCCACATCATTTTTAGGATGGGCAAAGCTCACAAAAGCTTGCATGCTGGGGGCACTGAGATCACTCTAACCCTGGGGTATCTAAATGTAACACTTGTATGTACCCCAACGTACTCTTTTAGGTCACAAATCTGTTTTTGGAGCAGAAAACTAAGAGTTTATTTCCACTGCTGTTATACAGTTCTGTTGGTACCCTCCAGAATAGGAATTCTGGCCACATAGAGAAGAAGCTTATACAGTGTCTTGCTGTACCTTGTGCTACATCTTGTTGTAAATACATTAAGACATCATTCCTCAGCTTTCATGACCATCAAAAGGGACTTAAGAAATGCTGAGAAAATTCTCAGCATGGCCATTGTTCTTTACTCCATTGCATACAAAACGTCTGAGGGTTTTCTAGAGCAGCTCACACTGAAATGATGCATTTAGAAGCTATTCAGAATGGGAGGGGGAATCTTCAAAGAAGATCCAATAAAATACTCTTTGATGAGCATCTTTTTAAAAAAGGATAATTTAACTACATTTTCCCTGCTGATATAACATAGATAATTTACATTAGGCCTTTCATTTTTCTTCATCCACTAGTAATACATTTTTTCACTCTCATTCTTTCCCCGCTAATCACTGTAGAATAATTAAGCCTTATATGAGGAAGTAGGAATACATATAATTGTATGATGCCTGATGGGCAGCTTTACAAGGGTCTGTGAAACACAATTTTCTAGCAACAATTTAGGCTTTCTGGCTGTAATTCTGCAGACATGTGCATGTCTTAAACTTTACCTTAATGGGACTAGTCCCCTGCTTAAAGCTAAGGCATTGCATAAGTCTTGATAGCTCCAACAACTAAATTCATAACACTGACAAAAACTGTGGATTTATGTGCCGTAAAAAATCAAGGGTGCCTGTTAATCCTCTCACACATTTGAAAGAACTTACCAAAGTAAATGGAAAACCTTCTTCAGGCTTTAAGGCCTTGATTCAACAAAGTATTTAAGCATATGTATAGTCTCATTGCTTAAAGTACCTTGCTGAGCCAGTGCCTCAGCAAGAAGGTGGTGAAAGGAGAAATGAGGTCTCCTCACTCTGCATAATATTGAATACTCCTCCATAAATTGCTACAAATCTGGTTCTCTGCAAGTCCAATGTCATGAAATATGGCATTTAATTTATAAAATATGATATTTATTTAACATTTGCATATTATCATGCATTATATTAAGCTTATTATTATTCCAATAATAATTATTAATATTATTCCAATAATATTAATTATTTAATAATTAATCAATTATTAATATTACTCCAATGATATTAATTCAACTGTTCTGAGCCATGACTTCACTTCTGTTTGGAGAAGGGGTAGAGTTTATTTTTGTTTGCTTTCACTAAAACTATAAATTTTTACTTACTTTTTATGACAAACTATGGACTGGGATTATAATCATAGCCTATTAAAGTCTATAGGTATATTGTCAGAATTTTAGTCTCCCCTCTAAAATTATTCTTCCCTGCAATGGAAATACAATCTGGTCTATGCTGCTGCATGTTCTTGATGTTCCTAATTTTTTTGTAGCCTCTCCTTTTATAATTTTTCTTACAACAGCTAAATTATACTTCCTACTCTGCAAGCTTGGTTTTACTTGAGCTTTCACATCCACAATAAAAAGTTCTATACCAGCTTGACTAATTTTAGTTCAGAGCTGCTAATATCTGTTAGGTTTCAAATCAAGCTATTGGACTACAGTTTTTAAGTACATATATACACAGTCAATAACCTGAACTGAACAATGAAGCGCCTTTCAAGAAAAATGCTACAGATTTTACCAGAAAAGTACAAGAGTAGAAATCTACTCATGATTCAGTACCATCATCAATTATGTCAGAAATCTCCGAATTTGGGGGTGCTTGCTTGAAAACAAAAACAAGAATAAGAAAAAAAAAATGGCATAAGAAAAAAAAAAAAATGAAAGAAAGAAAGAAATCCCTTAAGGGGCAGTCTAGAATGTCAAGAGTCATTATAATCTTCTTTATTAACTTCAGTTATGCAGCAGAGAAGACCTGTCTTAACATGTGCCCTTTGGCAGCCTTCTAGAAATCATTTCTTTTTCTCTGCATTCAGCCTTCAGAACTTACTTCCTTGCAAGTAAACTGTGACTGATAACAACAAGAGACAACGAAGCAATTTAAATCTGATCGATAAAATAATTATGCTTAAAATAATTATTTTCCTTCATTATAATGTTAATACTACAGATTGCTTAAAGCCAAGGGGTTGCAAGAATTTTCCTTGTAACCCTAACGTTCTGTGCAGATTGATGACTTTGTGATGAAATTTTCCTCCAGGAAAATTTATTTTAACCATTTCTAGGTTCACCTCAGCTGGGTTCTTTTTTTCTCCCCTCCACTTAAACTATATATCTTCAAAAAAATTTGGTACTATTTTTGTGCAAATAAAACCTGTTTCATTTAAATTAATAGAAAGTGTGTGGGGGAGGAATGTAAGTGATTATTGGAGGTGCATTATTTTTTGCAATGTTAAAAAGCAATTGTTTTAGGTACCATAGGCTAAATAACATAAGAACTCCTTCCTTTGGTAGAATATGAAGCTCTCTCTCTATTAAGAAAGCTATTCGCAGAGATGTTGCAAGTGCAGCTAGCATTCCAGCCAGACTACCCTTCTGATGCCCCTTCCAAGCTCTTTGGTCTTGCAAGGTCCATTCAGAGTCTTCCAACACTGACCAATGGATAAAGTACTAGACCTGCAAAACAAATGCAGCCTTTTTCTTGAAAAGTATAGGCCAGATATTTGGCAGGTAAAAAAAAAATTATATATATATATATATATCAGTGACACTACTGAATTCAATGAATTAACACTACCTAAAATACATCTTGGCATTGTCAGACATAGCAGGTTACATACAAAACATGTGCTTTTGTTTTTACTAGTACCTTGTTTGTGACTTTAAAATTTCCCAAAATATACATGCCAATTCTAAACACCAATATTGGCAGAAATCAACATGTGCTACATACTGTATGAATATATAGAAAAGGCTCAGGAATGTGGTAACTACATTTTTCATGTGCCTGTGAATGAGATAAGAATGTAATAGTCTACTATACTATAGATATATGGAGTAACACGGTATGTATTTTTAATAACCATGTGTAAGCCAGGTGCACTAAGTTACTTGTTAGCAGTAGAGTACATTTCTCATCCAATCCTCTCTCAGATTTTTAAGGTAGCACAACTCTCATGAAGTGCTGAGTGCTGTAACCCAAATGAGTTCAATGGGAATTCAGGGCACTCAGTATTCTCCAGGAATTAGTCTTCAAGAAACCCGGAATTTCACTTGCACATACATTTTGAAGGAAAAGCAATACAACTGGAAGAGTGATGGGCTCAAGAAGGGATAGGGAAGACTAATGAGCTGCGGGTTGTTTAGACTGTCCAAACTTGTTAGACTTTGTCCAAGCTTTATTAGATTTTGTCCAAGTTACCAATGTTAAGAGAACGAAGCATAACACCAACAAACTAACAGTAAGCCACCCCAGCATCTCTCTAAGGGAGGGTTTCAGTTACTGTTGGGTTTAAGAAGGAACAAAAAAAATGCTTTATCTCAAAGAAAAGATAGCAAGTTAGAGGTGTCATGTTTCTGATTTTTCTTTAGCAATTCAGGGGAAAGGCTGGGGCTGCTAAGGCACAGTTAACAGGCCAGAGTCACAAGTTCAAGGCCATACCAGAAGTGCTCATTCATATTCCATCACATCAGATTCCAGTGAACCTGCAAATTCTGCTAAATACCCCTTTCTCCTTTCTCATGTCCTTATAACAAGGTAAGGCATAGCACATGGCTTGCCTCCCCACTTCAGCTGAATTCATTCTGTTACTGTATATTATGTTTTCTTACAGGTTACGTTACAGAGAAATAGCTCAGGAACTTCCTAGAAGCAAAATGTTTCAAATTAAAAGGTTTGAATTCCATGGGCAACACACAATGGACCTGTGACCACAGAGACATTTCCACCCTCTCAAAGCACTTTTTCCACATTGGTCACTTATGCTCTCCATCCTTCAGGGAAATCAGGTGCCTACTGCCAATTAAACCTTACCATATTTCCCAAAGGAACTCCAACATATTTATTAAGTTTACAGTAATTGCTGGATTGCTGGCAACAGCTGCAGAGCTCCTGATTGTTTGGAGCCAGGATTTTAAACTTCTCACTAGTCCAGCATTTTGCAGGCATCGAACTACTTCAAACAGAAAAGGGATTATGGCTTATACTTCCTGAATATTCAAAATGCTTCTTCCACTCAGACTGTAACCTCCACAGAACAGGAAAGGCATCTTTTTTCTTTCAGCCAAGCCCATTTTAAAGTTTGATTAAAACACAATTGAAATAAATGGGAAGATAAAACATCTTTTAAGGGGGAAAAAAAAAACCCCCAAAACCCACATACTGTGCTTGGGCAGTTTAAAGAATAATCCAAAGGTTTACATGTTAGCCTGGAAGAACAGCACCAACTTTTCTAAGCAGTGACCACTGGATACAATAATTGCATTTTCACCCAGAATGGAAAGCTAATCTGCTGAACTGGATCCTCGGCTGTCTCACATTACTAAGCAGCTATTTCAGTTCCCAAAAAAGGTTTCCATCTTTAAACCAAAGAGAAACGTGAAAGGAAATTTTATTTCCCTTCCTCTTCACTTCTGAAATCTGAATCCTAGAGAATAAAATAATAATTTCACTTTCCAGAGCTGTACAAAAATTATCCAGGGTTCTCCAGAATAAATATTCTACTCTGGAACTGCACTAGTGCAAGTAATTTATTTGCACTACTACTGACATCAGAGCAGATCTGCCTGTTATTAATTGAAACCACTGGAGTAATTAGTCTCTGAAATCTGCAAGAAGGAACATAAAGTTCTTCCCTCACAAAAATTAAATACTTTTATAAAAGCATCTTCCCAATCTTTAAATCTCATGGCATGGATGACAAAGCATAGATAAAAATAAAAGAAATTTATAGCCTTATGCTTCAAACCCTAAATAGACAGCACAGTGGGTTACACATGCATCAAACTTCAACAGAAGCCATAATATATTTATATTAAATATGCTTACTACTGAAATAAGCATTGATTTGGGGCTCATTTCAGAACAGTGCATTGCTTCGCTTAAGTTTACTATGCATTACACTAATTAGATAACATGGGGAAATATATTGCATAAAGTTAATATTTTACTCTTGACACTGGTTTTAGATATGGGAAGCCATATTTCCCTCACTATACAACATCACTTGGCCTTATTAAAGGCAATTTGATACAAAAGGGAGCTTAATAAAGAGAGGGATTTGGGGTGGAATATTAGAGAAAGCTCTATGAAACTGCTAAAATGCAGTATTTCTCAGGACTCTTCATTTATCTTGCTCATGATGCCAGGAAGATTGATTGAGGGACATATGATTATTGAGGGACATATGGAAATGACCAGAATATATATGAATGCCAGGAGAACAGTGAGGATTTTCTTTAGACATATTCCTAGAGGAGACAAATTGTCCCTTCCTAGTCAATCCTAGCTTACTTCATGTATATAAGGAATAACTGAAGGCTCTTGCAATGCCAAAGATGTTAACAACAAGAACCTAAGGCTCTCAGATCTATAGAAAGAAATCTGTCTTATTCTCAAACATAAGAACTCATTAACTTTCACTGGGGCTTTGGCAACTAAAGAACCTCTTACGTTAGAAGCCCAACATTAGACTTAATTTTTTTTAAATGATGGCCTCAGGCTTTATACTTCTCTGGCACTGCCAAATCAAAGGGAGGATTCTTTTTACTCACATTATAAAATGCTATCAAAATTAACATTATAATATGTAACGTATAAAGATGATATTCTTCCTACCTAGACCCTATTATATACTTGGAGTTGCATGTTAAGAGCTGAGATTCAGGTGTGGCAGTGCTAAAACCAGAGACACTAATCTTGCAGATTTTGGTCCCAATAAGTTGGGTCCTCAGATCTCACAAGGTCTCAAGAATCGTTGGTCAAATTCTCATGTAAAATAGACTTATTCTGGTTATGGATATGACGCACACAAAAAGTCGTTCCTGTAGGTCCCAGGAGTCAGATTCAAAGTTAGGAGCCAAGGAAGAATTTATAATTTGGGTCCCTCTGGAATGTCCATATGGAATGAGAGTGGAAATGTCCTGGGTGTTTTTCCATTCACTTAGGCTGGGCAGGGCAGCTCAGTTGACTGAAAGCGACGGTTTGAGTTCAGTCAGGGCCAAAAAAGTCTTGTGACTGGTTTGGATTTGATGGAATTCCAACCCAATTCTAGTCAGGTACCTTTAATGACAAAAATAAGTGAAGGTTTGCTGGCATGTACACTGGAAGAAAATAATAAATAAAGGTTGTTGATATTGTCTGGTAGTTTGAAAAGGAGACAAGTTACTTAATCTCTCTGTGCCTCTGTTTCCTGCAAAACCACAATACTTCTCACATCACCCACATTCTGTGGAAGATAAATAGTTAATGTCTGCAAGTCACATTGTGCTTTATGGATGAAATAATAAGATGGAATGTACTAGACATACCTTAACGAGGCCCTAGAATGATCAGGAGAGAACCCCATGCACAGCAGAGCTCTTCAGCTTTTAAAAGACAACTTAATTTATAAGTAGGAATGATATCACTTCTTCATTACTAATGTTCCAGTCTGGTGTTCCTCTGCAGGTAAGGAGGTCATACTGACAAGCCATGATGAGTGAGCAAAACAGCTGGATGCAGCTGAGCAGTTCACAGGACAACACAATCCAACATGCTGATCTACTATAGATTGAGGCATGACCAGCATATTATGTATCCAAAAATCTGCATAAGAAACTAACATTTAAAGATATGATGATGACAAAGGCATGTTACAGAACAACAAGTTTTAGAATATAAACAGCAACAGAGGGTGAAATAAGAGCGCACATTAGTAATTTAATTATACCAAGAGATAAATTTATATGTTCAGATGTGTGCAGGATTCAGTACTTTCATTAAGTTTGTTTTAGGTGTGCAAATGTTGAGTGCCACATCAGATTTTGCTCATAACAGGAATGCTACTCACAAAGGGAGATGCAAGGCCTGTCTAACTGTCACCATGGCTTTAACAAATTCTATTACAGAAGATGGGGAACAGAGTCATTCTTACCCTAGATATCCTGAAAATTTGTTATGGTAAGATGATGGCAACCTTGATACCAGTGGAGGCCAAGACTTGCTTTAAAGTTTTCATATGACCAACTAAATTTTAAGCACACTAGTCTATACTCCGCAGTTACATGTTGGCTTGATGATCTACCCGAGATTGGAATATACAAGCATTTGCCCTCTTAGACAAGTGTCATGTCTCCAGTTGCTTCTATAAGACGACAAGTTTAATTTTGAACAACTTTGTTCAGCTAAGCGTAACGTGACTTTCACCAGGTCTCAACCAACCACACAACAGCAGCTTGAATCATTCACTCTGGATTTCTGCCAGCTCCAGATTAAAAAGCAGAATGATTTCTGTTAACTTCCTTTGCAGCATTTGGTTTCCAGCTATAGTATAAGCCCTTTGCCTATTGGTATTATCATCACTGATGCTTCCTATAGGCAGCACATATAACACAGGCAGCTGTAAAAGTAAGAAAAAAGATTTTTCATGGGGAGAAAGTGTTTGGGTCAGGCTTGATATCAATGGCAGAGTTTTATCACTTACTAGTACATAAAATCATCTGAAAATTCTTTTCAAAAATATTCATAGAAGTGTTTAAAAAAGTAAAACAAAGATTTTTTTCTCCTCCCTCAAAATGTTAATGTCCTCCAGTGCTATTTGGGACAGAATCATGTTCTGGCATCATAACAAACAATGTATTCACTTTTCTATTTTCTAGCTACCAGATAGAATAGTCTACTAAATGTCATCCTCCTGGAAGGAAATAACCTGTCATGTCTACTAGGCACTAATTAATTTCTCACTCCAGAAATAAATTAACCCCTTATTCTATATCCCGTATACTCTATCAACTTTCTGTTTTCCTTTCCACAATTCAGATCTACTTATATCCCTTAGGGGTTCTTCATTCACAAAATACTTCTAAGGAAGGCAGATGGATTAAAATGACACATCCATATGAAGACCCTTATCCTGTAAGATAGACCCAAATGCTATGGTAGAATATCAATTACTGCCATGAGATTCACATGGACACTGGATTGTCTGCATGGAATAGCTTGCAGAGTACATTTAAGATTTATTTGCAGTTTCCCTCATGATTTTTCCCTTGCCAGGTAAAAGCAGAAATTACACCACCTCTATAAAGTCATTAGCTCATACTCTGGTCTCATGCTATCTCCAGCTGGGTGAACTTTTACCACATTTTATTGAATATAAGATGATCCTGAATATAAGCAGACCAGTCAATAGTTAGATTATACATGTAGAAAATTTATAAATAGTATAATTGTTCAGGTACAGAACCTAATTATCGGAGACTTGTCTAGAATGTATCCCCTCTCCCACTGCTACAGAAGGGAAAATAAATCTGGGAGGGATCAGGTAGCCTCCTTGCCCTTCACCCCCTGCACCACAACTTCTTCCTTCTGCTGTCCCTCCCCTGCCCCTTACTATCAGATCCTGCTGCTCCCTGAGCATATGGACATGTAGGACAAATTTAAAACACTAACCCCGTAGTAAACATACCTGTAGTAGCTTTCATATACAGAAATTATTATATGCACTTATAGCCTTAGTTCATCCAGAATTGATGCAGTTTACCTCCTTTGAAACTACTGCAAGTTTTAGCGCAGATACTCCATAAACACAATTTTAAGCAGCACTTTTTTTACCTACTTAGTACAAAACTATGTCTAACATTAGTCCAGAGCCAAAAGGCTCATGATTTACCATACAGTTCTTTGGGCTGAGCCCAACAGAGACAACAGTGTTTCAAGTCACGGTGACCCCATACCTTAGCACCGTTCAGTATGTGTGTGTACTCGAGATACCCCTCCACAAAGGAGCCATGTGCTAATTAGTCCACTCACTCATGACTGGAACCAGGTGTTCTTGTCGTGAGTCCTGGGACCCTCCAAAAATGTATATGCAGATGAAGAGCAGAGCAACCTGGTTCAGATCCACCTCATGGAGGATGGGGGCCACACTAAACATATGTGACAGATGGGGGGTGGACAGAGGATTCTGGGTAAGCTGTTTGGGGCCCCATTTGGTGATGTTTGCCAGATGTTTAAGTCTGGTTAAAAAACAGGAGTCATTAGAAATGAGAAAGAATAGCACAGCTCAGCTGTGGGAGTGAAGAGGAGGTAAAAATGTATTTAATGTAGTGGCTCAACATGACTTGGAAAAGAGTTCATGCTGAGGGGAACTGTGTGCAATCAGTGCTACCATATATGTCTTATTTAAGTGGGTTATGCTAGCCTAACCTTGTGGTAGAGTCCCACCACTTAGGTGGTTTCCCTAGTCACTGGAGATAACTGTTTTTTGGCAAGGGGTAGTACCCAGGTGGAGGTAATGTATAGTTAATCTCCCACTTTCACTTCCAGTAAGAAGGTCTTGGCTTTACACCCACTTTATGGAAATGGGAGACTCCTCCCTAGCTTGCTCCTATGGCCATACAGCTCAGGGCAAGCAAAACTAAGGGGCATCCAAACCCCAGGCCTTTCGGCTTGGGCCTGTACATAGGATGCCTGCCAACTGATTTGGAAGCATCTGAAGCCCCAGGTGGGGGTGGAGGGTGTTTGCCAGTAATAGGGCCATATATGGTTCTTGAATGTCCCGTGGATTTGGAATTAATTTAGCTTGCAACATGAAACATGAAACATTTTCCTTAAATGATAACATCTCATGGTAGTATATTTGCCTCATATGGGCCATGTGTGTCAGTCATGCTCAGTGTTGGCTGCATTTAGTCACTTCAAAGTCGGTTTCCATTACTAAGCACATGCTGCTTTTGGCAGCTATTTAATGATTGAAAACATATTTAGTGAGGTTTCTTTGTATGCAAATGTAAGATGAGGGGCTTTTTCTCCTGTGCTGGTTGGGGGAAAAAAACCTCACTGTGTATTCAAGTAAATATAGTAATACACTAAAGCATATTATTTTGCTTTCCTTCTCAAAGTATGGCCCATGGACCAAGAGCAGCCCACTACCCAGGACAAAAGGTATTCCTTAACTATAATCAACATTTTAGTGACAATTTATTTAACTTTATCAATTCATGATCACTCAATCCAAGGTTATTTTCTACAACCAGCTCTCTTAGTACTTGGTAAAAACAAATCTGAAGCAGCATTTTCTCTCGTCTGTTCAGTGACTGAAACAGAAGTCTATCAGCGATCTCTTTCAAGAATATCTGTGCCTTTCTGGTATTGGTATAATCTATTATCCAATCTGGAATGGTATAATCTATTATCCAATCTAGAACAGGGAAGTGAGTTTCCCATAATCAAACTTTCACTATTACTAAATTTCTGCCATAGTCACAGAGATCTCAATCCGTATTCTACTCAGAACCTAGGGGTCTATAACAATCCCTGCCCTCTCCCCCAACACAATCTCTCTGAGCCCTTATTACAGTCCCTTTATAGTGTGATTTTTACCCAGATTCTATTTTGTCTATGTCATCCCATTTATTTCATTACAAGCTCCCATCTCAGTCATACAGAATAGTAGATCACTACCTTTATCCTTATTTCTATTTTCTAGCTGCTCATACCTTTCAATACCTGTAATCCAGGCTATCATTCCAATGCATTGCTTTTATTTCTATAATGTCTATACATTTAAGAGGCATTAGGGCATGTGTCGATACATGTGCACCCTTAATGCGCTTTAGAAATGGCAATTTTGGACTAATTGTGCCTAAATTTGATAGCAGGTATCAAGTTTAGGTGCGAATAGTTAAAGCACATTAAGTCACATGTAGACAAGTTAAAGCGCATTAATACTACACGTGTGGACTGACTTGGGACTAACTTCAGTCCCAAATCAGCCCACACAGAGCATTAAATGTCCTTTAATGCATTCACATGTACACACCTGCCTAAACCCACTTAATGTTCATTGAGCTAATGCACATTTAATTTAGGTGTGCTTAAATGCACATGTTGACATGCCCTATCTGAAGTATTTTGGACACTCTGTTTGCTGCACCCAATGCTCCTCTAGTTCTAAATGGTGCAATATCAGTTGTGTACCAACAGTATTCATCTAATACTTCAGCAGTTTACATTTAAAAACATCTCAGCCAGCAATAATCCAGGTAGGGGAAATGACACAGAGGCCAGAAACTTGAGTTCGGGAAGTCCAGGCATTTGAATTCAAATCTCACCTTTACTATTTCCACATAATTTACTACCCTTACTGCTGAGAAAAAAAACTAGAAGGCAGCCAAGTACAAGTCACTGGACCCAAGACTCCCCATTTTAAAAGTAATTTTACAGAGATTAGCAATACATATCCCTATTTTAAACCTCCATTCGAATGCTAAACTTTAAATAGTGAACTCAGCAACATGAAACTAGATTACCCTTCCAAATGAATGGACTGTGTGACACATACCAAATGTGCTAATCTGTTTATCCCAAAGAACATAAGGTTGATATTAAGGTTTTGTCTTAGAGTGTGAGAGTGATGAGGCTGGGTATGTTACCCTTCAGTATCTGTCCATAGAGTTTGTCAGAAATAGGACTTATCCTCATGCTTTGAAGGCTTATGGTGCATGTCCTGATACAACCTCAACCACAACCAAAAAAAAATTTGTTTGTATTTTTATTTTCCATGAAAGAGTCCAAATGAAATAGGAAAAGGACAGGGACAAGTCTGAAGCTGGTAAATCTATTTAAGGATCCATGAATGCCCTGTTGCTAGGAATGGTAGAAACACAGTAGGCAAGGAATATTTAAGCACATAAGTTCAGTTGGACTCTTCTTGCTTTAGTTCAGCAGGTACGTTCCAATCACAGTATAACCACTATATGACGAACATTTAAGGGTCTCTGCTCAAAATTACCCTTGCATATCCCTATTTTATTTGAAATGTGCCTCAATATCATCCTTCATTTACCTGCAAATTTTCTACCTGGGCATCTTGGCGCTTTGTCTGCATCCTGTTCATCACTGCAGTTACAAAAGGTTTGCAAGCAGAGAGAGGAATAGTAGAATTATATGTTTATTCAGAGGGTGCTTGTGAATAGACTTCGGCTACAAATTTAATTTTGAAACATCCTACTTGATGATATTGAGGCACATTTCAAATCCGTCTCACTGACTAACACCTTTACTCCATAAGTAACATTATCAGCTACAGCATAAAGTTGCTTCAGATTACAAACATCAGAGTAAGGCTAGAACCTCCTTAATATTTAATAATACAGTATCTTTTAAAATACTTTTTTTTCCCCCAAACATGCCTCACAACAAGACAGACAGCTGGGTTTTATATTTAAATTACAAACAGATAAAACAAACAAGTTAATTGACTTGCCCATCATCCAAAACAGGACTGTAGCACAGGAGTGCTGATTAGACTACTCATCTAACCAGTTTGGTGGTGGGGTGGAGGATGGCACTTTAATTAGAGTGGCTCTCCAAAGCTGCTCTAATTAAAGTGTCCACAGCATCTTGTGTATTCAACTTCCCAAGCTTCAAAATGGAGGCAGGGACACTTTAACTAAAGCTAATTCAAGAGCCCCTACTGTTATTCTGAAGTATGGAGACACTGAATGCACAAGATGCCAAGCCTGCTGAAGCATGCTAATTTCATAGACATTAGGGCTGGAAAGGATCTCGCAAGATCATTGGGCCCAGCCCCCTGCCCAAGGGGCAGGAAGTCAACTGGGGTCAGATGACACTAGCAAGATAATCATCCAAGCATCCAGAGTAGATGCTTGCACCACTTCTCGGGGGAGTCTATTTTGGACTCTGGAGACTCGGAGCACACTCCAGTAGACTTAGCACACTCCAATAAACTACATTAGTCAAGTCTTCTCTGATGCACTGTAATTACAGCACATCATAGCAGGCATCCCACACATCTGCAGGCACCCTTATAGGTGCTAGGACTTGGGCAGAAAACAGGTCACTTGTCTGCCTGGTTCCAAGCAGATGGGCGGAGAGCTAGTGCAGCTTTGGCTTTGTCTCCTCTCAGATAACAAAGGCCAGAAGAGCTGAACCAGCACAGAGATGAGGTTATCATCATTCATACAGTACATTACTACAGTTCTTTCCTCTAGTACTGTAGGGAAGAACTAGAGAAAGGGAGGCAGGAGAATTCTCAGCCATAGTTTCTCTGAGTCAGACATGAGTTCATAATGGATGACCTCAGTGCGGAAGGACACTCTAGCAGTTAGAATTCTAACCTGATATTCAGGAGACCCAGGTTTGTGGCTTGCTGCAAAAGACTTCTTATAGTGGTCTCGGACAAAGTTTTGGTTCAGATCTTCAAGCTCCTAAGGGTGAAGTTACATGTTACGCTTAGACCATACTAACTCTGTGGCATGTTAAATGGTATTAAAGTTAGAACATGCTGAGAGCAGTTGCACATTAAAGGTTACCATTTTGTGCCTGAACAGCTTTGATTTGCCACTAAAGGAGCCAGGGCACCTGGGCTCTATCCCTGCTGTGGGGGAAAGGAAGGGGATGGTAGCCGTGCCTCTTGGGATGCTGGAGGACTACAGATTGCTCCTTTTATCTCTATGGAGCAGACTGAAATTACCCTAATACAAGATGGGTGGCATGGCCCTAGAATTAAACCTCACGTGAAGTGGCATGACTTTGAGACACTCAGCAGTCGCTTTGAATAAGTTAATGAGGTTTAACATGTGGGCACTTGCATTAAGTGCTCTTAGTATGGTCTAAAAGTAACATATTACACCTAGCAAGTCAGAGCTGTGCAGGGAAGAAACAGTATTAATCCTTAACGTGTGACTACTCGCAGTATGTTCTAACCTGAACACTGCTTAACAGTCCATTGATTTATGGCCTATGTGTAATGTGCAGCTTCACCCAAAGTCTCATCAGCCACAAGCCAGTGCAAAAGTATTTGCCAGTGGAATCACTGGGAGTTAGGTACCCAAATGACGTTAAGGTTACGTGCTCTAGTGTCTCATGAATTTAGGTGCCTCCTGTGTCACAGAGAAGTAAAACTGAATTGTGGTTGATGTTCTCAGATACTCTGGTAAAAGATCGCTAATAATTATATAATATAATAGCAATATCATAATAATCAGTTACTTTGCTCATACTGAAGTCCACAATTTACGCCTTGCACAAGTGTTTTTATATCCTGTAATGCTGGTTTCATAGGGAAGGGTATCCAAGCACTTTCTTAATTGTTCAGATGTTAAGAAATCAAGAGCTGACATAAAATAACAGTTGTGAGGATGAAGAGAACAATAAGACACAAACAACTACTGTTTTATTTTCAGATGCTAATGTTGAACACTGTGTAAAAGGAAGGGAAGCTCCAACTTAATCATTATGTAACTCATATTTACAGAACATTCATTATATAACTCCTCAGAGTTGTATACCTGATAGCAGAATAAATGTCACATGACTGAAAAATGCTGTGGCAGAAGAGCATAATCTCCTGTGACTACTACAATATACTCCTGTGTGGAAATGACCAGGGATCCTGGCTTTCTCGGTTTAAAAATTGCCAATTCTCCAAAAAAAATTCCTGAATTATCCAATTTAAAAACCCAAAATCCACATTTTTCCACAATTAAAATTAAATGCCGCACTATAGATATCGATCGATCAGTCGATCGATATATAGATATATGTTTATTTATTTTTTATCAAGGAAAAATCAGATTCCCCATCATTTAAAAGGAGAAAATCTGCATTTTCCCCAGTTATGGCCAACAATCAGGCAAAAACAGTCAAATTTTAGCAGGATTTGAACAGAGCCTAAAATTAGTCTTAAACAAAATGGTTAGATATCCAGGTGTCTGTAGGACCCACCTCAAGAAAGGAGTGAAAAAACTGAGATACCTTTATGTTCCCCTGATCCTAGAGCCAAGTGGAGTCTAGGATCACCCCCACTGTGCAGTCTGTTCTAATCTGAACCTTGTTCAAAAAGCCATCAAATGGCTGCTCCAGCACTAAAGACCACCAGGATGCAATACTGCCTTTTCTTTGATTATGAGGGCCCCAGAAAAAATGAAGGAAAATTACGTATGCTGTCCCCACAGCTTCTTAGTGAAAACCTCTCATTTGAAATAACCCTCAGGTACCAGTATACAGCAGCTTTATGGTTATGATCAGAGCCAAGCTCCAACCCAGACAGAGTTTCTTTAAAGAAAGTATCTGTGTACTGTGATTTCTCAATATCAGTGGTTTAAAGTTTCAAATCCTCACTTCTTTTTTTAAAAGCACCTACACAAATGTGGTAAAGTATAGGGGAGGAAAAGGCAAAAAAAATCAGTATGGATGCACATTTGCTGGCAAAATACATATTCAGTCTAAGTGTTCTTTTAGATCAGGGGTGTCAAACTTACCTGGCCCTGAGGCCTGGCAAGTAGCATTGGGCTGGACCACTGGCCAGATAAGGCCCATGCCATGTCATGCTAGATTCAGCTCACTTGGCACCTGCTCCAGTCAATCTGGAACCCACACTGCATGCAGTACCCACCCTGCCTGACCTGGGGCAGGGACCACATGCAATAGGGGTCCCAGATGCTGCAGCATACAGCACACATCCCAGACAGGCATAGGTGCTGCATGCAGTGTGAGTCCACACCCCACGCCCTATGTGCAGAGTCGGTCAGGCATGCACTTCTTGTAACATGGATGAAGCCTGAGACCCAGGGAAGCACTGGGGGCCAAAAGATGGGGATCCATGGGCCAGATCCAGCCAATGGGATGGATCTTTGACACTCCTGCCTTAGCCTAGACTGCAAATTAGTCAACATCTCTCAAGTAGAAGCATCATAGGGCTTGCCCCTCAAAAAACTCAAATACACTCTAGGATAATGTTCCTGCACTGGTTGAGGCTAGAACTCCTACTCATCTGCACCTTTAAAGAGGTAGGCTGGATGGGGAGTTTAATTGTATTTGTGCAATGTTATGATGAGATATCAGAGAACTGATCCTTTGCCATAATAATCAGGCACATTTAAATGTCCGGAAAAGGAATAACTATTTTACAAGTGTCATAGGCCACTATAAGAAAACCAAGAATTGCAAGACGTAAAAACATCAGGCCAGAAGAGACCCTATCATATCTATCCAGTAGGACCTTCTGCATAACTGTTCACAGAATTTCACAAAGAGATTCCCGTATTAAGCTTCTGACATTCATCTCCTGTAGCATGTGAATAAACAGTTCAAATGCAATGCAATGATGTAAATTAATGACATTTGATTTTAACTTTAACTTGAAGAGGAATATCCTGTAGGCAAGCTACTGTAACATATGGATCTTCCTCAGAAAGCCTCTAAAGAATATGGCTTCTCCAAGAGGGGAATGACCCCTGAATAGAGAAATAATCAGGAGCAGGTCAGGAAACCAGGGATACTTTCTGTTCAGGAAAAGCAAGAGCAAACTTTTTTGGGATCTTGCTTCTGTACCCTCTTGTATTAATCAATAGATGTTCTGCTGTTACGAAGCTCATCCTCCCAGGGACTCTCTCTGTTTGTGCTAATCCACCAAAAAAATCCACAACATCACCCAACATGACTACATAGTAACATTTTCATGATCCTACACTTCACAGCAGGTTGGATTATTTTAATTCATGTGAAGACCTGACTACACAAATAAACCTGAAATATAAACAAAGAGAAAATGCAAACAGTAACAAACCTCTCAAAGTATTAGTTATATCCTTGAACCAGGCACGGTGGTTACCTTGGATAAATGGTATTTGTTTCTGAAGTATCACATTTGGGAAACAGCCATTTCAAATGATGAAAAATGTTAGCAGCTGTAGGAAAATATTCTCCTCAATTTCAGCCTAGCTCACACTGATACCTGCTATCTCCCTCTTGGTATGGGGCAAACAAACAAGTTTTGCCTTTTTTGCCCTGCTCAGAAGCCAGTGTCCGATTTGTTTAAACTATTATGCTTCTGCACTCCCTCTCCTGTGCCCATTGTCTATCAAAACGGGAGTTGTTACAACAGTTGGCAATGTCCTCTAGTATGCACGCAGTACAGAATACTGCAGGCATAGCCATAGACATGCAGGCTTGAAACAACAAAATCAGGACACCTGTTCAAGAGTCCATGAATTAAAAGTCTAATGCAGCCCTTTTAATCAAGTCTCAGTCCTTAGCACCCATAAGGATCAACAGTTTACACAGTCACAAATTAGGGCTCTATTCAAAGCCCTAATTAACATGGGTGATTTTGTTCCGTTGGTAATCAATGGGAACTGGATCAGACCCTTAAATCTGACTACAAGCTCACTGGTCTCAGACACATATAAGCCCATCTAAACTTACATAATTCATGGACAACGACCCCCACACTACAAGTTTATGAATAAAAATGGATGCAGTGATAGAGCTCAGAAAACCCAAAGACATCCAAACTGAGGGAACTGTATGTCTCACTATTTTGTTTCATTTACAAGCTGGCATTGTTACTGTAAAGTAAATGGGCATACAAAATAAAGAACAAGAATGTTAAGTCCACTCAAATTCAGCTGAGCAGAGTTCAGGAAAGTCCAAGCAACTCCTTTTGTATCTCACCATAAGAACTAATTTATTTCACTCTAAAACTGCATCCAGCTGTTTTAGTTTGTGTTACTACTTAGCATAGAAATACGTTAGACATTCTAGTCACAGTCCTGCTGAATTACCCATTGCTAATAAAAAGAAACCTTATTTTTTCATCACTCAAACATTTGTCCCATAAACTATTTTTCATCAGGGATACAAACGTAATGAAAGGAGCTACACTAATTTATGGTGGAGGGCAGGAAAAACATGCATATTTTATGGGAAGATGTTCCATTTCATTGCAAATGCAGATCTGTTTATATGGATTGGGTGAGACCTTACAATCAAATTAAACTGGTGCAAAGTTATTCAAAGACAAGTCAGAAAGAAAAATAGTGCCCAACAGATTAAACCAACCATTGTGAAACCCAGTCTGTTCACAAATCACTAACACAACTGTCTGAGATGCCTGCCAAAGTGACAGATGTTGCTGAAAGACTCCACAACTTGGCATCTGGATTGTTTCTGGATAAACAAAGAAAGAGAGATGTGAGATAACATTTGCCAGGAAAAAAACACTGTTGACCTCACACCTTTTCTTACTGTAAAATTTCGCATTAGGATGCCTAGATAGTATGGCACTGAGTAGAGTTTAGGGCTGGGACCTGGTTTCTGTACCTGGTTCCTCTGCTTTGGTAAAGATACGTCTATCTGCGCCTCTTTTCACCATCTGACTTAGAATCATAGAAAATGAGAGTTGGAACCCACCTCAGGTCATCTAGTCCAACCCCCTGCCCAAAGCAGAACCATCCCCAACTAGAGCATCCTAGCCAAGGCTTTGTCTAGCCAGGTTTTAAAAACCTTCAAAGTCCACCACTTCTCTGGGTAACATGTTCAGTACTTTACTACCCTCCTAGTGAGAAAGTTCTTCCTAATATCTGACCTAAACTTCCCTTGCTGCAACTTGAGCCCATTGCTCCTTGTTCTGTCATCTGCCACCGCTGAGAACAGTCCAGCTCCATCCCCTTTCGCACCCCACTTCAGGCAGTTGAACGCTGCTATTCAATCCCTCATCAGTCTCCTCTTCTTCAGACTAAATAAGCCCAGTACTCCCAGCCTCTCCTCAGAAGTCATGTGCCCCAGCCCGTGAACCATTTCCATTGCCCTTTGGGAAAATCTCTCTCAGTGAAGATAATGCCAAAGTGTTTGTGCAGGCAATTAAATCATTAAGAGCCCTTCTATTGATTCCAAAGAGCTGAGACACGCTTTGGCTCTAATTATGCTTCCCTTTTTCGTCCCTTATATGCTTGAAGAAGGTAAGGGTCAAACTACAGTCTTAAAGATCCTGTAGGTGCAGAAAAAAGTAAAGCTTTGAATGAATTAGTGTGCAATTAATTCACTGTTGTGCTTCTTTGAGTACAACCAGAATCCAGAAACGTGGTGAGTCAAAGTTTGGTTGCCCATCTAAGCAAAAACATTTAAAAACTAGGTAAGTGTCCACAAACTCAAGTACAAAAGTAAATTAATATTTTACTACACTCTTGTTGCAACAACAAAAAAATGCATCGAATCAAACAATGACTCAGAACTCCCCTTACCAGCATCACCTCTCGTTGTGAACAGTGTCTTCTACATATGATTTTGAGACAAAAATCACCACCCACTGTTTGTAAAGTACTTTCTGTCAGAAGATTTCGAAGCACTCCACAAAGGAAATATTGTTGTCATCTTAAATATGAGGAAATTGATTCAGGGAAAGGAGGTGTTACTTGCCCTGTGTCACTCAGCAAGTAACTGATTGAGACAAAGAGGACCACAGCGGTCAGTTTTGTCCAAGCGACGAGCCATACTCTACTGCTGTGCAGGATTATTGTAGAGATTTTTGTATAAGCTTTTAATAAAAATATTTGCAGTTACATTAACACATTCCACACTTCCCTGAAGCTGAAAGTCATTTTTTCCTGACCTGAATATTATACCAGCTCACAAACTGCATTATTGCAGGAAGACATCATGTTCTAGTGGTTATCTCAGTGAGCAAGTTCAGCAACCAGGGATCGAGGTCTATGGCTGATTTGGTGCAAATCAAATCCTTAGAGTAGAGGACATGTAACAATGCTTCCCTGTTTTCACCAAACACACAGATCTTTGGCTGAAAATGCTATGCAAATCCAATACTGCTGTTTTATTGCTGAAAATGGGTGAAGCAATCACTGTAACACAGAGACCAAACATTTGCCCTGAAATTCAAGCTCAGCCTTTGAGACTTAAAAAGGCAGTTTGCTTTACATATTTTGTCTGATTTTTAACTTAGATTCTGCTCAGACATAAATGCAAGAACATGGGGAGCTGACAGATATGAAAGATTTAAAAAAAGGGGGGCACTTTACCAGAAAAGGAAGTGTGTTGGTTTGACCCACCTCACCCAGCATCTCTATAAATTGGTGCCTCAGCAGCACTTTTTGGTGCTTTTATCTAAAGCCAATTCAATCAGTTTATACAGACACTGGGTGAGCTGAGTCAAACTAATGCAATGACTCTTCTGGGCATGCGCTGCGCTTGGTGCAGGGGCGCACCAAGCTGAAAGTAAAGCACCTTTTATTTTTCCACATCTGTAAGTGTCCACAATTAATAGAAAAGAAGCTGACATTGGGAGCCAAGTGGGCATGAGGGAACCACAGACACACTGAGGGTAGCAGCAGGAATTAATCTTTCCATTGGGTGGAGTAGACATTTTTGAGATTTGGATGAGGAAGTGATGGTGGGGAGAAATGAGACAGTGCAAGCAAGGAGTCTTCTTGGCGTGGTATATGGGAAAGGGATAAAAGAGCAAATGCACTAGTTCCGAAACTTGGACAAGTAGTAGGCAACCATCCATCCTTCTGGATCACGGTATAAGTGTGACAAGTGAGCAAAACCTTCGATGCATATGCCTAAACAAAAGTATGAAGGAGTGAAGGCTGCCCAGACCTTCCACCCCCTTTTAGACCATAGAGACAGTATCCAAAGGCCAGACCAAGCCTGGAGGTTTGGTGCCTCGATGGCTGTAGCTATATGCATGTCTAGCAACTGAACCTGGGTCTTCCCCAAGGATTTTACCACTGAACCGCAACAGACCAGAGATACAAAGACTAAATTTGCCCAAGGACTTTGGACTTGGATGAGAATCCTGAAGAACAGAGCCTGGTAGTGGTCTAGGAAGTTACACATGAAAGATACAAATGAATACAACATTAATGTTGAAACACCCAAAAGTTAAGAAATGTGAGCACTAAATCTGCGTGTACAACCTTAATTAATCTTCCTTATATACATAACAATACAAGTCTTTAATATAAAATTACATACTATTTTTCCCCAAAGGCAAGATTAATTCAAGCCTATCATAACTTCTGAGTGCTTTACTTTGTAACCTTGGCAACGGTCTTTTAAGCTAGGGACAGAAGTTACACATAAACCAGTTTAAGTG
>NW_017728997.1:3605645-3606579 GCF_001723915.1 Gavialis gangeticus
CTCCAGAGAGCAGGGCTGGCCCCGCCCCTCTGCTCTCTAGCCGAAGCAAGTGCAGGGGCATGGCCAGACACCAATCTGTCATGGTCCCTAGGGTGAAGGGGCAGGGAATGGATTCCCCTCCCTGCTCTCCCTCCCCCCCCGGGGGACCATACCTGGGGTTTTCTCGTCTGGGATGGAACAGCCCTTGTCAGAGCTGCTGCCCTATGTACCCCTCCACCCCCAGCTCATGCAGCAGGGGCAGGCTTGGGGGTGTAGCCAGTGCCTCCAAGACTCATCCCACATGGCGAATACAGCTGCCAAGGTGCCCATCTGCACCTGCAGCAGTGTCACCTCCACACCACTGCCCAGCCAGACACCACCCATTCATGCAGGACCAGGCTGTCATGGAGCCACAGCCAGCAGGGAGGGGCCCTGGCTGGCCAGGGTCGGCCTCGCTATCCACCCGCCTCACCCAAGGCTGAGCCGATCCGTCTGCATGTGCTGCTGAGGCCAGGCACCAAGGGGCTAGGCCAGGCTGGGCCCTTCCCAGCTGGCTGCAGCTCCATGACAGCCCAGCCCAGCTTGGGTGTGGGGAGCTGGAAGCAATCCAGGCACACAGCTCCTGCAGCCTCAGTTCAAGCTGGAGCTGGCTGGGAAAGGCCCTGCCCCTGTGGCTCAGTCCAGGCTGGCCCCTCTGTGCCCACCCTCAGCAGTGCCCATGGGCTGGCCTGGCTCAGTCCTGAAGCCCCAGCCCCAGCCAAGGAAGGCAGGGCCATGCTGGCTGGCTCTGGCCATGACCCCTGCCACGCAAGCAGCCAGCCAAGTGTTAAGCCAAGCAGACCTAAGCTGGGGTCCCCATGCCCATGAGGGAGAGGAGAGACAGGGGAGTTTAATCCCCCCCCGCCCTGCCTTCACTTGAGGCGCTGCCCTGGCCAGTGCCTAGCCACACTCCCCC
>NW_017728997.1:3606612-3607595 GCF_001723915.1 Gavialis gangeticus
AGCCCCCCCCCCCCCCCCCCCCACCTCAGACACAAACCTGGGAAGGGTTGCTTCCTCCTTCCCCCTCCACACACACCCCAGCTGGGGTCCCTGAAGGCCATGGTGGGGGTTTAAAAAAGGCCCTCCCTAATCATACTCAGTGGCCTGCCAGGGCCTGGCTACACCTCAGATGCTGCTGAGGGGAAGGAAGGGCTCACTCCAGCACCCCCCTCCCCAGCTTCTAGCCTAAGCCACTGCAGACATGTGACTGCATTTCCGGAATCAAAAGTGAACATCTATGCACTTGTAAATCTGTTGGTTCAATCAACACAGGTTAGACTAACCTGCAAAGATTGAATCAATTCAGGCTCGGGCTTTTTAAATGTCTGTACTTAGCCTTCATGTAGCTTGTGTGCAAATTGTATAATGTCAAATTTAGTGTCTGTTGATTGTATCCAGTAACTCAGTCTTGCCATTTATCTGCACATATGTCATCAAGTGCAGGTGTTAAGCCATGGTGTCATAGACACTGCATTGTGAAAGGCTTCTGTACCCTCTGCAAGAAAGACTATCCAAGAGACTACTTTAGTGGAAGTTTTAAGGCTTCAAAATAAAATGATGTTCATTAAGCATTTTTTGTATTCTCAGTTCCTCCAGCAAAGGAACAGAGAAAATAAGTGATCAAAACTCATAAAACTGTAGGCCAAAGTCTTGGAGAATTATTCTACAAGAGTCAATAGAGCTAAATCACTGGGAAAACATATTCTTCCCATCTATGCACACAAAGTGTTTTGATTAAACTCGTGGGCCAAAGGCCTTAGCAAGACAAGACTGAAATTCATGCAATTATAAAACGGAGAGCTCTCATTAAGTATTTGGAGTGTGTGTGTGTGTGTGTGTGTGTGTGTGTGTGTGTGTGTGTGTGTGTATGCCAGTGGGGGTTGTGGGGGCAGGGTGTGGGTATGTGAAGTTTCTGGGGTGTAGGGACCCCCCACACTTCCCCA
>NW_017728997.1:3612595-3625772 GCF_001723915.1 Gavialis gangeticus
GTGTGTGTGTGTGTGTGTGTGTGTGTGTGTGTGTGTGGACATGAAGGCCCAAACCCTCTGCCAATATAATGTCATGTAACTCCTGAAAGCAATAGATATGCTAATTTGCATCACTTAAAGAAGTAGTTTAAAGCATTTCACAAGGATCTTGAATCAGAATTACAAATGCTGAAGTTCGCTTATTAACTCAAGACCTTTCCTTCTTTTGGCACAAAGGAAATCACTAAGTCATCTACACTGCAGAGTAAGGAGACCATTCAACTAAACAGAATAATTAATGTTTTCTAAAAGACAGGCTCTTCTCACCATGTCCTGTAGTACTTAATGAGAATCTTACTATTGCCTTTTCCTCAGAGGTCCACCCTGGATTCATTAGCTTAATTGTCCCTAAGATTTCTTCCACCATCAGCTATATGTCAAGAAATAGCCTACCCATATCTCCTATGCAAGATACTCTCTTTACTCATAAACCTATGCTCAGCTACTTGTTCCTCAGAACATGGTTTTGATCTTTGTTGATAAAAAACTTTTGAAAGGCTTCATTAATCTTTCTGTGTTTTCCCTGGAAGCTTGCTTACATAATAATATCCTCAGAAATGCTGGAATTGGGTTCCTTTCAGCAACCACTTTCCATTTCTCCTGACACTGGCATTTTAGCATTGGAAAATGAAAGCAAGCAAGCCCCCACCATCATTTTTAGTGACCTCCAATAGCTATGTCCTTCAGCCCCAATTATCTTAATGAAGGTGCCTTTATTCTAAAAAGAGATATATTCAACCAGAAGTTGCTACAGTTCAGTCTGCAATTATTTTTCTTCTCCTTGGTTCTCTAGCATTTGGCCACAGGATAAAATGGAACCGTGTTTCTGTATTTCATATACCGACATTCACATCCAACAACAGATACCTCCATTTTACTTTATCAACTTCCCAGCCTATCTAAATGGAATTCAATGGGTGGCTTCAACTTTGAATAAATTCCCTCACTTCAATTTCCAATTCATTAGAAAGCTTTCATCCTTAAACAAGTAGCCTACGTCTAATTTAATCTCCATCTCCCTTTTTCCTCAGTGAAGCAGTACCTACTGTTAAGATAGCAACCATTTTCATCAATGGTATCTTTTCAAAGAGCTACCGCTGGATGTAAATCTTACATAATTCAGTAAACACCTATTTTATAAAACAAGAGCACTGTTCATGAAGGATTTCTGGCTCAATAAAGCTAAGAAATGTGTCCATGCTAGTTTTAAAGTTAATGGAAATACGTCCTCCCCAATTGTATTTGGGTAAATGCTAAAATGTCCAAGGCAAAGTATGCAACTGTCCAACCTGCAGAACTGCCACTGCAAGTCCTTCTGTGGTTCTCACTTGCTTCAAAGTGAAAGTATGCTACTGGAGTGTTTATTTTCTTCTATTGCACATAAAGGTCATTCCTCTTTATATTGCCTGGTAACTAATTTTTTTCTGAGTCCAAACTTGGATGGTCACTAATAGATGTTTCAGTGTGTCTTGGATTGCACATTATGAAGGAGAAGAGAGGAAAAAACCTTCTGTACCAAACATGACAGACTCAGTTAATTTTAGGTCATTCACATCCTCTCATGTACTTCTCACTTAATTTGTCACCTATAGGCTAGGGACAGACATTACACATAAATCCGTTTACATGATCAGACCCCTTCCTGGTTTAAGTTAAACCAGAGTCCCCCAGAATCCCATCCCAGATGTTTTGCCGCACTGGGCCATGCTGACGGCTCCATAAAATAGAGCTGGCCCCGCCCCTCTGCTCCCTGGCTAGAGCTCCGGTGAAGACTGCAGGCACAGCAGGGTCTGCCTGGCTTCCCCCTGCGCCCCCACCCCTGGCACTTGCTGCTCAAGCAGGTATCTCCCGCAGCATCACAGCATGGACCCCAGCCCCATGGACCCTAGGCACATAGTGTGCTAGCTAATACTGGGGGGGGGCGTGTGCACATGCACACGCATCTCCAATTTCATTGGGACAGGACAGGAGCAGACAGGACCATGTCTGCTTAGGGCTTTTTGGAGCTAAATCAACAGGTCAGCTGCTAACGTCCCTCCATTCCTTTTTTGGAAAAAGGTGTTTAAGAAGAGCTTGCACTAGCGAGAGTGGCTTTGCTTTCCTGATGAGCTGCTAAACTGGCTCCTTGGTGGCTCCTTCACCTGCCAGGTTTGCTGCAAACAGTATGAAGAAGCAGAGAGAGGGAGATTGAAAAGCTCCGTATCATCAACAGATGCATGCACTGCACACACACCCTTTGTCTCAGAGTGCTAGCCTGGGGCTGGGGGCTGGCAACACTCCCGCCCCTTGAGCAGCGAGCAGGGAAAAGCCTGGAATGGTGCAGGCAGGGTGGGGGTTTAAACCCCTCCTTAAATCAGAGCATCCTGCCAGGGCCTGGCCACACCCCCTCAGCTCTGCCCTATGGAAGGGGAGGGCTGCTCTAGCACCCCCTGTCTTCTAAGCCTGAGCCACTGCAGGCATGTGCCAGCATTTCCTCAGTCCAAAAGGAATGCCTGTGCACTTGCAAACCAGTTCAGCCTAGCCAGGTTAGACTAACCTGCAAAGTTTTGAATGTCTGTCCCTAGCCATAATGAGATCTTGGCTCTTTAATTCACTATAGATTAAATCCATCCCAATATTGAGAACTCACAAAAGGTCCTACACACAATCTAGTAATATGTGGGATAAATGGGATTTGGACTTGTTTGACCTCACTGCACAGGGATACATTTTTATTGATTTAAAGTATCCATTTTATGGCAACTTGTTCTATGGTATATTTACAGCCATGTACTTGAAGAACTTGTATGAATCCCCTAGCTGCTCCTAATTTAAAATTTTGCATCTCATGGATTTTAAAATGATGGAGACTACAAGGATTAATAATAGGGAAAGGGAAAATAAGAGTCATATAAAAACAAAAAGAAAAGATAATGAGTAAGTTTGGCATTACTGCAACTACAGCTATTCCAAGCTAATTTAGAGTTCATCTTCCCATTACTGGCATTGATTTGCAGCAATATTTAAATAAATTCACTAATAAAGGCAATATATCTATGAGTGCTCTCTCAAGATAGTCTAATCAAATTATTGTTGGCAGACCTACACAAGAAGCTAGAACATTCTGCACTCACTTTAATAGTGTGGCTGGCATTTAATGTCCATGAAATCTGTCAGTTCAACAAGGACCCTATTCACAACTGCTGATATACAAACACTCACAAACCTTCTCTTAGTTGCACATTACTTTGTATGTAATGGGAAATTTCTGAAATTAAATACATGAGACAACTACAATTACAAGTTCAAACTGCAATCAGTGTTTCTCCCTTCCACTCAAAAATACATCTCATCAATTCTACGAATGATTAAAATATTTACAAAAAATAATCAAAATGACATTAACATTCTATAATATTAATGTCTACAGCATCAGGAATTCGCCAACCTGTTATATATAAACTATAAATATTATGTAGATTTATTGCAAACAACAGTCAACTGTGCGACTGCTGATTACACACAGATCCAGCCTAACATTCCTCTGATTTAAGAACAGTATGTATAGTAAAACTGAAGTTTGCTTTGATAAATTCTCTGCAAACACTTCCTTCACCTTCGTTCTTCTCTGTGTCAAACAGAAGTCAAAGCAAAATGAACTAAAACCCTGTACAGTTCTGATTTCATGCAAGAATCCATGCCACAAAAGTTTCAAGTACATTTTCTTTCTACACAAAATCATCATCTGGCATAGGTTCTGTCCTCAGGATCATGGAACAGTCAGTGAACATCAGGCAAATTTAAAATGTGTAATGCAATCATAAAACCAAGCGAGTTTCATTTGATTTTATGTTGGCTTGCAACCTTTCATGTAAATTCCAGTTGATTGAACTTAAAAACAGAAAAAGTAAGCGAGGTAGCAGTAGAACTATTCACAATAGGCCATTTAACAAAATATGGAGAAAAAGAATTTAAAAAAATATGCAAGAGAAAGTAAATATCAGGTACTGCATTTAATGCAGTGAACCCAGAAAATGAACAGAGAAAGACAATAACACAACAAATATGGTTTTGTTGCAAATTCTGCAAGGATAAATGATTACATTCTGTAACTTTCTCAGGGCTATGCATCTAGAATGCTCCTTTGAGGGGTTTTGCACATTGGTTGGTTCAGAGCCTAGCATGAGATAAGATTCAGAACCTTTCACCTCTTCCCCATGCTTGCATGACACAGAACTTAAAAGTGAACATCCAGATACATGCTCCTAATGTACCTTAAGTATATAAAAAAAAATACAGGTACACAGTGACTGTAGCTTGTGTCAACACACCTCAGCTGGCTTTAAACTAACTAGCTCAGTTTCTGCTAACACCAGTTACAGATGCCAAAGTTAGATGCCAGAGGCAAATTAAGACATTTTGGTGCCCTGAACAAGAAGAGAATTGAAGCCCCCCCCCCCCGGGAGGCTCCTCTCCCCGACAAGAGCTGGGCTCCAGCAAGGGAAAGGACCTCTTTCCCTCCTGGTGCTGCTGCTGTGGTGTGACCCAGTTCTCACTCCCTCACTGGAGAGTAACTGTAAGCAATATAAAGTAAATAAGAAGAGGGCTTATTTGCATATTTATTTGCATAGTTCCTGCATACGATATGCAAGTAAGTATGCAAATAAGTCACCTTGCTTTATAGGCAAGTCGCAATTTACACGTATTTAACTTATGCGAATTTGGCTTTACACGCTCGGCTGCTGGGGCTAGCCGCTGGGTGCCGGCCGGAAAATGACGCATAGTGCGGTGCTGCATGGTATTGCCTGCATGTGCCGGCATGGCTGCGGGACTGGGGGTGGGGCTCACACTCAGCTGGCTGCCTTGTCCGGGCCCAGCGGTGGCAATTTCAGCTATACATGATTTCAACTATACGCGGTGACCTGGGAACGTAATCCCCATGTAAGTTGCGATTGTACTGTATATTGCTCACCATAACTGGCTAGTCACCGAATGAGAGAACTGGGTCAAACCTGAAGAATAATTATCATACACCCGGCAACACTGAACACAGGCATCCGGTGGGAAACTTAGGCATCCGGGGGCCCCTGGACCCAGACCTAGCTGACCCATGTGTTACTCCATACATGACAGATGCTTGGGCACAGCCCAGGCTAAACTAATCCAAGTGTTAGTTACATACATAAGAATGGCAGGAAGGAGGATCTGGGGAACTACAGACCACTCAGCCTTACCTCTATCCCTGGGAAGATCCCAGAAAAAATTATCAAGGAACACATCTGTGGGAGTCCCCTGGCTAATGTGATGCGGAGGGGTAACCAACATGGGTTTATAGCAGGCAGGTCCTGCCTGACTAACCTAGTTTCTTTTTACAACAAGGCCACCAAATGTTTAGATGCAGGAGTCGAGATGGATGTTATCTATCTGGACTTCAAGAAGGCCTTTGACACAGTATCCCATACCATCCTTATAAATAAACTGAGGAGATTTGCCCTGGATGATTATATGGTAGACTGGGTAGCAAACTGGCTCAAGGGTCACACTCAGACAGTGATGGTGGATGAGTTGGTGTCAATCTGGAAAGGTGTGTGCAGTGGAGTCCCTCAGGGCTCAGTTCTGGTGCCGATGCTGTTCAACATCTTTATCAGTGATCTGGATGAGGGGGTGGGAAGCACGCTGTCCAAATTCATGGAGGACACAAAAATATGGGGTAAAGCTAACATTCTGGAGAGGAGGAACCAGATCCAGGCTGACCTAGCCAGGTTGAGGAAGTGGGCAGAGAGCAACAGGATGCAATTCAGTAAGGACAAGTGCAAGGTGCTGCATCTAAGAAGAACTGCCATCATACCTATAAGCTGGGGGGTGACCCTCTCAGCACCACTGAGGCAGAAAGAGGTCACGGAGTCACTGTTGACTCCAGGATAAACATGAGTCGACAATGTAACCAAGTAGTTGGCAGAGCCAATCGCACCTCGTTGTGCATCTGTAGGTGCTTCACAAAATAGGTCCAGGGAGGTGATTTTCCCTCTCTATGCAGCACTGGTAGCTGGAGTACAGGCCGTAGCTGGAGTACTGTGTCCAGTTCTGGACACCACAGTTCAAGCGGGATGCAGACAACCTGGAAAGGGTCCTAAGAAGAGCCACTCGTCTGATTAGAGGCCTGCAGGGAAGGCCCTACAAGGAAAGGCTAAGGACCTCTTCAGCCTCCCCAAGAGAAGGCTGAAATGGGACCTTGTGGTAGCATACAAATTCATAATGGGAGAGCAACATGAAGTAGGCGACTACCTGTTCACCAGAGCACCCCCTGGAATGACAAGGAACAATAGCCATAAGCTACAGGAGAGAAGGTTCAGACTGGACATTAGAAAAAAGTTCTTCGTGGTCAGGGTTGCCAGGATCTGGAATGGGCTTCCAAGGGAGGTGGGGCTCGCCCCATCCTTGGGGGTCTTCAAAAGGAGACTGGACAGGCACCTGGCTGGGATCACATGACCCCAGGTTTGGTGACCCTTTTCTTGCCTGCCAGGGCCAGGGGGTCAGACTAGATGGCCAACTGAGGTCCCTTCCGACCCTAGAATCTATTCATATAACTAGAGCTACATCCAGTAATTTTAAGCCCATGAAGGTAGAATTCAAAATAGAAGGTACAAGCTCAGCTTTCATTTGTAGAAAGTGAGTCCCCAGCAATTTACCTTGTGATGAGGGCCTTGAAAATACAACTCATTTACTATCAGAGTGCACTTTGAGAGCTGGGTGGGGCTCAAGCTACTCCCTGCTGCAACACTTTTAATGTAAAGTGAGATTTGACTTTCAAAATAAAACCTTTAATATGTATATTTGGAGGGGGTTATATTAAATATTTCTGCTGGCTGTAATACTGTCTAAAGATTAAATAAAATGTGAGCCAACGTGCAGTTTCACTCAGCTTGTATGTCTTGTATGTTACTACATAACAGAAGGAAAAAGCCAACCCTCGATATATGGTTTCTAATATATGCAAATCTGCCCAGAAATATACTTTTCAGAATTCCATACTTAAAAATAATCTCTCGCTCTCCAACATGGGGATTCTTCATGTTTGTAAATCCTACTTTAACTGTTTTTTTTTTTCTTGTGGTACATGAGATCTTCAGGCAATGTTTTTTGGTTATAGCAAGTAATTCAGGGGAATTACAGCAGAGATGAATTTGACCAACTGTTTATAAGTCAACCTAAAACATCAATAAAATGCAAGATACAGCAGATAAAATTTATTTCTGGTACAACAACAAAGAAGAATATGACTCAGTGTATATATAACGCAATGAGATACTGCACAAAGCTTCATGTTGTACCAGTGTGTTCACTGCTCTGCCAGCCTGTCAACTTACAATATCTCTTAACCATGCTGCTGTTTGTCATGACACTACCTAAAAATGCTTCACTTCATGTAGACATCCAATCCAAACACACTGCCTTTAGGCTGGGTCTGTTCATGCTTCAGGCAATAACTACTGTGCTGATAAACTCAGATCAGAATGTAACATGTGCCAAGTGGTTTGCTTAGGAAAAAAAGTTTAGCAAGTTATGCTGCAAAAAAAAAAAAAAAAAAAAAAAAATTCTGGCAGATGCATCAATTTTTCCACTTTTTTTTTTTTTTTAGCAAAAATTTTTAAACTTTTTTTTTTAAAAAAAAAAATTTTAAAAATTTTGGGTAAAAAAAAAAAAAAATTCTGGCAGATGCATCAATTATTCCACATTTTTATTATTTGTTGAATTAAATCTGTCCCCCTCCCCCTCCACACACAGACACACACATTATCATCCTTACGTTGATTTGTGCACCCCAATTATGCCTTAGTTGCACACAAGTCAAAGGAGAATTGAGTATGTGTCCAATATGGAAAAGGGCTCATGGCCTCCTAAACTGCTATAAATGTCCTCTGAAATACAACCCATCTGTTACAAATAATAAATAAAGTCTGGAATTATGGTTCAGGCAAAAGTTAAGTCTAACACATTTTTCAGTCAAAATTTGAACCAAACTTACCATGAGGTCAAGATAAGTTGTTTTTCATCCCCTGAAGCAGCAGGGCTTCTATTCTGCACACTGTCCTCAAAATCTACTAAGATAGATGCATACGCAGGGCAATCAAGTTTCTCTGTTTTCTTTCCTGTCTCCCTGTCATTTGTACTGCCAATAGCTCCCCATCCAGCAGCCGACTTTGTAACCTCACCTACTGGAGGAGATGACCACATGTGGCTTCTTTACTTGGAGTAGAAAAGAGATATCACAGTTTGAACAAGGCAACTACAATCCCCCTCTTACACACGCAAATCTCTTGAGACGAGATGAGAAACATAATGGAGCTGGCACTGCATCTTGGGCCTACCCTACCAGAGTCTTTAAAAGATAAAGGGTGAGAACGGGATCAACTAGTGTGCATCTTCTTTCTTGTGTCAGTAAGGTGGGGGAAAAGCTTAAAAAAAACCCATCGAAACACAAAACAAGTGTAATTTTGCAGAACATCAGCAAGAGTATTATATACAAGATATAGAAAGCAATCGTAACACTCTAATCAGAACTGGAAAGGTCTCAGCCAGACTGCCGTGTGCAGTTCTAGCCTCTGCATTTTAGGAAGAACATACAGAAGAAAAAAAAAAACGGAAAGGATCCAGAGATGAGCGACAACTATGTTGAAGGGGTTAGAGTGCAAGCTGTCCAAGGAAAGGTTGAGAAAAAAGGTATGTTTAGTTTGGGAAAAAAGGAGATTAGTGAGGAACATGACAGCAGTTTTCAAATATTTGAAAGGTTGCTACCAAGAAGGAGAACAACTGTCAAGAAAAGGCTGAATAAGCACTTAACAGGAATAATTTAGAAACAGCACATCCTGCAATTGTGCAGGGGGGTTGACTAGATGACCCCTGAGGTCCCTTCCAAACCTATGGTTCTAAAATCCTGTGGGTGCTGAGATGGTCATATTCCTTTCTGAATGCAAAAGACTGCTCAGCTTTTTGTGCACTCTCTACAGGCCACTGGACAGACCACTTATTCATCAGCCAGACAGAACGTAAGACTGCAATCAGACCTGTTTACCTCTGCTCTCTGAATAGGTTAGATATTTATTATGCTGCACACACAATTCATTTTTATTTTACTCAATAAGTGCAGATGTATTTGAATTATTATATCATTTGGAAAATGCAGAGATATTATTAGGAAATGCAGTTTTGAAGGAGAGAGGCTTTTTTTAGATGAGTGAGAAATTCATGACTTGATAGAACACTGAATTCAATGGCCTTGTAGAAAAAAAACTGTAATGCATCATTGTAATGCATCATTTTTTTAATCAGTTGTACATTCAAGCCATTTTATCTTATTTATGGACAACTGTCCTCATGGCACTTGAGCTAGTAAAACAATTCATACTTGCTTACTCAAAGACATATTTAATTATGTACTTTTTTTTTGTTTTTTTTTTGTTTTGTTTTGTTTTGTTTTTTTACAAATAAAGTTACCCATTATGAATAAAAAGCAGTGCAGTTAAAGCAAATTTTTTCTAGAAAATATACAGCAAGTCCTTAACAGAGAAGAGATGTAAGTCTTGAAAAAGATATGCAGAGGCATAAACAAACAATCAAATAGACCTTTTTCCTTGGAATGGACTATAATGTTAAGAATGTCATGGTGGGTATATTATCATCATCATCATCATCATCATCATCATCTGTAGCTTTCCATTGCAAAACATTTCAAAGTGCTAAGATTCCTGCTCTTCCCTTCCCACCCATTCCCTTTTGGCATAAAAAGAGTGTTTTATCACTTCATCCATCATTGATGAGCACTCACTTATAAGTGAAATTCAGTTACTAATCAAGATATTGATCCAGCATTCTTTAGCTCATCAATGACAATATTCCCATTCATTTCAAATAGGCACAGAATGAGGCTTCAACAAAATTACTGAACAGTTTAGGAGGGCAGGAAGCAGAGAGTAATGTTGTATCAAATTAAAACTTTGTTCTGTTTATTCAGTGCATTGTACATACAGGATTGGTTGGGTGCATGACAGACAGGAAATCACAGAAGGAAATTATTTCAAAGAAACTCAGATTTTCAGACACTACATAGCAATGGGTAAATTTTTTTCTGAAGCTTTTTTCTGCCAGCTTTTCAATCAGTTCAGCTTGCATAATGTACTTCATTTCACACCAGCACTACCATTTATCCAGAAGTGAAATACCTTCTTAAAGAAGGATTGTCTTTGGGAATTATGAAGCTTTCCCCCTCAAGGACATTTGGGGAGGGGTGGGGGGGCAAACAAACTCTGGGCTGGAAAAATTAATGCACTTTTTATTATTCTCTTCTGATTTGCCTTTAGAAATATAGATATTTATACATCACATACACAATATTTACTGTGGCTGCTTGTGAATATTCATCTTCTCTTTGTAACAACAGCAATTACCTTGCTCCTGTCTTAGTTATTGATCATTTGATAACAAATGCATGTTTCATCAATATACATGTTCATTTTTCTTTTGACAATCTGCTTTTGCCATCTTCTTTCCCCACCTATTCTCCTCTTAGGGACCTCTTCTCCCATTTCTCACTTGGATCAGTTTTCCTGCTTGATCTCTACTCAACTGTGTCACTGACCCCTCTATTCATTTGCACCTCTCCATCCGTATTCTTCCGTTTTCTCTTCGGATACAGGTTATTGGTTCCATTAGTCCTAGTAAATTTTCACCTTTCTTGACATTTTGATCTCTGCCATTTAACATGACAGCAGGGCAGAAAAAGTGCTTAAGGTTAAAATTATCAGCTTAAGTCCATTGGCCAAAATTCTTTATCTGATTTTTTTTCCCTTGTCCCTACATGTGTAGAAGACAATGTGAAATCTGGGTACGTTGGAAAAGCATATCACAGTTGTCAAGTCCCACTACTGCTCTAAGACAATTTTGCTTTAGAAGAGAGAAAAAAAAGAAGTGTAGAGAGAGTGAAACAGAAAGACAAGGATGCCAGAGAAAGCACTGCATGGATAATCAGCCCTAGAAAAGATTTATGGACCTAAGCTTCACTAGAGAGAGCCAAATTCTTTCTTTCCAATCTGTAACAGGATGGGTGGTTGTATGGCTACAGCTATAAATGGGACCCAGGCTATCCAAGTTCAATTCCCAGCTCTCTCACAGACCTTGCATATGATCCAAGGCAATTCTCACCTTATGCCTCTGAGTTTCCCATTGGTTAACCCTTTGTCTTTTTTCTGCTTAGACTGTATATTCTTTAGAGCAACAACTGTCTCTTAATATGTACTTGTACTAAGCCTAATAAAATGCGGCCTGCATCTTGGCCGGGGCCTTCAAGAGTTCCCACAGAACACAAACAGTAACGAAACAAACTGGGATCAAGGCAGAATGTTACTATTTTCAATACCCAACAGAACTCAAATGCTTTTGTTTGCCTTTTGCTGTGGTGGTTTAAATTGCTAAAAGTCTAGGTTCTCACCCTGGATTTTCAAAGATATTTAAGACTGAAAATAAACTGCAGTAGCATTGAAAGTAGGTATATTTGGGTTTTTTAGCTGTGTCCAGAATTCAATTTTGCCCAGAAATACTCTTTGGGGATTTGTCTAGTCATTTTAAAAGTCCTAATTTTAAATCCATTTAAATGTATTTGTGCACATTTAGATGAAGCTCATTCAAGCATTTATACCACAGTAATGAATTGTATGACATCAATGTATATACTGAAAGAAATCCTTTACTTTTGTAGAGCATATATTAGTACTGATTTATAAATTCAATAGTCAAGTTCATTGGTATGCATAGAGTCAAGGGACCTTTGTTAAATTAGGACATTTGATGGTGGCTGTTTGAGGAGATGCAGATTGAGAAACTCCTTTCTATTTTAACGTCAGCAAATTAAAAATATTTTAATTAATTCCAATTGTTCACATTCTCAAAGCTTTTGAAAAAGGTCAGTATTTAAACGTTATTTTAAAATGCCTACTGCAACTTGCGCTATTGTTGGTAATTACAAGGAAAAGTTCATGTTAAAAAAACAAAACAGTCTTATGGTACCTTTCCATTTCTAACAGTCAACAAATTCCAGTACTTGTTGAAAATAATGAAGATTTTATAAGTGTAATGAAGATGATAGTTAAACAGTGAATTTTTTTCAAGTTACATACAGTTCATGACTTTCCTGAAATAAGCACTTCCTAAAACTTATCAAGGCAATACACTATCCCATCTATCCAAAAGTATGTTTGCAAATTTTGAAAAGAAATAGAGCTGGCAAGAAAAATGAACTGCTTTGTTCTATGATCTAACTACACAAACACTGGGGGGAAAAAGTTTGGACTCAGGTAGACAAAAAACATTGTTTTATCTCCCAGATACTAAACCCTTTTTAAAACTGAGCATGGTTAGAAATAAAAATGCCATGTAGAAATGAATGTTCAAAGTACATCATTTTAAAAAGTTTCCTCCCAATTTTTTTTTTCAAACCAAACTATTTCCTGTATTCAACATGAATTTATGAATAGGTCCCCCAACTGCAGAATTGGATTAATTGATTATTACATAAAAAATAAATAAATTACTCAACTCGATGAGCAAGCTTTTCCTTCATATCACCTATTCAAATCTAGCAGGAAGTGGCAGAAATCAAGACCTAATGTTTGATGCCATATAAAAAAAAATCTAGTTTAAGTAAAATAATCAGCAGCAGTCAGTCTCTAGTACTGGAAATTTGGTAACTTCACGATAACCAAGTAGGGACCAGAACATCAGCCTCCCACCTGGGCCCCCTTCAGGCCCCGGGGGAGGCACACCTGGGCCAAGGGTTAGCGAGGACTTAGTAAGGGAGCTTCTGGAGGGGCTGGACGTATTCAAGTCAGCTGGTCTGGATGATCTCCACCCTAGAGTTCTAAAGGAACTGGCCAAGGTCATTGCAGGTCCCCTGGCACAGCTTTACGAGCACTCGTGGTGCACTGGAGAGGTGCCGGAGGACTGGAAGAGGGCCAATGTGGTTCCAATCTTCAAAAAAGGGAAGGAAGGAGGACCCGGGAAACTATAGGCCAGTTAGTCTTACCTCGATCCTAGGCAAGCTGTTCGAGAAAATTATTCTGGCACACATCCAGGAGGGGCCAGCAGGGGACTGCATGCTTAGGGGCAA
>NW_017728997.1:3625954-3637372 GCF_001723915.1 Gavialis gangeticus
CAGCAGGGCAGGCCCTATGAGGAGAGACTACGGGACCTGAACCTGTTCAGCCTCCACAAGAGAAGGCTGAGGGGGGATCTTGTGGCCTGTTACAAACTGGTCAGGGGGGATCAGAAGGCACTGGGGAGTCACTGTTCCGCCGAGCACAGCCAGGAGTGACCAGGAACAACAGTCACAAGCTAGCAGAGGGTAGGTTTAAGTTAGACATCAGAAGGCGCTATTTCACGGTCAGGGCGGCTAGGGTCTGGAACCAACTTCCAAGGGAGGTGGTGCAGGCTCCTACCCTGGGGGTTTTTAAGAAGAGGTTAGATGAACATCTTGCTGGGGTCATTTGACCCCAGTACTCTTTCCTGCCATGGCAGGGGGTCGGACTGGATGATCTTCTCAGGTCCCTTCCGACCATAGACACTATGAAACTATGAAATTGTCATGCTAACAAGACACATATTTAAATATATGTAAAACTAGTACTGTTAAGTCACCATATCTATGTATATTTGAGATAAGACAGCTTCTTCTAATCTTTATGCCAAATACTTCTCACTACAATGGAGATTTCAGAGCCCATCCAGTTCTTTTTGGTGGACTTTGAACCACTTGGTCCAGAGATTCAGCTGATGAGAAGGATCTCAGGAAGGTGAAGTTTCTTCATTCCCACGGGTGTTCTGGTACTAAGGCAATGAAGGTGATTTACCAATAGTCCCCAAGTCAACTAACCTTTGTAACCATCATGTCCCTACTTTAGCTATGTTGCCAATGATTTATGTTCATTATATATTTAAAAACCATCCAGTGTTCTGGTTCATAGGTGCTGAATATTGAGGACAACGTTTTGTTCACTCCATGGCTGCATCCTTCCTTCCAGAAAGAAATGCTTATAAAAGTAAAATCTCTCTCCTAACCCTTTCCCTAATCATTGTCAAATACTGCATCTCCTTTTCAACTGTGCAAAGGCTTCATCCTGTTTAGGACTGATCTGAGCACTCTCTGTAAATTTATGCGGAATTAAACTGTTCATATAAAGTGAACAGAATATAAAAAATAATTGCCAGAAATACATGCTTTATTGTAAATTCTCAGGTCACTGATAACCTTTTATTGCAATTATATAAATCATTTATATCTTGATATATTAAAAGTAGCAAAAAAACACAGTAGTAAAAATGCACCAATTACTGTAGCTTAATGCAATTAATCTAAAAAGAGAACTGTATTTAGAAGCAGAAGCAACTTGATCTAGATTAGATCTCACATAAAGACTTCAGAACATGTTTCCCTTCTATTATCCAACTTAATCAAAAACTGCAAGACAAATGTAGCCAGATGATTCTGAAAAAGTTTTAAAACCCCTTTATGAGAATAAAGTGTACAATTTCCCTCTTTAAAGAAATTCCTCTACAAAACTTAATAAAAAATTAGAGAAACATTGCCCTTGCAGAATTATTAATCTGGCACAAAGAATTGTGTTTATATACAAACAGCGAGCATAGAAATACAAGCTTTTGGAACAGCCACAGATAAGAGTGGGTTGAAAAGACAAGACAACTTAAATGCAGTGCCTCATTAAAACAATTACAGGAGTCAATAAGAAGTGGTAAACTGAACAGGATTCACAGGGCTGTTTAGTTCAATTTCCATTTAATTCACGGGCAGATAGGTCAACTACAGCCTGTAGTCATTCCCATTTGATTCCTGTGGTGCAGGGGACTTTATACAGTTAAGTACCTCTACCCAACCCCCCTTTTATTTTCACCTAATAGAAACTTGTTGGACCATGGCAGATGTTTAGCATCCATCTCATTATTCACACAAAATACTCCTACTTATCCATGTAGACATATAATAGGGGCAGATACATAACTGCCCCGTGTGCGGATAAGAATGTAGGAAAAAAATCCTTTAGTAGGTTTTTCCTGTTATTAGTACTATTTTTCATTGTCCTTTGCCAGCAAACTCTACCATCTCTGTGCCTTGAAGGAGAAGAATATTTCAGGTAATTAAGTTAAGACACCTTTAAAAATTACCAAAAATAGTTCCCCCTGCTCCCCCACACACACATACATTGACCACTCTGGAAGGGAAAAAATGTCGAAGAAAGAAGAGGAAACAGACTCTTATCCCTCTCTAATTTACGAGGAAGAATTCTTGGAAGACAGAACCTGCTTGGAGAGGAGGATCGTGTGACACCGTGCGAACCTTTATCAGTTACAAGTCTGAAGACCCACTAACAGATATACCTACCCTAGCCTGGTTCCAGGCCAGCCACTTGCAGAAGTCTTCCTTTGTGCTAGTTGTTTCACCAAAATTTCCCATGTTTGGTTTTGGCAGTGATCTGGCCCTCTGGCTAATCACTAAAAGGAAAGCCTACCCCTTCCAAAGTATGGAAGTCCAAAACAATACAAAAAACTGACAAGAATATTCCAGCCCAGTCTCAAGTTGGGCACCTGACAGTCTATCCTCTCTGCATCCCACACTTTGGCCTTTTCTCTGTCTTTTCCCTTCTGTGGGTACTCCCCTCTCCCTTGCAGCATTCCCAGCTGGTCTTCCACTCAGATTCTACTGGCCTTTATAGAACCAGGAGCTCCTCAAGTTCCACAGCCTCAGCCAATAGGAAACTAACCAATCAAAAGAGGAGCTGTCCTCACTTATCTGTAATCTACTGGTAACCCTAACCCCAAAACTTCTGAGATTCTCTCACTACAATGTCACCAAAACTGAATTGGGATTATGTTGCCAGGCAACAAAGGGTTAAGAGCAATTAAAATATCCTAGAACTCTTTCCTAGGATTGAGAAGTCTTGAAAATTATAAACAACCCAAGCATATAAAACATTATTTTCAAGCATTCTGAGCTGCCCTCTGATAAAATCTGAAGCCATATCTCACTGAGATAGCACAATTTATAATGTTGCCAACTCTTCAACTTGATCATGTTTCACAATATTTGAGGTCTTCCTTAGAGTCCCAGTTCTTGGATCCAAATAATAATACATGTTTGGTCCTCATAGTTGCATAGAGAAAACTTGTGCCTATAAGAGTCACCTTTCCAACTTTTCTTAGCAGCAGAGGGAAAAAAGTGTTTTATCATTTTTAAAAACTCATGATTTTTATGCCCCCTATGTAATTTTGAGGATGTTGACTCCATTGCTTTTTTTTTCCCCAGCTTACCATTCTCTCTTACAAGGGCCTTGGAGAAAAATTTCTCCAGCTAAACAATATAAAGCTTGTGATCACTGCTCCCCAGAGCCCCAACTTTGTCAATGAAGTGTACATTTCAGAGCTCATTTTGGAATATATAATGCTAAAATGCAAAGGCATTTTTTTAAAATTTATCTTCCGTTAATGCGGAAAAATACAGAACAGAAATTAAAATACAAAAAACCCTGCAAAAGTTAAAACATGTGGGCCTTAAGTTCGAGTCCATGTGAAAGTGGCTTAATTTTCAGAGTGCCAAGTCCCCAGGACCTCTGACAAATTTCAGTGGGAGCTGGGTGGAGCCCTGACAGAGCTCATCCTTTAACCCCAATAACAGGGACCTATATTTCTGGAGTTACAAAAAGAAGAGTGTCCTGAGGAACTCTGTGATTGAGACTTCCTTCAGCTCAAGACAGCATTGATCCCACTTGTAATACTACGTGAAAAATCCTCTTGCAGGCAGATGTTTACAGCCAAGGGCAGATAAGGGTGGTGCAGGGGAGTTCATCAGCACACTTGCATCCCCTTTTGATTCCTGGTCCACCCAAAACTTCAAAACAACTACCTGGCAGTGGCACTGGCAGCGGCACTAGCAGCGGCATTTCTAGCGAGGCAGTGATGAAGGAGTCAATTGACTTCATGCCTCATAACCTACCTGATCCCTTCTAAACTCTTCATTCCAGGGGTGTTAATGGCCTTCTCTTCTTTTTAATGGTCTTGACGTTCCACCAATCAAGCTATCTTTTCTTCTGCAATTCTGCTGTCTCTTAGCTGCTTCTGGTAATGAAGCTCCTATTTCACAGCCCTTCAGATTTTTTTTGTAAACTTATTCCAATGAAGTTATAGAGCCCCTAGCAAAGGGGGCCCCTAGTAAAGCTTCTGGTTTATTTTTAACTGGAGAAAAATGTGTGGTGTTTCATATGTGATGATACATCTCACCATCTGCACCCCCCTCTTCAAAATTCTAGATCCATCCCTAATGGTAAAGTCCCTCTCCTAACCAGAGTTGATTCAACACTGAACTAGTGTTGATCAGTCTGCCCTCGTCTCATCTCCAGATTGATTTTCTGTACCATCTTCAAATTGGCAACCACAATCATTATTTGTGTGCTGCATAGGCAGCGCTCCCAGGACAGCCCCACCATGATGTGGGAGTGTGGTGTGGAGGACCACGCAGCAGTCCTTTTCCTCTAGGGACGAATTCAGCCCTGGAAAGATAAGCGCAGTATTTTTAAGATGCTTATGTAGAAAGTGGGTAAAAATGCACAGTTAGTAAAAGTCAGAAAAGCAAATACCAAATCCTAACATAGCTCTTGCAGCCTAAATAATGAAACCTGATCTGACAGCATATTTACAGACTTCAGAATACCAATGCGGTGCGTGCCTTTTAAATGTATTCAGAGAGCTGCAAGTTGCATCAAAGATAGAGAGACAAGTTTAACATGCAGCAAAATAGATTATGTATACTCAATTTTGCTGAATTTTTGCAGCTGTATTATCTCCCATCTAATTTTCTCTCTCCATTGAATACAATGCAATTAAGCAAAGTTAATCATAAAGATAATGTAAAACATGAACAAGCAAAATCCTAACAGTCAACAAAAAGAGACAGTTGTGAAACAGTACCATTCCCCCACTCTCTACCTATGGTAATTTTTTTTTTTTTTTTCAAATTTAATAAACAAAACCAGTGCATGAAAAAAGTTCTTTTCAGGTACGCTACATGCAGGTTAGAAAAATCACCTTACACAACAAGAATAGAAAAGGAGGTGCACAGAAAACAACTTCAGCATGAAGAGTTGTGTACATTAGGGTCTGCCTGTCAGACATACAAGTGTGTGCAAAATGATTGAAAACAACAGAGAGGTATTTATTCATGCTTAATGCCAGCAGAAATAAACTTCTTCCCATGGTCCTCTATGGCAGCCAGGTCAGCTAAGGTCCTCAAGTGATGAGCTACTGGAAAAAGAGCAACTAAAAAGCTAGCAGTCCTGATGCCTTATCAGTGTGTTGGGTTCCTGTCAGAGCTAATTTATTTTGCTCCAAAGAGGTGGCAACAGGGTAGACAATCAAATTATTTTGTACTATATGTAACCATGGTGCTTCTCCCCCGCACCCTCATCACCTCTGATAGACAACAGGCCAGATCTTCAGATAGGGCAAAGTATTCTGGCTCCAATAACATTTACAATAATCTGGTGCCCGATTCCTATGAACATTAAGTTATGATGATTATTTGTATTACGACTGACCTGGAGCTCTTAATCAATACCAAGGCCCTACTGGATAATCTTACATGTACATTTGAATTGGCATCACTGTGCATACATATAAAAGACACCCCCAGCTCCAAAAAGTTCACAATTATATTAGTTTATGGCATGTTCTCTTTGAAAATATATAATTTCTAAGGTAAATAACCACAAAAAAACAATAATAATAAAGAATGGATTACTCATTTGTATGTGTTTTTTGTTTTGTTTTTTAATCTGTATTTCCAGAAAACAAGATGGACTGTATGCCTTTAAGTAAATGCAGGCAGGTTTTTCCTTCCCTTTTCAGTGCATCTGTCAAAATTCAGGTTTATTAGTACGTGCCACACTTTGCCAACTGTTAAAGAAAACAGATTCTAAATGTAGCATACTTCACTTAATTCATATGAGAGCTGTGAGAGCTTGAGAAGAAACACACACACACACACACACACACACACACACCCCCCCGAAAAACACTCCTTTTATTTTTTATGTTATGAAAGTAAAACTTGCCAAGCTCATAAGGCTTGGGGCAGCTTCTTTATACCTGAAAGCATATAGCCAGATTCTGTTCACATATGCATGCCATTGACCCAGTTCACCGACACCATAGGGTTGTTTCGTTCTTCTTTCTCAGCACAAAGCATCCCTAAAACCAGTTTAACTGGCAACTGGGGAAATCTCACTGTGTGGGAGAAACAGCTGGGAAGTTACTGGGCTTGGTTAAGCCTAGCTATTATAATGGCTGCTGGCAGACAGATTTTGAAAAGATCTCGGGACTGGAGGATAAGCAAGTATGGGTCCCCTGTTGTAGACTTGCACTAAGTGTTCATCTGCTGAATCAAAGAATTAAGCCTTGGACCTTGCAAAATAGTCACTAACTGGGCCTGAACACACCCACTTCTTATTTTACATGACCTGTGCTTTTACACAGAATCAAACCTATAAAAATATTGAGGTTTTTCTTCTTCTAAGCTCTGCAGATTCTCAATTATCTGTGGCCTGGCATAGCACAGAAGGTGACAGTGCTCAGCTCCAAAGGCAGATAAGCTGTTCAGGAGCATGGTTGCTTAAGCAGACAACAGTAACTCAATGGATCAAGGCCAAGCAGACTCATGAAAGGGTTCCCCTGTTCCCCTGCCCCCCCCCCTTATTTTTTTTCTTTTCTCAGCATTAGGAATGAAAGGAGATTTTGTATGGAGAGAGATATTAGCAGAGATGAGAGGAGTATGTGTCTCACCTGCACATAACCTCACCTGACTCAAATCACAATCCTTCCATCTATAAAAGAGATACTGAGGTACAAGAGGCTGTTCCTATTTGTCTGAGTGCTATGTACCATCAGTCCATTTTCTTTTTCAATTTCTATTTTTAAATCATGGTGGTTTTTAAGACTATGATGGCTCTGTGCAATGACCTAGCTATCATTTAGCTAGGATATGCGCCTTCCCTGAAATATATATCCAGGGCAATTTAGTAAACATGCACTCAGCTGCTGGAAGGCAGTACTTTAAGTCATATCCTAGAGATTTCAAATAGAGTTGCTGGGACAAATTATAGTCCCATACACTATTACGGTGGCATAAGGGAAATATTATGGGTGGAAGGGAAATTCTCCCAATTCAGTAACAGCTCAGGGCTAACATAATGCTTCCCCTTCCTATTCTTTATCCTCACAGCCATGCCTCTAGTGCCTTTTTTACCCCAACTGATCTTGCATGGAGTCTGATTAATAGAGGAATGTCTTCTAGCAGCCCTCTTGTATTAAGTTCTTATTTGATTTATTTTTTCCCTGGAATGGCTTCCCCAGTACTTACTTTTCTTCATCTCTCACTTACTAATTGGTATCAGACACATGATAGGTAAAACATGAAATACCGAAATAAACAGATTTTAGCTTTTCTCACATGCATTCTCTTCTTTTGACAGGCAGGCCAAAGACCTCATCCTGAAAATCCTTCTCATATAAGTTGTATTGCTTTCAAAATGACCACCTACATGAGTAAGAGTGATGTGTGAGTGTGGGCTTGTAGGAACTGGACTGAAGTATGTGGAGCTTGGGAGGGCATTTACAACCAAGCCTGAATGTATTTTGAACAGCTCACTGCAGCTCTAACTTGTACCATTGTGAGCACTTTCCAAATATTATGACTGATTAAGGGCAAGTGACCGATTTACATTTAATGTGTACTATAAAGTTATGATTTAGTTTTCACATTTAGGATGGGGGAAAATGAAGAAAATTGAGTAGAGATTAATTTTACACTCACAACTGCCTGCTAGGTTAATGGCATAAGCTAGGTTTCTGCAACTGGGCCGGTAATGCCACAAACGTATTTATGATGATTGTCCAAGTTTTCATTTCAGTTTCTTAAACTCTGTACCCTGCCAGGAAACATTCATAAATTCAATACATGGCAAGGTGTGAACTAAGGAGCCCAACAGAATACTTCTCAGTGCAACCCTAACAGTTTGCAATAACAAATGCTACTGGCATTTTTATTTGCCTTTCTGGGATATAGTTTAACACAATATTACTCAACAAAGGTGAGCACAGCTCACCACAAATTTAAAAAGACACATTTTCTCCTAACCATGTGCCTTGATCATACATCTTGTTGTTTTGTTTATTTATTAGTTTTTATGTTGAGTGATATATTTTAACATGGTATGTGAAGTATGAGATACAAAAAAAAAAAAAAAGTGTAGTTTGTCAGCTTATCCATGTCCAAGATAACTTTGTAGTGGCACAAGATTTCCCCACCCCCTGTGAACTACACAGTATCTATCTAAAATTCACCCTGGAGATCTGGATTACCTGTCAAATCAATTTCTCAGACTGCTTAAGAGTTATAAGGAGAAGAGTCACCACTGAAGGCTTAAGCTGGATGAAACAAAGAAGAAAATGGAAAATAAACCTAAACAAAGTCCTATTCAAAATCCTATCCTTAATTGAAAATGAAGTGGTAGAACTGTAGAATGTTTCATATTATTGGTAAGTTGTTACAACACTGGCCAACCTCCTGCACGTGTTCAACAAGTGGAACGGGCAGCCTTGATGCATGGCACATGGCATACTGGGAAGGGAACATGAAGCAGAAAGGGAGATAGAGCAATAAGCAGAACAGTAGATACCGCAGGGGAAATGGTTCAGAGTGGCACTCAGGGAGGATGCAGGGCTAATTTGTGGCATGTCTGCCACAAAGTTTGGCTCACACTGGTCTACAGAACAGTATTTTACTGCTGCCAGGTGTGCACTCCGACTGCCACGTAAACACAAATCATTAGCTTGAACAGAAGTTCTGTGTCTGAGGATCTTGCTATAACTATACTTCGCAGTCACACCGGGAATCAATAAAAAAAACTCTGACCATGGAACAACTGCAGGTTTAAGGTAACTGAATAGTAGTAAAGAAAAAAAAAATATTCAACCTAAGTGTCACATCACGCTCACAAAAGCATGTGCAAGCACATCTTATTTCATAGGTAGCATTTGTCATGCCACTGAATAAGGCAACCCAACAGACTTCTTTAATAAGCAATTTCTATTTCACAGTGCTCACTAACACATGATATTCTAAAAGAAAATGGTAACTACCCCAAATAGAAACTTTTACCAGATGGTATCACCTCTGTTTTCATTCATACTTTGAGGTGACTATTTTCTTTTGCAATATCAAAGGACTCCTCTTAAGAAAATGGGTATATAGTTCCTTTATGTAACATGAACAATTTTATACTGTAACAAAATTATACCTAACACAACCTAAATGACTGTATTTATGGTGCCACTCATTGCTTTATGGACCTAATGTCCTTCAGAGTGTACCTTATAAAAAAAAAACACTTTATTTTTGATAGCTACTGTTGGATTGCCACATAAAAATCTACCAACAGGCTCAAAGTACCTTGCCCACATGAACTACTTCAGTCTTCACAATATTCATGGGGTTGAAGACATTATATCCTCACCCCTCAGAAAATGGAGACATGGACAGGTGAAGTTATTTTCCATTTAGATTTCTGATTTAGCAGGTAAACATGAAATAGGCTATTCCCCAGGGCCTGATTCTGTCATGATGCTGAAGAGCAAATGCAAGTCACTGAATCTAAAAGACAGTGTTAAAGAGACAGTGGCTATTTAAAAATCATGTTTACTCAACAATTCTTATTTCTTATGGTGTTATCACCACCTTAGGAGGATTATTTTCAATAGCACACATGAGCATTTGCTACTCAACTGCCATTTTAGTTGGACATCAAAATGCGCTATGTGCCTCTGAAAAGTCTCCCAATATATTATTAAATGTGAACACACTTTAAGTATATATTTTCCCTGCTACTGCTAATGCTCTCACAAGTTTATCTGCATTTTCTTGTGACTGATCAATGAACGAGACTGCATCTAAACAAACACAACTTTGTATCTCATAGTGAAAATCAAACACTACAATATGGGCAATTAATAAAATTAAACCAAGAAAAATGTTTTAAGCTCTTAGATCAGGTCTACAGAGTTGTGACAATTTACCTAAGCAGTGAACTTGCTCCCTAACGCACCTGTTTAAAAAGAAAAATCAGCTATTCCCATGATCCCACAAGTATGATTCATTTGTCATTTAACACTGACAACAGTGTAGAAGTTGATCTTCAGAAGAGTTTCCCCTCCCCCCGCAGTGAAAGAGTAGAATCCACATGGATGTCTTGAAGGAGGGAATTTCATTTCGTAAGAGGTGATATACGGTAGGGCTGCACGAAATTTCATCGGCTGTTTTGTTTCAATGGCTTTGACTCATTTTGAGCTCGAAACAGGGAAACCAAAACAAAGGACTTTGAAACAGCCTTGACAAAGAGGCCAGTCAAAACATTTCTAAAGTTTCAACATGGTGTCGAAACAGCATCACTGTTGTTTCGATGAAACAAAATGAAACAGCAGTTTCAAATCAAAACAAAATTCAAAATGGAACGCTGTTCCGTCGAAACACCAAAACAGAAGTCGAAACGGAACAGTGACATTTTGCACAGCCCTAATGTACAGTATAAGGATGGTTAGGATCCAAGGCTCAAACTTGTTTTATTGATTTTGTTTTTTGTAATGGCAATTAATTACTGGGGTATGAGACACTTTTGGGATTAAAGGTAGTAACACCACCATTTATTCAAGGATTGAACAATATTTTAGTAACCTTCCGCAAGTTATTCTGCCCATCCTAAGAACCCATGATCTTTTTTTTTTTCCCTTCTTAAGTTAGAGGGTATCACTTCTTACACTTGTTTTTTCTGCATTTAAACAGAGGCTGACAATTATTCTAGGTTAAAAGGAGTAAAGGAAGGTTTATGAATAGGAATTTCTGATCATTTGATAAAGGCTTATTGTACCAAGGTTAAACTTTAATACTTCTGAGATCTGAACTGAAAAACATTGGATGTGTTAGGCTGAAGTCCTCCCCCCTACCGTCTAGCTTTCCCTCTGTTCCTTTAAATATGTATGGCATATAGTCTCAGGGGCTAGGGACAGACATTACACACAAACCAGTTTAAAGGATCAGAAACTGGTTTAAACCTGTAACAGAACAGATGCTCTGTGTACATAAACCAGTTTGAAAATGACTGAAATCAGTTTCCAATAAAACGTGGTTGACTGTAGTATCAGACTTAACTGATTTGAGTCAAACCAATTTATGCAATCTCTGCCCCAGACCCCTTGCTGGTTTAAGTTAAACCCGACTCCCCCGGCATCCTGGCATGCTCTCTGAGCTGGGTGGGGCTCTCTGCTCCACAGCAGAGCTGGCCCTTTCTCTCTGCTCCCTGGCTGAAGCTCAGCAAAGACTTTTCCAAGTCAATTTTAGTACTAGTATCTGGGCTCCCAGTTGACATCTAAACCACACAGGATCCCCTTTGAAGTCCCTGGTGCTCCACTGTGGTCACAGCAGTCAGTTCAAATGTTATTAATAGCAGGGCTTGAACTT
>NW_017728997.1:3642372-3643042 GCF_001723915.1 Gavialis gangeticus
TAATCATCCAAGTCACAGCCTCTTAACTTGTTCAGCAGTATGGGGTGGGATACTGTATCGAAGGCCTTCCTGAAGTCTAAGTAAACAATGTCAACCCCTACTCCTGTGTCCAGGTGTTTTGTAACCTGGTCATAAAAAGAAACTAGTCAGGCATGATGTACCCGCTACGAACCCGTGCTGGTTTCCCCTCAGCATAATTTTTCCCGCTGGGCTCTCACATATATGAGCTTTAATAATCTTTTCAAAGACGTTGTCAAGGATGGAGGTGAGACTGACTGGCCTATAGTTGTCTGGATCCTCCTTCCTCCCCTTCTTGAAAATAGGGACCACATTGGCCCTTTTCCAGTCCTTCAGAACCTGGCCCGTGCGCCACAAGTGCTCAAATATTCTTGTCAGTGACTGTGCAATGACATCAGCCAGTGCCTTCAGTACCCTCGGATGGAGCTTATCCGGGCCTGCCAACTTAAACGCATCCAGTTCTTCCAAGTGACTCTGCAACATCTCAGGGTCAACGTTTGGTAGCCTGGCACCCTGCTGTTGCCCCTCTACAATCCCATTGTGAGACTTGTCTTGCCCCTTGTTTAGGAACACTGAGGCAAAGAACTCATTGAGGAGTTCAGCCTTGTCCCCCCCCCCGGTCTGTCACCAATTGCTTTTGCCCATTCATTAG
>NW_017728997.1:3648042-3653837 GCF_001723915.1 Gavialis gangeticus
TCCAGGTGCCCTAGTCTCTCCTCATAGGGCTTGGCCTGCAAGCCCTTAACCATACGAGTGGCCCTTCTCTGGACCCTCTCCAGGTTATCCACATCCCTTCTGAAGTGTAGCGTCCAAAACTGCACACAGTACTCCAACTGCTGTCTGACCAGCGCCTGATAGAGCAGAAGCATCACCTCCTTGGTTCATCATGCATCTGCTGAGTCCACTAGGACTCCAAGATCCCTTTCTGCTTCCGAGCTACAGAGCAGGTCATTTCCTAGGCAGTAGGTGTGCTGGACATTTTTCCTCCCTAGGTGCAGCACTTTGCATTTCTCCTTGTTAAATTGTATTCTATTGTTTTCTGCCCATTTGTCCAACCTGCCTGTAGTTCTTCCCTGCCCTCCGGTATGTCCACTTCTCCCCACAGTTTTGTATCATCCGCAAACTTGGACAGAATACACTTCACTCCCTCGTCCAAGTCACTGATGAAGACATTGAAGAGTACTGGTCCAAACACCAAGCCCTGCGGGACCCCACTGCCCATGCCCTTCCAGGTCGATACTGACCCATCCACTACCACTCTCTGGGTACGACCCTCTAGCCAATTTGCCACCCACCGGACTGTGTAATCATCCAAGTCACAGCCTCTTAACTTGTTCAGCAGTATGGGGTGGGATACTGTATCGAAGGCCTTCCTGAAGTCTAAGTAAACAATGTCAACCCCTACTCCTGTGTCCAGGTGTTTTGTAACCTGGTCATAAAAAGAAACTAGTCAGGCATGATGTACCCGCTACGAACCCGTGCTGGTTTCCCCTCAGCATAATTTTTCCCGCTGGGCTCTCACATATATGAGCTTTAATAATCTTTTCAAAGACGTTGTCAAGGATGGAGGTGAGACTGACTGGCCTATAGTTGTCTGGATCCTCCTTCCTCCCCTTCTTGAAAATAGGGACCACATTGGCCCTTTTCCAGTCCTTCAGAACCTGGCCCGTGCGCCACAAGTGCTCAAATATTCTTGTCAGTGACTGTGCAATGACATCAGCCAGTGCCTTCAGTACCCTCGGATGGAGCTTATCCGGGCCTGCCAACTTAAACGCATCCAGTTCTTCCAAGTGACTCTGCAACATCTCAGGGTCAACGTTTGGTAGCCTGGCACCCTGCTGTTGCCCCTCTACAATCCCATTGTGAGACTTGTCTTGCCCCTTGTTTAGGAACACTGAGGCAAAGAACTCATTGAGGAGTTCAGCCTTGTCCCCCCCCCCCGGTCTGTCACCAATTGCTTTTGCCCATTCATTAGTGGTCCTATTCCGCCCTGGATCTTCCTTTTACTCCCTATATGGCTGAAACACAATTTTTTTGTTATCCTTAACTTGGGATGCCATTCTCAGCTCCATGGTAGCTTTGGCCTTTTTAACTGCCTCCCTACAACTTCGAGCTGAGGAGGTATACTCCTCTTTAGTAATCTCTCCCTGTTTCCACTGCTTATATGCCCTTTTTTCCTTAGGCTGCTCTGGATTTCTCCGGTCAGCCAAGGAAGCCTCTTTTCCCCTTTCCCCCTTATCGGGATCGTCTCCCTCTGTGCCCAAAGTATCATTTCCTTAAGGCACAGCCACCCTTCCTTGGCTCCCATCTCACCAAATCTCTTACTCCGCAGTGCGGCATTGACTAAACGCCTGAGTTTGCCAAAGTCAGCCTTCCTAAAGTCTAGAGTGCGGTGGAGGAAACAGCATGGGAGGTGTCCCAATCCATCCCCGAACAAGCTGAGGGCCAGATAAGCTACCAGAGGAAGAGGAGATGGGTCATCATAGCGGGCGACTCCCTACTTAGAGGAGCAGAAAGAAACATCTGCCGCCCAGATCCCATGGTGCGTGAGGTGTGTTGCCTGCCAGGGGCCAGGATCCGGGTTGTCACGACAAGGATTCCTGACCTGATCCAGCATCTGCCCCCCCCAGAAGTTTCCTGCCCTGCCGTTGTTTCACGTGAGGGCAGGGAAGACAATAAAGAAAAACAAAATATCCCGCTGTATGTGTAATGGTATTTGGTTCTTTTTAACAATGGTCTGATGCGATTTCTTTTGATTTGCAATTGGCCTACCCATCACAGCTTTAGGCCCATGCCCTCTCTCTCTTATCCAAGCAGCTCTCCCATTGTCTGAGTATTTTTGGTATACTTAGAATTCTAATAGCTAAGGGCCCAATCCCACCAACATTTACATTCCTCCTGTGCCACTTATAAGCTGCAATACATTTTCAAAAGACATTATAGAAGAGTTTCCATTGTGTGCCAAAATATCAAGCGTGCAATTATGAAGCTGAGCTTAATGACACTGAAAAAGCTTCTCCATTCCAATAAATAAATCATTAGCATTATTAAAATATTCATGAAATAATTGTTTTATTAGACAACACTTTACATATTAACTCACAAAAATATCTTCTGGAACCAAATGAGATGTGCAGTCTTGAGAGCACAGATCTGTAAGGCACTAGGGTGCATATTCTCACTGAAAAATAGGCATCTAAACACTTTAACAGACCCTAGACCCAAGTGCCTCACACACACAGTCCCTTCTCTTCTCATTAATTCATGCAGGGTATTTCTGACAATAGTTCTGGTCTAACTGAAAATGCTGCTTTGTTCTCTCTCCCTCCCTCTTCCCCTTCCCCCACCTTTGCCCCTACCCCTCTGCCCCCCTCCCCTTCATTAAATGAATCCCTTTCAACCAAAGTTTTCTTGAGAAGGTGGGTCAACTTCAGGAATGGATACTTCTGGTAAAGTAAGAGATATCTTAGAATAACTAACAGCCAAGGGGTTAAGGTGTTCACGTGGGGCACTGAGTAGTTTGTCTCAATCCCAAATTAGAATACAGAGTTGAATCCAAGTTCCCATGACCCAGGTGAGGACTTAATCTCTAGGCTATTGGTTATTTTGGGGTGGGTTCCACTTGCCCTCTTGCAAAGAAGAAAAAATGCAAAAGATCTAGGTTTGCATTCCATTGCAGAACAAAAAAATGCAGCATTTTTCATAAAATAAAAGACTTGCTATCCTTTGAGCCCGAGCTCTGGTAGTCTTAAAGAACTGGCCCTCAACATGTTTGATCAGTAATTGTGCTGAAACAGTGAAATCTCCATTATAATGCATCCTCCGATAGTCTGCTCTATAGAATAGATACAGGCAGGTAGAAAATCCCGTAACTCCTCTTGCAGTCAATTTTGCACTCCTGCAGGCAAATATCCCATTATCTTCAGTGGCAAGCAGCTGTTTCTAAAGCAACTTTTCGATAACAAGGTCATTTTAGTTTCCCCCTCCCTCCCCCCAAATCCAGAATAACTCATATTAGCCACTCAGAGAAATATGACCTTGATGTGACTCTCATAGAAATCTTGCCACTGACATCAGAGACTTATGTATCAAGCCCAAAGGGCTTCAAGTGATCAGTAAGGGCAAGAATCACTTTGGAGAAGTTGCTCTGCACCTGCCATTATCATGCTTGTAATTCAGTCCTGTGGAAAATTCACTCTACCACATAAAGTCTAAAAATTCAGAAGATGAAAATTACCCACCAGCCAAAAGTCAACGTTCTGTGCTACCATACTATCCCAGTCTCTTGGTTGGAACAGAAGCCTTAGCCCATCTGCATAGGTTTCTGTGGCCTCTGTTGCCAGCAGATTTACAAATAAAAAGGATTAAAGTCCCCTCTCCAAATCCCACTACAGAATTACCTTCCACATAGACCTTATATAAGCCACACTGAGAACCAGGTCTCCAAAGATCGCCTGGCAAACTCCCATCATAGTCTCTAAGCAGACTGTAAGTGAAGGGCAGGAGCAGAGCACCTATCCCAGGTGCTGACTGGGATAGAAAAAGAGGACAGATGGAAATAGCAGCTGTCACTACTGTCAGCTCGACACTGGTGATAATGGTTGCAACCTGGTCATTGCCACTACCCTGCGAGTCACTGCCACCCAGGGTGCAAAACTGCTCAGCTATGCTTCTGAGCTGAGCTGAGCTGACAGAATGACTTGCACCAGTCCTTTACACACGGGTGACTTTCACTTGCTAGAATGCAGAGACTTTCACAAGAACAGTGTACCACATCATTCCTGTGTTTGGGGCTTTGGATTTATGCACACTTTCTTCAAGCCCTCACAGGTCTCACAATGCCACCCCAGTGACAAGGATTCCAAAAATCAGACCTTAGCATTTCCAAGACAGAATAGGATAGAATGCCAAATAACTTTTTATACCATGACAACGCTGCAGAATAAAAATTGTTGGGTCAGTCCAATGGGCATATACTAGCCAAGCATACAGGCCATAAAGTGGCAGATGATTAAATGCTGCTTTTTAAATCGAGCCAAATTCAGCTGTTAGAAACACCAATGGACTTCCTCCATGAAGTTGCTGGTATAAATCCATGCAGGCCACTGTTACCAATAGCAAAACTTGGACCACAGTCATTTACTCATTTTTCTGTACAACTACAGCTTAGGATTTTTGAGCTGCTAGATGGTGTTCGACCCACAACTGAAAAGGCAACAGTATTTTTGAAACTATAAAAGCACAAAAGAGCTTAGAAATGATCCTTTCAGACATGGCTATAAACAAGACAACTCACTTTAAAAATGCTGTGATCCATTTCAGTTAGCACCAGTTGTCTAGTGATACTTTAAAACAACAATTAAGAATACTGCAGACCAGTATTGTGTAAACCTGTTTAATTTTTGCTACCTTAGATATCCTAATAGCCTTTCAGTAATGAATGTCTCTTCCCCCTCCACCACTTTTTTTAATGCTATCTGCATCCATTGTCCAGGGCAAAAAAGGAACGTTAGCAATACAGTACAATAAGTACAGATTTCTCTGTACTTAATCTCCCTTGTGATTTCTCAGATTTTATGGAAACTGAAAAATTGAGCATTGGCCCGTGAAATAGGGCACTGTCTGCAAAAAAAATCAAAAAAAGAAGAAAAAAAAAACAACACTAAAAAAAAAAATGGTGGCTTCCTAGTGAGAGCCAGTGGTCCTCATAGCCACTACAGCCTGGTCTTGCAACCCCCCTGCATGCCAGCTGCCAGCATGAAAGAGAAGCCAAGATGGCAGCCTGACCCTCACCACTGACTGGCCAAACAGCGGCAAGGAGTGGGACCACACAATGGTTAGCCCTCTTAGCCAATCAGCAGCAAGGGGTGGTACTGCATGACAAACAGCCCTCAGCCAATTAGCAGTGAGGGGTGGGCTCGCATCAAGAAGGCTGCAAAATCAGCTTCACTTGCTGCAAGCACCCCACAAAAATCCCTTTCACTTGCTACAACTTGGGTAGATTCCTAGTGATAAGTAGTATAGAATGGCAAACAAATATAACCCTCATTTTCTGTATGTCTAAGAACAGACCGTCAAAAAGCCCGAGGCCAAATCAATTCAGTCTTTGCAGGTTAGTCTAAGCTGTAGAGATTAAACTGACCAGCAAGTGAACAGACATTTACTTTTTGCAGCCACGTGCCTACAGTGACTCAGGCCAGAAGCCAGGGCAGGGGGCGTGACAGCACAGCTCTCTGGCAGGTAGCCAGCATGGGCTGTGTGTTTGCTTCCTCTTCCTGCTGCCCCAATGTCTCTAGCATTTGCAGCCCAGAATCTCAGTAGGAGGACTCTGCAGGGTTGTTCATCACTTCATCTTCCTGCTTCCAGGTGCCTCTACAATTTGTAGTCCACGGTTACAGCCAACAGTAAGTTTCAGTAAGTTTAGCAGGGCACAACAGCTCTCTACTTAGGGGAAGGCAGGGTTTAATCCCCCCTCCCTGGCCCCAGACCCC
>NW_017728997.1:3654018-3654616 GCF_001723915.1 Gavialis gangeticus
CCTCCCCACCCCACCCCACCCCACCCTCTTCTGTGATTTACCTTGAACCAGGAAGGGGTCTGAGACAGAAGTTTCATAAACTGGTCTGACCCAAATCAGTTAAGTCTGATACTACATTCAACCTGGTTTACCTTAAACCAGTTTCAGCCATTTTGAAACTGGGTTAAGTGCACTGAACATCTTTCAGTTACAGGTTTAAACCAGTTTCTGATCACTTAAACAGATGTATATGCAACTTCTGTCCCTAGCCTATATGTTTAAGCTGTTTGCCATTAGCTCCCCTTTCAGTCTATGCAGTTTTCCCTAGGTATCAGTCCTCCTGAACTTCTTGTATTTTGAATCTGAAGCCTGACACAATATCTACTGTGAAAGATTACAACCTCAGGAAATAGAAAGCCAATTAGCCAGCAGTTGACTTTCAAATGTAGATACTGTATTGACTTGAATGGCTTCCTGATGGTCATGACTTGTTTAAGTATGAACATGAGTCGGCAGTGTGGGGAGGCGGCTAGGAAGGCCAACTGCACCTTGTCGTGCATCCACAGATGCATCTCAAGCAGGTCCAGGGAGGTGATTCTCCCCCTCTATGCGGCACTGG
>NW_017728997.1:3654960-3656236 GCF_001723915.1 Gavialis gangeticus
CCCCAGTACTCTTTCCTGCCATGGCAGGGGGTCGGACTAGATGATCTGCTCAGGTCCCTTCCAACCCTAGAAACTATGAAACTATGAAACTATAAATAAACTAGAAAGGAGCTGTTTTAGTGACATTATAAAAATCCACCCAACTTCATCAAAAGGTAATTTGCCCTGCTTTTAGAAAGAACTTTGCAGCCCATGCTGAGCTCCAGGCGACCTTAGCTAGATTAGTATTAGTATCCAAGCTGGTTAAAAACTAGTTCAGAGATCTCTACATTATACCATACCAATCCTAAGACTCAGTTTAGGAGAGGGAAAACCACTACTTTAAATAGTGTTACAGTTCTGTCCCATTAAAATTAATTTGTTTTACTGGTCTTAACTAAAAGAAACCAACCTGAACGTAGCCAGGTGAAAATATTTTAAATCTAGAAACCAAATGTACCTTTGTGTAGTTATCTAGATAGTTCTTATATACTATATAAGCATTAAGAAACACTCAGACATTACAAACTTAGTGATGGTTTTGCAATGGGTGGCATATTTCTGAACCAATACTGTATCTATACACCAACTTTATAGTTTCACCAATTGGCTCAGTACTGAATAACTGCTAGAGGGTGGTGGCAGGTGGCACAGTAGCATTGCCGATTCCAGCTTTCAGACCAGATGCAAAATTGGATTCTATCTGTGAAAATGAAACACCTGAACACCTTTTAATACTGAGGCAAAACCCACAGTTTTTCTTTTATTTATTTTAAAATGCATTCCCTCCCCTTCCCCAACCATTTCTGACTTTTTCTCTCCCTCTCTATTCCCTATAGATAAGTATAAGTAAGCTAAGATGCAAGATAAGCTTTAAACATTTTTATTTTGGTAGCAAGTGTTCAGTTTTGGATATCCACTGTTTTATATTGTATTATTATTAGGTTTGTATTGATTTTTACTGCTGTATATTGTATTATCATCATTTTTGCATTGATTTTTATTGTTTCATATGGATATTATATGGTTTAGGCCTGCGTTTGTAAATGAACCAAAGTCATGTCAAGTTTCCATTTTATATGTCAAGTCTCCACCTTGTGTCCTCTGCCCAGGCCATCCCCTATGTCACAACTGTATGAGACACATATCCCTCCCATGTAAATTGGTTTCCTGATGAATGAGAGTGATTGGGAATGACTGAAATACAATGGTAGCAGGCTTCTACTGAATGGCCTGTAATGACTGGGCCATCACTTCGCATTGATTCATCCAGGAACCACGGACCTCACCCAGAAAC
>NW_017728997.1:3661236-3672142 GCF_001723915.1 Gavialis gangeticus
CTCCGAGTGGAGCACCTCTGGGCAGCACACCCAAAACTCCACATCCCTGCATGGAGCACACATGCTCAGTACGCCAGGGGCTGACCCTTGCCTGGGCATGCCTCCTGTCACTAGGGTCGCACAAGGCCTGCCCCTATAAAAAGGGGCAGTGAAGACGGACACAGTGGGACGCCCTCTCCATCTGGACCAGCACCATGCCCCACCATTTATCCACCCAGAGGCCCTGCCAGCGACCCCCTTCTGGACAACACCTACTGGACAAGGACCCCTTTCCAGCCTGGATAGGTAGATATTACCTGCATACCTCCTCCTACAATTTGGACTCATTCTCTCTCTCTGTCTCTCTCTCTCTCCTCCTGGACTTCAGTGGACTTCAGCCCCTGCACCAAGCCTCTCTAACCCCTGCTACCATTTTGTGTGCATGTGTGTGGGTGGGTGCAAGGAAACCAATTTGACGTTGTGTCACCACCTCCCCTGTCCAATAAAACCACTGTCATTTGCAACCCCGAGTTGGGTCATGTTTTACTGAATCCCAGTCCCTTCCTCATCTTAAATTCCGGCCTCATTCTCTCTCTCTCTCTTAGCTCTAGCCCCCACCCCTCTCCACTAGTTTCCCGATCTCCTCTCAATTCCTACTGCCTTTTCCCTGTGACTTTGTTGCCTTTCTCTGCTTTCCTGCTGCTTTTCCTGTGATTTTGTGCTGTTCATCTCTGTTTTCAAGCTTCTCCCTCACCTTCTGTAATCCTCACCCCACCCCCACTGCTTCCCAGCTCCTCTAAGCTGTCCTGCAGTTTCCTCTAGCTTCCAGCACCTACTGCCGCTCCCTGCAACTTCTCTAGCTGCCCCGGAGCCATCCCCTGGCTCCCCACACCCAGAGCCCCTCTTTAACGCCCACACTTTCCCTTAGTCCCATTTTCCCTCTCCCCATCTACCTTTTCAGCTCCCCCGTAGCTCTGGCTCCAGTCCCAGCCTCTGTGCCAGCATGGTACCCTGTTCTGAAGGCTTTGGGCGTTGCTTTTAATCAATTAAGATCAATTAACCTAAAGTTACCCCCGAGCCTCAGTTCAGCCTAGGCCCCTCTAGTCTACCAGTTCTAATCCCAGTCCCGGTGACTTTAATTTCCAGCAACTTTCACTTCCCACACTTCTACTTTCTTACCTTAACATTTCCCCAGGTATCCCAAATACACCAAGCACATACGTACATATCACAATACCCAACTTAGGAACACACGTGTGTATGCGTAGGTGGGTGGTATGTGTGTAAATTAGTAAATACACACACACACACACACACACACACACACACACACACACACACACATCTATCTATATATATCAGTATGTGTGGGGGGGTATATTAATTAGTAATCCACATGTGTATTGAATATGCAGGTGTTGGTAAATGATTCTGTCTAAATTTGGTGTGTGTAGCATGTATGGGCTTAAACTGGTGATTGGCGTGCATAAACCTAAACTAGTTATTTTGAATGTGTGTGTATCTGAGTTACGTGTGTGTGTGTGTGTGTGTGTGTGTGTGTGTGTGTGTGTGTGTGTGTGCGCGCGCGCGCACGATATATGAATTAGTGATCTGTGTCTAACTTCTGGGGTGTATAGTGCATGTGCTTGAATTGGTGACAAGTATGCATGTGCTTAGGCTGGTTTGGATGTGTATGTGCCTGAGCTGGTAGTGTGCGTGTGTATGCACCCAATTGATTTGTGTGTTTGTATATGTGCAATTGTGTCACACCCTCCTGTCTAACAGCGCAATAATCAGATCCCGAGAGTTGGCCTGACCCCACAGAGATTAACAATACAAAAGGCAAGTGAGCACTCCTCTTCCTTATCACTTCTGGGGGACTTTTTAAGCTAAGGTGACAGTATGTTAGAAAAAAAGGATGCATTAATAGATTTTCCAGAGACTCAAATAGGATAGAATAGAATTGCGCTTGGGTGCCTAATAGATGGAGTAGCCTTTGGACTTCTGCCTGAGGTGACACACATCATAGTCCCAGGAGACATATTGAAAAGGAACTCTAAGTTAGGATCACATTTTCCCCCTCTTCCTTCTCTATTACCAGGCAGAAGCAAGTTGTGAAGTCCTTTGACAAGTTGAAGCTTATTTCCCACTTTGTGCTTGCCCAATCTCTGCTGATACAATGCAGTAATGTTTTTAAGAACAATAAATATCAGCATGATAACTGTGACATTTTCTATACATTTCCAGGTTCTCTGTCATTAGCTCCCAGAATCATTAGTCACTTAGCCAGCAGCTGACTTTGGGATTTAGCTACCATACTGATAAAAACAATCTTCCCCACAACATTTTCAATGGACTACAGTGAAGACATTTAGATAGATTCTGAAATCTATCCTAGTTCATCAGATCATATGTCTACACAGCAGCAACTGCAGCAAAGTAAAGAAATACTACAGATCATGTTGTCGATAGGAGACATGAAGGTACAGCTGCGTTCCTTGTCCATTCCAACCCTGCTATTGAGGTCAGGGGGTGCAGTGCTCGCAGTCTCCACCCTTCCTCACAAACCTGGAATCCAAATCTCCATTTATACAGATCGAAGAGAGATTCCCACTCACTCCTCAGATTTAACTCTAAATTGGTTATGTTTGTGCTACCCTTGAACGGACCATTAAAACATATAGCATTTAACGCAGTATGTTATTCTAGCATGGTACCAAGGTTATCTTATCATGTTACTATAGTACAATTTTACCACCGTACTTTATATGGTATTATATATTCTTATTTATTTCACTTAAATGAAAAATAGAACAATAGGTGATCTCAAAAACAAACAAACAAACAAACAAAACCCCAAGAGAAAGGCAAGGTCAAATTTTGAAAACTACAAGGGTCTCTTTTTTTAAAAATGCTTAAAAAGTTCATTTCAAAATTCTCCAAAGTAAGGATTTTAGTCACAAGGCTATTTCAGTCAGAAAGTCATCAGCAACTCCCTTTGCCAAATATGTTAATGTAATACTAATTCTTTCTTTTCGGCAATCCAAAAATGACAGCAAAAAACGTATCAACGGTCCAAGTATACTGATATTCAAAGAAGTCAAGTCAAAGAATCTGGTAGCACTACCGCAGATACGGTCTGTTTAAAAAAGAATTAATTAAGCATTCAATAAAATATACGATTCTAAAGGACTAACTCTGAAGAGCTGAGGCATGGCCTCCCAATTTTATCATTTTATACCAAACAAGTTTCAGGAAACATTCCAGCCAAACACAAGCACTAAAGATGCACATCTTCCAGCTTGTGCCAGACCACAAAATATTTACATGTGCACTGGCGTCTAAAAGGTCTAATAGTTATAAAGCACAACACACAAGAGACTTGACACCACACCCTTGTACAAGTTCTAATGTGCTCAACAGCCCCTGAGATACAAAATAAAATAGGTCACGGCAGCACAGCCTCAGCGAACTTTGGCTGTGCCATCTGTGCAGAGATTCTGCTTTATTTCACGATGACTCGGAACTACAGCAGTAATTCTGAGCCTATTGGTGAGTGCAGTGGGGTCAAGGAAGAGGAACTTCTAACCCTAGCTTATTATTCTTGAAATTGCTGTCATTTTGAATCCAGCACAAGTTCTGCCATGCAGTCACCTTTTCTCTCTCTCTCATTCACAACAAAACACCTTCCCACTAAGCAGCTGTAAGCTACAAGTACAACTGTATGGAATAAGATGATGGCACCACAATAGGAAGCATTGCTTCACAAAGCTTAGATTTATAAGTTAGATTTGATGCTGCATCTTGAAAGTGTATAGCACAAGCTGAAGCCCAGGGGAAGCAAAAGTACATCCTAGATTTGAAGCTGTTCTTGGGGTTAGGGTAGCCCTGGTACAATTTAGCAAGTCCTAAAACATTACACCTAACTTACATCTACTGTGTTTCATTAGAGCACCATAAGAAAAGAAAAGCTGCCCAAAATTTCCACAGATCTGTGGTCCCATCCTTAATATGCCCAGGTCTCCCAAACACCTAAGCCTTTGCTTGCAGTGGGCTTCTCCGGGATAGCCTGCGGCAGGCTTCCATAGTTTCTGCACTAGGGGAATTTTAACTCAGCTAGAACCAGGGCTTCCAAAGCCCCTTTGTGCTGTTCTAATACCTTCACCTAGCAGAAGGGGGCCAAAGCAGAGATGAGGACTTTTGAATGCAGTGTATTCAAAATACTGCATGACGCTTATAATTTATTTAATGTCGTGAGTAGGCCCACTGGATGGAAAGAGGCTAATCCACATGCTCTTAGTCAAGCATTTTAGAAAGTCTTTCACAATTTACAGACATTGACATAATCATGCCCTACGGTCTAACTCACTCAGGATTTTCACCAGTGCAACTCTATTGCTTTCAGTAGAATCAGTCTGGATTTACACCACAGCAATCAAGAGCAGAATCAGGCCCATGCTTTGGAGCACTTTAGCCATCATTACTGGAAAAGTATGGACTCCAAAACAACTTGGTTTTCTCACAGAACTCTTTGTCAGGGTTCCCATTCCCCACACCATTGCTCTGGATACGGTGCTATTCAAATGGCTTTAATTACATGCTTCATATCTTCCAATATTGTGATAAAATTCATCATATTCTATCCCTGGGACACCATGCATTGTCATTTATTAGGATTAATTTACATATTACTATAAATAGAAAGAATAGCATCTGATGATGAAGATGATGCCACGCATTGTGTTGAATGGTTTTAATGCCTCTGGGCGAAACTAACAAAAGCACAAAATGCAGCGCGCAGTTAGTTTTACATTATTAGCATTACGAGATTCAAAACTTGGTCAATATTTCTTACATAAGAAGCAACGTCTTAAAAGGTGACCTGTCTAGTCATTTTAAGTCAGAGAATAAATTAGGAATTATGCAAATTTATTTGCTGAATATACATTTTCACTGTGTAGCTGTGAGGTTCTAACATAAGCCATGGATGCCATCATTGATTAGCTGTTTCTTCTTGTTTCCCCAACAAGTATCATCTTTTTTCCATGCCACCCTTCATGCATTGATCATCCTCACCAGGACAGAATAATAAAAGCTGCTATCTTCCCTCCAAATCTTTTCCTCAGGCTTGTTTCTACTGGAAGTCTTCAGAGCTCTTGCAGTGGAAAATAACCGTAAGGTGGCTATAGCAATTGCTCGGTTCTTTGACTTCAATAACAACAAAATAATCTTTATCTCCCAATTATAACATACAGTTAATCTATGGCAAACACATTCATATTACTACTCCCAACCTCTCACCCATATGTTGACTTCTGCTTGTAATTTGGTTTCTAAGACTGCAAACACTCCGAGAAAAGGACTGTCCTTTAGCATACGCTTGTTCCACAACTACCACAACAGAGTCCACGTTCAAATGATAATACAGTAAAAATATGCTGATCACCTCAACTGCTTAGACAGCAGTAACTACAAAGAAACAGATGCAGGGCTTCAGCTGTGCAGTTATGATTTCAGGGCCAATGTCTTCAGGCCAAAATTATGTTTGCCATAGGAGGCTTAATAAAAGAGGCCAAGATTCAAGAAAGCCCACCAGGAAAGAGAAGAAGGCGCAATTCACTATAAATAGAATTATAACATGTGAACTAAGTCCATTTCAAGGAGATGATCTATAAAACTCATCCCCCATGCAGGCCTTTCCTTTCCTCACCTGGCAGGGCCTACAAATAACAAAAAAGGAGCCTGCTGCTATCATGATTTCTGAAAAACCAGGAGCTGAACAGAGTCCTTCCCTTGTTGTCCATCATCCAGCCACACCCTGCCAAAAGTTTCAGTACCTCCAGCATTACATACATAGTAGTTGCCACTGTTTTTGGAGGAGGATATAATAGCTTAGAAGTTTCTCCTTCCTACATGCTGACCAGACAGTTTTGACAGATCTTTGCATATATCACCCCATCAGTGTTTTCATTCAGAAGGGATAGGTAACACCATTCTAGTCATTAAGCCAGTGAGATATGGATCAACAATTAAGTGACGAAGAAAGGCCAGGAGAGACAGACAGGCAGTCACATTTTAGAAGTTGTCAAGGGCCTGATCCGAACTGTGGGAGTTAGAAGAAATGATTTACATTGACTTCAATAGGCTCTGAATCAAGTACTGTCTGCCCAATTACAGAAGGAACAACCATCAATATAATTTTATTTCAAGAAAGAAAATAATCCAATAAATCAAAGCAACCTTCCTTCTCCCTGTTTTAGTTCTCTTCTTCAATAATCATGTTAATACTTTTTTTGACTCCAGAATTCAATTTGGCCTTGAATTACTGTTGTGGTCTACTGAATTCCTAACATCAGTAGGTTATGGGTATGTTTACAAAAAGAGAAATATTTTCAAAGACATCCAAAGGATTTAGGAGCAAAAAACAAACAAACAAAAAAGCAAACAAACAAACAAAAAAATGCTGACTTCCATTTGCATTGTGCTTCTAAAATCCCTACTGGTTTTTAATATCACCTCTTAAATAACAAGAATTGTACAGCCCTATCCAAAAGAGCCAATATTGACAAGAGAAAGAGGCCATTTAAACAACAAAGAAAGAATAACTGTTTATTGACTACCTAAAGATAATACTCACTGAAGACAGAAAAGCTAAGGCAGTAATTTACTTTTTCATTTAAATATTTCTAAGTATAAGTCCTGGTTTTAAGGCAGTCCCAAAATTACTTTTACAATACATTAAAACACATGTTGATTTCCCCTTATTGCATAGTTTCTTTTACTAGGTGTTTAAAATGGTTGAAATGTTTAGTAATTTCTTTTATTCAGTTATTGAATTTCATGGATTCAAACTCTAGAATAACGTAACTTGTATTTATTGTTACCTTACATTGTCAGAATTATTTTATAATGCAACAGTAGCAGTCTAGCTTTGAAGTCTATGATGCATTTATAAACAGCTTCTAAGCTGATTCCATCTAATTTTTAAATGGGAGGTTTAATTTACAATATCCACATTATTTATTGACATTCCTTAACCAAATTTTGTCTTAAACTAAAAATCAATCCACCTGACATATTTAAACACTTCTCCATTTATGTTAACCAAAGCCATATCCAGTATACCTACTCAATTATTGTCCAAAATTTACTATATTTTTGATCATGTTATATTAAAGGCTACCTGCCCTAACAAAGAAGAGAGACCCTTTGCTCTTGGCACTGTATGCTCACACAGTAAGAGGCAATCCCTGCACCCTAAACGTTTACAATCTTAATATGTTAAGAAAGAAAAAGTGACAGAAAAGAAGCAATATTTCCTTCACTATACAGCTGGAGAATAGGAGACACAGGGATGCTTAGGGTAATATTTGCCAAGAGTATCTAAGGGCTTTTTTACAACATGCTTCAAATAGCCCCAGAATAGCTATTCTGCACTAGTTCCTGTGGACACTTATTTCCCATTAAATGTACCTTCCTCATTCCACTTAGGAAATGGATTAAACTATACAGCTAAACTCTGAAAAGAGCTTTCACATGGAGAAAGCCCACTCACCTTAAATCCACATCCCACCTGACCACACACAAAAGCTATTGTCCCATTTTCAAAAATAACTGAAGCACCAGAGAACTTAAGTCATTCTTGTTTCCAACAAGCTTGAGGCTCTTTGGTGTCTAAATCACTTACACAAGGATTTAAATATCTCAAGTTAATCAGGCAGGGTTGAAAATGTCACCTTCAATGATTTGCCCAAGGTCACACAGGAAGTTGGTGGCAAATTCAGGAATTGTACTCAGCTATCCGGATCCAGTGCCCTCACCATAAATTCCATCCTTTCTTTCATAATCCTATTTTTGTGTGCGAGTAGCTCTTATAAGTAGCTGTGAGTAGCTCTGGTAAACTTACTGGGACTTTGGCCAATAAAATCATAGAAGGGTATGACCTTATGGGATGTAGGCTGTCTTCATTCACTGTGCCTATGCCCACAGAGTTCAGAAAAACAACTCCATGTGCAACTCAAAGTCAGTGTAATGACCCAATTTTGACTGCTGCATGAATCTCACTATTCCCAGAAGAGCTTCTCTGTATCACAATGAGCCTATTCACCCAGCATGTTCTTTCTTAGGAGCTGATCTCCCTTTGACTTAAGTGGGAGCTGTGCTTAGAGAAGATCCATGCTATTCTCAGAAAAAAAATAATTCAAAATGCTTATACGTTGGTATAATTCAAGAATTGGGGGGGGGGGGAAGTTTCCTTCTTTAAAGTTGCATGAGGGAACTGTACAAGTCTAGTTGTCCAGTACTGAATCCTTCCCTCATTTTTCACCACATGACAACCTCAAGTGGAGACATCACATAGTAACTGCATGGATGATTTGAAACTGGGAAGCAGAAAGTACAGTGTACCCATATTGATGCACCTGATGATGCACTTGTGGTACTCCAAACCTTTCCATCCGAGGCTAGCGTGCAGCACTGTTAATTGCACTGAGTGTGCATCCTACCTCTTTATACATAGAAAAAGATGACTAATCGCAATATCCTCCTTCCAGGAGGAAAAGAACCATTAGCTCACTGGAGTCATTAATGATATATGCACATTTATATGGCCCTAAGACACGGGTGCAGTATGGGATTCTCAACTCTCTCCTAAGACACAGCTGGAGAAATGTAAACATTAACAAGTAGGGTTTGCAATAGCCTCAACAGATGGAAAGAGAGAGTGTTGATCTGCATGATACTGAGGAAAAGCCAGTTTATGCCTATTGCACTAAGAAAAAAAAAATGTTCGACACCAACCATCCATGTAAAAAATATAACCCCATGTAATGCTGCCAAGGTCAGTAAAACCTACGGTGATATGCGAAGTATGTGCTGGCTGCAGAAGTTAAAGCTGCTTGGAGCACCTTTAATTTATACAAGTTTTTCACTAATTACATGATCCCTTCCTATTATCACCAACTTGTTTATTGGGCCAATTCTATTGCCTTTTTAAGATCTCTCTCTCTCTCTCTCTCTCTCTCTGCCAGCATATTCTAAAACGCAACACATTCAGAGAGCAAAAATAGTTATAATTGCATCGAATCTGCTGAAGGTAGGCAGAGCAAAGCTGCAAAAACATTTAGGCAATTAAATCAAATACATAGTAATATTCAGCAGTTCTTGTTTTCATCAGGATTTGGTAAAAAGGTGAATCTGAATTACCCAGTCATATATGAAAAAAAAGCTTAGAGATCTGAATATTTTCACACTTACAAACTACCAACAACGGCTCATTTTCTGCCGTTATACTCCATTACATGAACAGCAACACAACTGAAGGCTTTACAGGTCTGGTTTCACTGCACGGAAAGTGCGCAGCCCCCCCAACATTTGCTTTTGAACCGGGTCTGGTTGATTCTGAACCACTCAACTGTGAAAGTCTAAAGCAAACGCTGCTCAACTCAGACTCCGGCATTTATATACATCCCTCCCACAAAACCTCTCCCATTTCTAGCTGGGCTGCATTTCTACTTGGAGAGCCGTAACTCAGTGAGCCCTCTTCAATAAGACAGATATATTTTCTACAGTTTATGCCAGGCACGTGCACACGCCAAGGGCTACCCTGCCCGTGGGCAGCATGTCCCACAAAATCTCTCCCACTTCTAGCTGGGCTGCATTTCTACTCGGAGAGCCATTGCTCGGTGAGCCCTCTTCAATCAAGACAGATATTTTCTGCAATTTATGCCAGGCGCGTGCACACGCCGAGGGCTGCCCTGCCCACGGGCAGCACATCACTGCTGGGTTTGACACAGGTATCGTTTTCAACGGTAAGGCTGTTGCGCCTTCCCAGTGTCACAGCTGTAGCACTGTGCTAGGTTTAACAAGTGTTGCGAGCTGCCTTTCAGAGCCCAGGGGGAGAAACGGGTCACAGAATAAAAAAAAAAGAAATACAAAAAAGAAATCCTGCCTGGCAAATTCTCCTAGCGTGGTAGATTTCAGAGACATTAGGGCTGAAAGGGACCTCCGGAGATCATCGAGTCCAACCCCCAAGTGGGGGTGGAAAGGGAAATTCTCCTAATGTCCAAGGGTGGGGGAGGAAATCTCCTAGTGCCCAAAGTGGGGGTGGGAATCTCCTAGTGTCCGGGGGGAAGGGCAGAGGAGTCCCGCGTGCACCCGAGGGCTGCTCCAGATGGGAGCCAGGAGCAACAGCGAGCACGGAGCTGGGAAAAGTGGCTCTGCCCCGAAGAGCGGCGCTCCCTTTACCCGTCGGCTCGCCGCGAAACATCCGCCCGCACAGGGGAAGTGCACGGCGAGGTGCAAATCAAAGTTAAAAAAAAAAAACCCAAAAAACCACCCACCCCCCCGGCCCGGGGGGGGCACCTGAAAGAGCCGCAGGATGTTGGCCACCATGATGGAGACGGAGCTGCCCGACGCCCCGATCACGCCGACCACCTTCTCGGGCTTGACGAAGACGGGCGGGTCGCCGTTGGTGCAGCGCACGTCGGACGTGTCCTTCTGGATGAGCGCCTGCACGAAGGTGAGCGACTGCTCCAGCGCGTAGGTGTCCCGCGAGCAGGTGTCCAGCACCCGCGCGCCCAGCGTCACGTTGGGCAGCAGCTCGGGGTCGGCGTTGATCTGGTCCAGCGCGTAGAGCATGGCCTCCAGGCGGTGCACGCCGTTCTCGCGCTTGATGTCCCCGCACGGCGCGCCGCTCGGGCCCTTGGCGTGCACCGGGAACAGCCCCCCCAGCGTGATGTCCCCCTCCAGGCGGATGGAGTGCGGGCCCCCGTGCGCCTCCTGCCCGCGCGCCGCCAGCACCAGCTCCAGCAGGCAGCACGGCCACTTCAGCCACGCCAGCAGCGGCACCAGTCCGCCCGGCGGCACCATGCTGCGGCCGCGCGTCCCGGGCTGCCTCATGCGAGGGGGAGGCGGAGGCGGAGGCGGC
>NW_017728997.1:3672456-3695090 GCF_001723915.1 Gavialis gangeticus
AACGGCAGGCGGGGCGGCGGTTGGGCGGCGGTTGGTGGGGTGGGGGGACAGGTGAGGCGGGAGCCCAGCGCTGCACGGCCGCGCCCCGCTGCTGAGGCAGGAGCGCGCGCAGCCGGCGCCGGGTGCCTGCCAGAGCCGCCCTCACGACTCGGGGCTCACGTGGAGAGCGGTCGCTTTAGAGGACCGCCGGGTTTCTGCTCCTCCGTCCTGCAGATACACGAAACCGGGCAACTTTATGCCCTCTGCATCTCTCTTGAAGGAACCCGACGCCTGTGTGTCCTCTGTTTTAAAAATAGAGGACGTAGAGGCGCCTGGTTTCGTATCAGCAGAGGACGACTGGACTGTCCATAATTGTAGCCACCCTGCTGACATCTCCTGTGCGAACCATGCCAGCACTGGCGACGTGCACCCCCCGCAGAAAGCGCTGCCAACCCTGTCGGCAGTCACTGCTCACCCCCCGCCTCATTGCTGACACTGCCAGCGGCATTTGCAGGCCATCCCCAATTGCCGGTGACATCTGCAGGTGGTCACCACCCCGTTCTCCCCTGCCGCCAACACTGCCTGCAGGAGCTCCCCACCCACCACCGCCTGCGACGGTGACCACTCGTCACCCCCAAACCCCCTCACTGCTGACATTGCCGGTGGCACCTGCGGGTGGTCCCCAAAAACGACTGGCGGCATCTGCAGGTGGTCACCAACTGCCGGTCAGTGCTCGCCACACCTCTCCCCCTCACCGCCAACACTGCCGCAGCTGCCTGCAGGAGCTCCCCACTCGTCACCACTGTGACCCCGACACCGCTAGACCTGCCTGCAAGAGCTCCCCACTCGCTGCCACCGTGCCCCCAACACCGCCATAGCTGCCTGCAGGAGCTTCCCACTTGCCACCACCGTACCACTGACACCGCCATGGCTGCCTGCAAGAGCTCCCCGCTCACCAGCACCATGCCCCCAACACCACCACAGCTGCCCGCAGGAGCTCCCCGCTCCCCACCGCCATGCCCCCAGCACCGCCAAGGCTGCCTGCAGGAGCTCCCCACTCGCCACTGCCATGCCCCCCACACCGCCATGGCTGCCTCCAAGAGCTCCCCGCTTGCTGCCACTGTGCCCCCAACACCGCCATGGCTGCCTGCAGGAGCTTCCCGCTTACCACTGCCATACCACTGACACCGCCACGGCTGCCTGCAGGAGCTCCCCACTCGCCACCGCCATGCCCCCCACACCGCTATGGCTGCCTACAGGAGCTCCCCACTTGCCACCGCCATACCACCGACACCACCATGGCTGCCTGCAGGAGCTTCCTGCTTGCTACTGCCGTACCTCTGACATCGCCATGGCTGCCTGCAGGAGCTCCCCACTCACTGCCACCGTGCCCCCACCACCGCCATGGCGGCCTACAGGAGCTCCCCACTTGCCACCGCCGTACCACCACCACCACCATGGCTGCCTGCAAGAGCTCCCCGCTTGCCAGCACCATGCCCCCGACACCACCACAGCTGCCCGCAGGAGCTCCCCGCTCCCCACCGCCATGCCCCCAGCACCACCATGGTTGCCTGCAGGAGCTCCCTGCTCGCCACCACTGTTCCCCAACACCGCTGCAGCTGCCTGCAGAAGCTCCCCACTCACCACCGCCGTGCCCCCAACACCGCCGCAGCTGCCTGCAGGAGCTCCCCACTCACCACCATTGTACTCCCAACACCACCATGGCTGCCTGCGAGAGCTCCCCACTCACTGCCACCGTGCCCCCGACACTGCCGTGGCTGCCTGCAAGAGCTCCCCGCTCGCCACCACTGTGCCCCCAACACCGCCATGGCTGCCTACAGGAGCTCCCCACTTGCCACCGCTGTACCACCGACACGGCCATGGCTACCTGCAAGAGCTCCCCGCTCACCAGCGCCATGCCCCCAACACCGCCACAGCTGCCTGCAGGAGCTCCCCGCTCCCCACTGCCATGCCCCCAGCACCGCCACAGCTGCCTACAGGAGCTCCCTGCTCGCCGCCACTGTGCCCCAACACCGCTGCAGCTGCCTGCAGGAGTTCCCCGCTCGCCACCGCCGTGCCCCCAACACCATCATGGCTGCCTGCAGGAGCTCCCTGCTCGCCACTGCCGTGCCCCCAACACTGCCGAGGCTGCCTTCAGAAGCTCCCCACTCACCACCACCATGCTCCCAACACCACCATGGCTGTCTGTGAGAGCTCCCCACTTGCTGCCACTGTGCCCCCGACACCGCCATGGCTGTCTGCAGGAGCTCCCCGATCGCCGCCACTGTGCCCCCAACACCACCATGGCTGCCTGCAGGAGCTCCCTGCTCGCAACCGCCATGCCTCCCACACCACCATGGCTGCCTGCAACAGCTCCCCGCTCACCACTGCCATAACCCCAACACCGCCACAGATGCCTGCAGGAGCTCCCCGCTCCCCACTGCCATGCCCCCAGCACCGCCACGGCTGCCTACAGGAGCTCCCTGCTCGCCGCCACTGTGCCCCAACACCACTACAGCTGCCTGCAGGAGTTCCCCGCTCGCCACCGCCGTGCCCACAACACCATCGCGGCTGCCTGCAAGAGCTCCCCACTCGCTGCCACTGTGCTCCCAACACCGCCATGGCTGCCTACAAGAGCTCCCCACTTGCCATCGCCGTACCACCGACACCGCCACAGCTGCCTGCAGGAGCTCCCCGCTCCCCACTGCCATGCCCCCAGCACCGCCACAGCTGCCTACAGGAGCTCCCTGCTCGCCGCCACTGTGCCCCAACACCGCTGCAGCTGCCTGCAGGAGTTCCCCGCTCGCCACCGCCGTGCCCCCAACACCATCATGGCTGCCTGCAGGAGCTCCCTGCTCGCCACTGCCGTGCCCCCAACACTGCCGAGGCTGCCTTCAGAAGCTCCCCACTCACCACCACCATGCTCCCAACACCACCATGGCTGTCTGTGAGAGCTCCCCACTTGCTGCCACTGTGCCCCCGACACCGCCATGGCTGTCTGCAGGAGCTCCCCGATCGCCGCCACTGTGCCCCCAACACCACCATGGCTGCCTGCAGGAGCTCCCTGCTCGCAACCGCCATGCCTCCCACACCACCATGGCTGCCTGCAACAGCTCCCCGCTCACCACTGCCATAACCCCAACACCGCCACAGATGCCTGCAGGAGCTCCCCGCTCCCCACTGCCATGCCCCCAGCACCGCCACGGCTGCCTACAGGAGCTCCCTGCTCGCCGCCACTGTGCCCCCAACACCACCATGGCTGCCTACAGGAGCTCACCGCTGCCATGCCCCAACACTGCTGCGGCTGCCTGCAGGAGCTCCCTGTTCGCCACCGTTGTGCCCCCAACACCGCTGTGGCTGCCTACAGCAGCTCCCTGCTCGCCACTGCCATGCCCCCAACACCGCTGTGGCTGCCTGCAGGAGCTCCCCGCTCGCCACCGCTGTACCCCCAACACCATCATGGCTGCCTGCAAGAGCTCCCCACTCAACGCTACTGTGCCCCTGACACCGCCATAGCTGCCTGCAGGAGCTCCCCGCTCGCCACCGCCAGGCCCTCACCACCACCTGCAGGCGGTCACCATACCCCCCAGCTTCCCAGGGCATGCGGCATTCAGACATCCCAAGCATCATCTGGAGGCTGCCCTCAAGCTGACGTTCACACACAGATTTGCTGCAGTTTAGGGCTGGAAGGGACCTCCTAGGGGTCCAGCCCCTCCTAGTTGTTTATTTTGCAACAGCAATGGACAGATAAAAACGGCAACCCCCCTATTAAATACACCCCAACCTGCCCCAGGGGAAGCAGGGCAGCCAACTCCTGCTGCTGTGAAATGTTGTCAGCCCACACTCAGGAGATCTGAGTAGAGGAAGCCAAGATCAGTTCCTTTCTCTTGCACAGTTAAAGTAACTGCATAGTGAATACACCTGCCTATTTGCTCACTTCAAGCATTCACAAATCAGGAGTCCAAAATAATAAGATTTAAATCTTACCCCATGGGGAACATTTGCCTTCCTAACCTCAGATATGGAGATTGGTCTGACCCTGAGCAGAGGGGCAAACCCTCTAGCTAGAAACATTCCCAGTGCAAGAGGCTCACAAAGCAGGCTTCTGGCAGTTGCCAGATCCAGCATATTTTTGGCTGCAGACCTCTACGGTCTTCATGGACAAGGGACAAACACAGCGGCTGCTCCCTCTCAAGTGTGAAAAAAAACCTGATCCTGGTACAGAAGCGCTTGACAAATCCAACTGTGGAGGTAGGTACAACAGGGCCTAGCTCATTTTGTTTTCACCAAGCTCCCCAAAGTGTTTCTCTCTAGACAGACAGCCAGGGCAGCCAGTAGATAAATCTGTACCCAATGCACTGCGTTTTACTGAAGTCACAGCAACCCAGATCTGACATTTTTATCTTTTTTTTCATACAGCCAAATTTCATCCCATGACATTTTGCAGTGGAAGCCGTCTAGCAAATATAAGTGATTGTAGAAAGTGTTTTTGCTGGTCTGCTCTTTATTAGGGTTCTCATAGCTGTCTAGGGGTGTTCCTGGACATCTTCTATCATTTGAAACATTTTAACAGCAGATTTAAGGGGCAAATAGACTCTGCTGGTAAGTCATAATGCATTGGATATGATTGAATGAATTGGGATCTGCATTTTGGGGAATTTAGGTACATCTGAGAATTTTTTTTTTCCCCAGAATGAACTTTTAAAATTGTGAGGATTAGGTGCTTAATATCTTATGCATCGATTTGCAAAAAGGCCTGGATTTTTCCACACCAGGAACAGCAGCAATATTAATATTCTATTTAGATGCTAGTATTGGCAAAACCCAGCGGGGGCCAAGTTACAGATATATGCAATATGTGTTTCTGATGCTGTGAGAGTCCAGACTTTCCATTTAAAGAAAAGCAGATATAAGTGGTTTTTAGTCACGTAATTAAATTTGGAGAAAATTTAGCATGATTCAGATAGAAAAATACATTTCATCTCTTGTGATTTCACTTCACTTTGGCTTCAAAAATCATACTCTGACCCAAAAATACAGAAAGTGACTCAATGTTCATCAGCTGTGCACCTGTTACCCCTAGACTTTAACTTTTCATATTTTTTTAACTGGATTTATTATGAAAAAGTAAATTCACCCTTCCTGGACACATGCACACACACATTATAGCACCCTGACAGAAGGCTGTACATGTGTGGGATTTCTCCCTGCTTCTCTATCTCTTTGTACTTAGTATAAATATCTCTCATCATCATGTTGACACAACTGGGACAAGGTGTCAACTTAAGCAGAGGATGCAAAGGAACCCAGGACAATAGTATAAACAGAGCTTTCCAGGTCTGGGAAAGACAGGATGAAGCCAAAAGCATCACTGGGAATTCCACATATGTACAGGACAGGCAACTTTACTATCCATCAAAAACACATGGTCCCTGATACCACCCAACTCCCAGCCAGTTGCACCTCCTGCTCATTTCATCATCTCTTGAAACCCACACACAGTGTAGTCTATTACAGTCAACTTAGTTTCTGACCAGTCAAATGCTCATCTTTTTTCACTATTACATCACTACATGCCCAATTTGTTTATGTCAGCTACCCCCTTCTTATGCCTATTTCTTTAGAGCTGAGTATTGCCACTCTAATTATATTTATTATTTTTCCCTGAAGTTTCAGGTCCCAGAATTATAGGATTATATAAGAATTGTAATGTTCACTTTTTAGAGGAAAAATGTTTCTAGGGCTTATGTCCATGGAGAAAAGCTTGAAAACAGGCTTTAAGCCTAAGCAAATCTTAAGAGCCCAGAAAACCAATAAAGAGAAACCATTTTATTTTAATATTATTATTTTGGAGAGAGCTAACTCATGCTTTCTGAATACTTGAAGCGAGCAAATTGCCAGGTACATTCGCTATGCAGTACACAGTGACTTTAACTGTGCAGGAGTAGGTAACTGATCTCTACTTCATGCTCTTTTCACCACAACTTGTCAACACACAAGAACTAGTCAACACTTCCTTGTCTAAAATACCCTTCCATACCTAATCACAGGTATACAGGGACTGCCATCACAGATCAGATTTGGGTCCATCTAGTCCAGTATTCTGTCTTCATTACTGGCTTCCAGGAGACTTCAGAGAAAGGTGTCACAACCATGTAATAGGGCTAGGCAGATAAGGAGTCATTTCCACCCACAGCAGATCTCATTGTAATCTCCAATAGTTAGAAATAGCTTTAGCCCTTGAAATATGAAAACTGGTTCTAATTACATCACAAATATATTAGATAACACCTCTGGAAATTCTTGATACCTGGATTAAAGGAGGGACTGGATAAGAACTTGGCTTCAGTAACTTCAAAGGGCAATGAGTTCCACAGTTCAGTCACATAATGTGTGCAACTATTTCCAGGAAATTAAAAAATGATAATCTTTAAATCATTTAGTTAATTCACCTGGATCCTACCTTATTCTTACAGTTCAGATGAAGTCAGCCTCCCATCCTTAGTCATCCATAGTCTTCTCAGAAAAGGAAAAAGGCACATGTGCATACAATAAAGGATATATTCCTACGGAGTCTCTCACCACAGTATTTAAGCACTGAACCAAGGAGCACATGTTAATGAAGTAAAGATAACCAACATGAATATGTAACACTGGTGTTACCCCATCTCCATCTGACTCCATATGATTCACTATTGCAGGCCTTTTGAATCTACAAAGATCTTTTAAGAGATTAGGTCCTGACTATTTCAGAGACCGTTTCATCGTCACGTATGACCCATGCAAACAACTACACTCTAACTGGATTCTACAGGGCATTTTCTAGGTAGAAATCATGATATGTCCCATTGAAAACAAAAATCACTCACCCTCCATTCTTTTAATAGGCATTCAGGATTAAAATATCCTAAATCTTTTTTAAAATTGTGTCTATAATCCAAATGGCTCTTAATAAGCAATACATTACAGTACAACAAGAGAAAGGCTTAGCATTTAATAGGCCGTTGATATTAATGAATACTGACTTAGATGTTAAGAGCATGTTTCCTTTTCTTCCGTTGGTGGTTATTCATTTCCATCCTGTTCTAAATCACACACTGGGACTGCTGGCTTTTGTGCTAAATCAGTGTTCCAGGAAAAAGCTGCCCCTTTTTAAGGTCATCAGACATCACTGAATGTTGTCTTTTTTGAAGTCCAAATTCAACAGTAGAAGAACAGTACTCTCCTAACACTAACAGATTTTAGATCAAATATAGTGTGAATGGTGCCATTACTGTCACTAGAAACTGGGAGTTTTTATTGTATTTTTCATATACACGAACCCTCTGCTACATGTAATATCACCAGACCTTGGAATCTGAAAAAGGTCAATGCATATCTGCACCATGCACTGGCACGCTTCCCCTTCTATCCTAGTTCATGTAACATAATGAGCTCTCATGATACAAATCCTTGAGTCCATATGATAAGTTTATGGGGGTGTTTATTAACAGAACTTGGGACTGCCAGTAGGTTTGGCAGCTGTGACACGAGTTGAACAGCATGAACAGTTTTTTTGTATCAGGGAAATCTGAAATACCTGGGGCTTCTGTAAAGAGGTCAATGAGAAAAGGCAGTGAGACTCCTTCAGCGTTTCAGAGGCCGTACCACAGCTTGGGGAAAGACTTGGAGGGAAACGGTTCCAACTGCAGGGAAAGGGCCTGAATCCAGGTTTTTAGAGTGCAAGCAGGCAGGCTGGATGCTGGGTATCAGACACAGGTGGCCTAATTGCACGCAGAGAGGAACAGTAGATAGTTCCAGGCACAGTGGATTGCAGTAGAATGTGACTGAATCTGCATAAGACTCTGTCCTACCTCTGGGCAGTGTCAGTGAGATGCATCAAAATCTGAAACAGAAGTAGTCTGGAAACACTCCAGATCAACACAGCAGCTCTGTATTAGATCCTTTTGATCTCTGAAAACACATTGCAGATTAAATGATTGCCTTTTTTCAAAAAAAGAATACCATAGCCTCTACATACAGGAGTTCTGAAAACCAATTTTGCATCTCTAGAGTTTGCATACTACTTAAATGAAAGAATAAATAAAGGATAGATGTCTCTCCCTCACGGGTCTAAATTAGACTCAGACTAAGTTTTGATAGTGACTAGATAACTGGGAGAGAACATACCATGCTTAGGTATTGTGCATTTGAATTGTACAGGTAGGAATTATACATTAAAAGGGTCACACTGGTTATCTCTGCTCCAGAAGAGCCCTAATGAACCTTATGGGATAGAATACTGCTAGGAAGCCTCACCCATTAGCTGAATACCGATGTCCTAATTGACAGTCTCAAAAAGTGCTAATGTTTAGCATGAATCTCCAAACACACGGTAATGCCTACGGGCCAACAAAACCAGACAGTGCTGTGCACTGTAGAAATAAAGGGTAAATTATACTCCCTGCCCCAGACAATTTGAAGTCCAGGGTAACTGCTAAGTGTGTTATGTAAAAGGAGGATGATCCCTTCGTTGCCACAGTATGAAAGACAAGCTGGACTGTGTTACAGAAACAAATGTGAGAATTTTGTAGAATAATGGAGTTGATTTAGAAACCTTAATATTGAAGAGAGTAGTTAGTGGCTAAGTGGCCAAAACATTAGTCTGTCTAACTTGTCCATCAAATAAGAACATAGATTCAGCCAAACCTCTACTGTGTAAGTGCAGAAGTCAGCTAAACAACTGGCATTCTTCGGTAAAGCTGCATAAATTTCTACCAGCTGAGGGCCTGGCCTATATCTATTTCTGAAGATACAGTGTCATTAAACACTGGCATTGGTTCTGATGCAGCCAACTGGCAGGGTGAAAATAAAAAACATATTACAACAGACCATTGGAAACAAAGTAAGCCACTATGAAATAAGAGAAAATAGAAATAAAATGATATTTCAAAATTTTGCTAGTGTAGCATGACATTACGCTACACAGTTGGAGGTCATTTCATACAACAGAAATGGACACGGTAGAAGCAATGAATTTTTGGGGGTGAAGTCAGTGGTGGGATTTGAGCCAGGGCTCCTGCTCATTTGGCACTGCAAAAATCATGTCATTTTGGAGCTGAAGCCAAAACAAAACAAAACAAATACAACCCTATGATCTTTAACTGTAATGTTTTACAGTAGCCATTAACAAACAGAAAGTGATGTTATGGGCCAGGGTGTTGGGGGGAAAATAAAAATAAAAATAAAAAAATCTCTGCAGAAATAGTGGCTTTGGGTCATTTGCTGGATTTATAAAATATAAAAGAATAAATATAAAGTTAATGTTAGGGGTTTATCCTAAACCTGCAAAAAAGGGAGGCATGAACTGAGTTCTGAAACACTGCTTATCTGGGCCAGTCTTAGATAGCATGCTGTCTGTGGTACTGCAACAGTATTACAACAGATGAATGAACCAGTTTAGATATAATAGGAACCAATCTCAACCATTGCCTAGAGCTAAAAAATTAGCTTTTTTTCTGAAGTTTGAAACGTTCAGATAATTATACCCCCACTCTCATTATATTCATTTTCTGCCATCTCTGAGCTCTTGGAACCCAAGTACTATCTTATGCCCAAAGTCACAGCAGTTAACGTCTCCCTCTCCTCTTTCTCCCTCTTTCTCTCAAGTATTGAAGCATTGGAATAAATCTTTTATACTTCAGTTAGGCCAAATTCTAACTTACAACAGTTAGATTGGAAAGCATATTGGCCTCCTCTGGAACTTTTTGAAGCTTCCTCTGAAGCATATAGTGCTGGCGATTGTTGGAGACAGGACACGGGCCCAGGTGGAACACACATTTGAACAGTAAGGACACTATATTCCTTCGGTGATGAACATAGCATAGAAGCTATTTTGGATGTATTCTATTGCAACAGCAGAAAAGTTGAAAAGTGCTCAAGGAATCCACTCCATTTCTTTGTTCCGCTTTTAAAATGGCCAAAATTACATGGAACAAAACACCTTTTTTTCCTCTATGTGCTTAGAAATGGATTCCTGGAGAATCTGCTCCATGATTTTTCCAGGGACTGAGGTGAGGATTCTTATCAATTAATAGGCACAAAACTGGGACCAGCATCACTCTACACAATTAAAAACACATTATGCGCAGGTCAGGTTGACTGGTCCTTAATGGTCCATGATAAAGGTCTTCAAGGAATCCATTTCTAAGCGCTTGGAGAAAAAACGGCGATTAGGAACAGTCAGCATGGATTCATCAAGGGCAAGTCATGCCTGGCCAATCTCTTACCTTCTACAATGAAATGACTAATTCTGTGGATGCAGAGACAGCAGTGGACATGATATACCTTTACTTTAGCAAGGCTTTCCGTATGGTCTCCCACAACATTCTTGCAAGCAATCTAAGGAAGTATGGATTGGATGAATAGACTGTAAGGTGGATAGAAAGCTGGCTGGATCATCAGGCTTAAAGGGTAGTAAATCAACACCTTGATGTCTGGCTGGCAGCTGGTATCAAGTACAATGCCCCAGGGTTTGGTCCTGGGCACGGCCAGAATTTGACAGGCTGGGGCCCTAAGCTAGGGGTTCCCAATCTTTCCATGCCGCGGCCTGGCAAGCTGTGGACCGGAAGTGGCCACAGCCACAGCCTGGCAAACTACAGACCACCTCACGGAGCCCTGTGGCTGGAATTTCCAGCCAGAACACGGGTAAAGTTACTGCCACCCCCCGAGCAGGGAGGTGGGCCAAACCTCAACCACGGGCCCTGTGGGAGGAGTCGTGGCTTCTCCACCCAGCTCTACAGGGCTGCAGTATGCCAGTCTGTGAACACGTCCAGTCCGCCAGCCGACACTTAGAGGCCCCTCATAATGTGAGGTCCTAAGCTATAACTTGCTTAGCTTGTGCCTAAATCCGGCACTGGTTCTGGGGCTGATTTTGTTCAATATCTTCATCGATGACCTGGAAGATGGGGTGGAGTATACCCTCAGTGAGTCTGCAGATTATACCAAGCTGGAGGGAGTAGTAGAGACACTGGAGGGTATGACTAGGATTAAGAGAGACTTTGACAAATTGGAAGATTAGACCAAAAGAAATCTCTTGGGCCATGTTCATACAAGCATGGATATTTGGTTTCCCAGGGACAACTAGCAGTGGTACACCTTGTGCCACTGCTACTTGTTCCTGGGGAAAGTCTGTGCCATGCACCCTCTGGCATGCAACAGGTTACCCCGGGTGGGGTAGGGGAGGCTGGGGCCAGCACTGGGCTGGCCTTAGCAGCCTTACCTGGGGGCTTTAGGGCCTCCTGGGGCTGCAGCTCAGAGCCTGGCTATCAGCCACACTGACTCTGACTGGCTACAGGTGGTGTACACTGGCCCCACGTGCACCACCCCACTTTTTTTGCATTGTTTTTTTGATCCCGGATGTTGCCATGTGGAGAACACCTAAATGTGCAGTATGTGGTGCCGCATACCAAACAGCTGCGCTCGTCTAGATGCAGCCATGAGGTTCAATAAGGACAAGTGCAAAGTCCTGCACTTAGGACAGAACAATCCCATGCAGGGGTACAGGCTGGGGACAAAATGGCTACGCAGCAGCACTGCAGAAGAGATTACAGTGGACAATACGCTGAAGATGAGCCAACGGTGTGCCCTTGTTGCTAAGAAGGCTAACGGCATACTGGGCTGCATTAGTAGGGAGGTATTGCCAGCAGATTGAGAGAAGTGATAATTCCTCTCTACCTGGTACTGGCGAGGCCACATCTGGAGTACTGTGTCCAGTTTTGGGCCCCCTGCTACAGAAAGGATGTGGACAAACTGGAGAGAGTCCAGTGGAGGGCAACAAAAATAGTTCAGGAGCTGGGGCACAAGCCTTTTGAGGAGAGGCTGAGCGAACTGGGCTTATTTAGTCTGCAGAAGAGAAGACTGAAGGGGGATTTTATAGCAGCCTTCAACTACCTGAAGGGGGGTTCCAAAGAGGATGGAGCTGAACTGTTCTTAGTGGTGGCAGATGACAGAACAAGGAGCAACTGTGTTTCAAGTTGCAGCAAGGGAAATCTAGGTTAGATGTTAGGAAACACTTTCTCACTAGGAAGGTAATAAAACACTGGAACAGGTTACCCAGAGAGGTTGTAGAATCTCTATCCTTGGAGGCTTAATGACCTGGCTAGACAAAGCTTTGGCTATGATGATCTAGTTGGGGATGGTCCTGCTTTGAGCAGGGGACTGGACTAGATAACCTCCCGAGGTCCCCTCCAACTCTAATTTTCTATGATTCCATGATAATTGATATGCATATAAACAATATTTTTTAAGTGCGTAGCATCTTTTGGCTCCACCGTATGGCTACATAGCTACTGGCATCAGAAACAGTGAATAGGAAACAGTTTTCATAGGATTACTGTTACAGAGCTTGAAACTGATGGGAGCTAGCTCATTTCATGACTGCTATCTTCCTTCATTTTCAATGCCTCTAAAAAGTAGCCCTGAAACTATCAGAATCCTTGAAAATGACCAAAGATAGTTTCAGTGGTGCTGATAGTTAGTGACCATTTGTTATATTAAGATTGGGCAAGTGCATTCTGGGGGTAAATGTGCAACTAAAACAGCCTGTTTGCAGTTCCAAGGCTATGCACTTAAGTGGAATACAGAATATATGGCTAAGGAGGAGAATATTTAGCCTTGCTACATGTAGGAAGACTACATAGTACATCCAGGTGCATGTGCAGAGTAAATATGCATTTGGCACAAGTGCAGTTATACATATACTGGGGATTGAAAAAGTGCCCCAAACATTTAATTCTGATTTATAAAACTTTCAGAAGTAATATGCATTAAGGAAATAGTGTCATCACTAAAACAGCAACTATAATAGCAGGTGCTATTGTATGGTAATAGTAGATACATTTATTAAAATAGTACCTTCCATTTACAGTATATTTTGCCTTTCAGATCAAGTTCTCAAAGTACTTTGGTAGTATAATTCTTTGAAAAACATTACAGTAAATAAACCCCAACCCCAAGCTTATGCAAAGTACAGTTACTGTGAATTTTCAACTATGTTGATGAATTTAGGGCACTTACATCAAACAAACTAAACTGACATATAGAACTATGCAGGATAAAATGGGGAAATAATTTAAACTGCCAAAAATCTTGGGCTTTTTATTTGTTTGGTGTTTCAAGCCACAAATGCATCTGCTGGGAAGATAGTTTCAGTAACAAATGACACAACTCCAGACAAAGTCTCTAAATATGGGCAAACTGTTTTGTCATGTATCCTTTCTTATAGCCAGTAAACAACATCAGCATTATACATGATCAGTATTGCCAACCTAAAGTGTAAAAGGCTCATGAGTCAGGCACTCTAAACTGATAAGATTGATTTAATAATAATAGTAATATTTTTAAAATCAATACATTTTCAGGTCTTTGTATTTTCCTTCTAGCATTTGAGTCTTTATGGGGTACATTTGCCAGATTTGACTCAAAAACATGCAATCACAGAATTTAAAAATGAGAGAAAAATAGGGCTGGAAGGGGATCTCAAAAGTCATCTACTCTGACCATAATGAATAATGATAACAGGTAGGTTAGATGAGAGCTGAGAGTCTCATGTAGACACATGATCCTCACAGCTGAGGCCTTAAATGAAAATCCTAAATTCAATACTTACCAAAAAGGAAAGAACACTGGTAACATTGCATAATCCTCCTCTCTCATTGAAGCACCTTGTTTGTTCACAGTGGTGAAAATCAACTGCATATCAACTTTCTCAAAATATTCTGTCCCTCTCATATAGGGAGTGTGACATAACACCCTTTTGGGTGTTCTGTCACTTTAAGGGCTGGAGCAGGGTGCTGCCAGGTGGCTGATGAGGATGGCCATGTTAGGGCCCAGCTCTGAGAGGGTGGACATCAGTTTGAGATCAGCCAGCAAGGAAGAAGCATCTCCCTGCTGAGCTCCCACTCCAGAAACAACTTGGAGGTAAGGGTGAGGCTATGGGGAAGGAGGAGGCCTCATTGGTCCTGGGCATGACCAAAAATGGAACCCTGCTGGGATAGGGAGGCCTAGTGGGACTGCCAGTGGCATGGCAGCCCCACTTAACTACCAGGACTGATCACCTCCTGAGTGTAAGGTGGGTCAGGGCGCCTAAGCCCCAGCCCTCACCTTCAGGTGAGCTACTAGGAGGGTTAGGCACATAAAGTAGCTGCACCTGAGCCCTATGGGGTGTTGGACCCTGGAGCAAGGGCCAGGCACACTGAATGGGCAGCACCTGAGTCCTAGGGGTGTATGTAATTTACCGTGGCACTCGTCTGAGCACTTTGCCCTCTCAGGCTGATAAGGCACTCCTGTCCCCTTGCAGGTTGGCCACTTGCCCATTGGTATGAGTCTTTAAGGTCCCCAGGGGTCTCATCTGCCACAATTTGGTTGGAATAGTTATTAATGGGAGGAAGCTCTTAGGTCGTGCCTCCCCTGGTTTCCTTTTCAATTTCACACACAGGTCTTTGGTCTTGAAGCTCTGCCTCCCCTACACTCCATCAAATGCCAGCCAAATAAGGTGTTAAGTCTTGGCCAGGGCTACCTTTTGGTCAGCAGCCACAGCTGGGCAATAGCCCCTTTTCAGTCTCAGTCCAAGTTAGAATATACAATCAGTTTCATTCAAAAGGTTTACTGTCCTTGAGGCCTCAAAGTTGGCCCGACTCACCTACTCTTATATCCTGGGCATATCTTACTTCAGGCCTCTTCCCCCAGGGGTTACTAATGGCTTTCACCACTTCTCGGCTTCTCGTCTCTCCACAGGCTTGTCGCTGTCTCAGTCTCTCTCTGCAGCATCCAGGATCCACGGCTGCTGTAGAGATGAGTATTCTGGCTCCTCTGAGCCAGTCTTGGTCGAGAACCTAAACTCCCTGGGTTGCCAACACTTGCCACTGCTGGGGCACACAGTCTTTCTCTGTTGCTCTGGACTCTCAGGAGGATCCACTTCCAGTCCTTCCTGGATGTCAGTCAGTGTGGACTTTGACTCTCTTCCCAAGTGCTGGCTGGCAAATCACCAGTGGCATGCATTAACAAAGTGCACCCATGCCAGCACCAGGAGGCACTTTTGATCTTTGGCGGCATTTTGCTGTTGCCGCTTTTCTTGTCACTCCTGCGTTGGTGGTAAGTTTGTTCTCATGGCAGTGTCCCCACCACAGTGTAAGACCCTGGTCCCGGGAGAGGGCAGAGAGAAGGTCAGGTATGCTTAAGGAAGAGGAGCACCTGAACCTGTCAGAGTGGAAGACCCCAGGCCCCAGAGAGCAGGGGGCAGAGTTGCAGCCCAAGAGAGAGACATAGTGGTCTGGTGAGGGGCCAGGGGAGAAGTAGGCCTATAGTTGAGCAACTGCTCGGTCCCGTTCAGGTTAGGGCCACGGGAAAGGCCCAAAAGACTGTGTCAGAGCTGACCAAGGGGTGGAGAGCAAAGCCCAAGGTTCTCTTTGAGTAGGGTGAAGTGAATACGGCCTGTGTATTGTGTGCAAGAGACCAGGTAAGAGTTGGTGGGGTGCAAGGCCCCCGTGAGAGGGGTGTGGTGTGTGTGTGGCCTCAAAGGGGCAGTATGATAAAGATCCAACTGTGTGCCCAGTCTGGCCAGGCCTTGAACCAGAGTATCATCACACAGTGTGACATCTTCAAGGCCAGGGACGTGTGTAAGTGGAGGTCAGAGCATGTATCCCCTGCCCTGTTACAGCTGGGTGCTTGAAGGGCAGCCTGCTGCCTATTTAACATCCCAAATCATTTACCAACAAGACGTAGCAGGAAAACAAGGTGGGCAGGTTGCCCAGAGACAGGGGCGAGCCCATACTAGCACTGGGCCTGGAAGCCACCTTTGTCACAGGGAGGAAGTCATAACATCTACTCCCTCAGAAGTACCACTGCATTAACAGCATATATTAGAAAACTAGTCTACACTTATGTTTTAAGGCAGTGGTTTTCAATCTATGATCAGTGGACTCCTGGGGGGTTAGCAGACTATGTCTAGCAGGTCTGCAAAAGATGATTATAATCCAAAGTATGTGAATACCCACACTTACAATTTAAAGGGGTCTGCACCTCTGTTCAAAATTTCCAAGATAGTATGTTGAAAGGAGGTTGGGAAAATAATTATGCAAGTAAAACCCTTAATGTAGGCAATCCTAATGCACACATATACACCCAAATATTTTAGTAACAAATGTGTAACCAGCTCTGATATTTTGTATATGTATACATATACACACAAACTATATATATATATATATATATATATATATATATATAAAACTCATGTCACACACTGATGAACACACAAGCGCGCACACACACACACATATACATATGTGTGTGTGTATAACATACACATTTATATATGTGTGTGTGTAATATGTCTATATATTGTATACAGACATATGTACAGGCAGTCCCTGACTTACCACATTTTGAGTTACAACATTTTGCACTTACATTTATAAATTGACACCATTTCAACTTTATGATGTCAGTTTTGACTTTACACTGCTTGATCTGACGTGATGCCATGCCAGCAAACAAGTCCACTGTGTTACCCGTCTCCCTGGAGAACATCTGTCCAAGCTTCCTTGGACACTTTCTTTAAGAAAGCGGACAACACTCCATAAAAACCTGTAGCCAAGACTCGTGAAGAGTCCAGCCAAGAACCCTTCAAAAAGTCCAACCAAGAGCCCTTCAAAAAGTCCAGCAAAGTCACCTCAAAGAAGTCCTTCCAAGTCAATATGATTGCTACTTACAATATAAGTACATTAATGTAGCTATATTACTTACCTATAATTGATCGAATACAAAATTCAAGGGTATTTTTAAAATTCTGTCTCAGCAGCTAATCAGAGTGCCCTATACAGACAGGGACAGACAGCTGAGCACCACCATGACAGTGGGGACTGAGAGCCAGAGGGGACAGGGATGAGGCCAGCTCTGCTGGCCTTGCCCCTCTCCCCTGGTCCTTGGAGGCAGAGGGGGATCACGGGGACTGGAGCACCACCATAATGGAGGGGACAGAGTGGGGGGGTCTGCTTCTTCAAGCCAGGGGCCAGCGCCCCTGCCCCCAACAACAGTTGGCAGAGAGGGGAGGCAGTGGGGAACAGGGGAGGGAGGGGAGCAGGAAGGGGAGCGGGGGTTACTGGTGGCTGTGCCCCACTGCAACTGCAACTAAAGCGAAAGCGGGGAGGTGGGGAGTGGCCCTGGCCCCAGCCCTGGCCCTAAGTGGCGGGGGGGAGGTGGGGAGTGGCCCTGGCCCCGGCTCGAAGTGGCAGGGGCAGGTAGGGAACGTTCCAGACCCCAGCCTCGGCCCCGGCCTGAAGCGCCAGAGGGAGGAGGGGAACGGCCCAGGCCCCAGGCTGAAACAGGGGGCAGGGGGAAGCAGGTAGCAGCCCCAGGCCGAAGTGGTGGGTGGGGGGAGGGGCAGAACTGCCCTGGCCCAGGCCCGAAGCAGTGGCAGGGGGCAGGGAATCGCCCAGCCACAGCCTGAAGCGGTGTGGGAGGGAAACGGGGAACAGCCCAGGCCTCAGCCCCGGCCCAAAGCAGCGGTGGGGAGCAGCACTGGCCCCAGCCCCAGCTTGATGGGCATTTTGCTAGTTCTTTATAACTTTTTGAAAGAAAGGAAGAATATAAAAAATTCCCAAATTAACTTAAAAATGTTTCTGGGTTGTCAGACAAAACAATCCAACATTAAAAAAAAAAATGGCTCTGTTTTCCTGGTTTGAACTGACTTATTTTTTTCCTAGTTCAAATTTTAAAAATTGTTTGTGAAAATGGTCAGAATCTGAATGATTTTTTTAAATGATCTATATTGAAATGTCTTCATTGACCCACCCTGATTTTTTTTAAACTTTCCTTTTGACTCATAAAAAAAAGTTGTGAGATTCTGACATTTTCTTTAAAACCTGAGACAGTAGAATCACCCATTTCTAATCAGTGCAAGGCACTGAATATAGGTATAAGTTTATTTTACTTTAGAGGTTGAAATAAGCCACATCAGTATCATAGTTTCCACACTGGACAGACATCCTTTCCTGGTTCTCCAAAAATGTTGCTGGATTTTCCAGTCAGTCTCAGGTCACAGGTTTAAAGGCATTAATTCTTGCCTATGACATTAAGTTCATTTCTTTTTCTCCTTTCCCACCTGCATGATCCTTTGAGTGTGTGTGTGTGTGTGTGTGTGTGTGTGTCTGTGCGTGTATGGATGTACATATATTTCCCCTCATTTGTTTATATATATATTCCAAGGAACTTCTACCAGTTTTCCATGGGAGGCCACAGTATGGCATCTCCCCCACTCTTCCCTTCTCTCCATCCCAAAATAAAAGTATGAAAACATGGAGAATATGAACATACTTTTTAATATATCAATTCCTGGTACAAAAAAATGATTTGCAGAGCCTTGTTTGAACAGCATCATGTTTTCTAACTGAGAAATCTTTCTAGATTTTGCATTTATTCATCTTCCTTGCAAGAGAAATTTTTTCGGCATTTTTTCAGACCATGCAAAGCATGCCCCCCTCAAAGTCACATCTATACACGTCCCACTGCTTTGAAAGCCATCCAAGCCTTTAAAAGGAAGAGATCAATCAATTACACAGGAGAAAGGGAAACTTTAAAATTGTTCCTTTGAGATTTCAAATATTTCAAGTAGGCAGATATATTGGACGAGTACTTCAGCCAAATCATCAAAATCACTGCAATCCACAGAGAACAATAACTTTTTCCAAACACATATTATTATCTTGGTTCCTGATTTGCTAAGAAGAATATTTGATATAAATACTATTATTCACTTCACGTTTGAAGCCCCTTCACTGCTAAAGAAAATGAAAGAAGAAAAATATTCTTATATAAATATTCTCTACCTCAAATGACACTTCATGTGCAAAGTCTGCTAATCATGCAATCCCCCAACAGGAGAGCAACTCCTAGACAACTAGCAGATCATGTGTTCATACTTTTTTGTCTTCATGATTTGGCTCCTGATCTTGTTATCCATGCATGTCCCAAATTACCTTTAAGTTAACTGAGAGTATGCAATAAAAGAGGCCTTTAGAGTCTGAGTATACAAGCACAAGTGACTAATTCTTATTCATGCAAAGAGACAGACCTACAAGTGGTGTCAATCAAACTAATTCATCAGAACACACGCTGCTTGCACAGGACTATGTTCATGGGTGTGAGGGTTTGCACAGCCTTACAAGCTGCTCCATGTGCAAATCTTTAGGCCTGTACAAGACCCAGATGAAACAGTTGGGTACAGGACTGCATCCGCACAGCTTAGCCTGCATAATTACAGTCTTAATCAGAATCAGCCTGTAAACTCAAGGCTCTTCGAGTTTGAGACCATGTTCACTGATATGCATTATGCACTCAAAAAATAGTATATATGGAGGGAGGTTGTTTCAACTTGCTGTAATTACAGCGTGTTGGAGTGTGGGAATTACTGTGCTCCAGCAGACTCCAGCATCACATGTATCACCGTTTCAGTGCTGAAAAATGGTGGCAGTGCACTTTAAACTAAAGCTTGTTTGATGAGCTTTAGTTCAAAGCAGCCCAGCACCAGTTTTCAGCACGGGAATGCTGATACACGCCACACTCTGGGTGCTTTTAATTAGCGCAGCTCTTCAAGCTGCGCTAATTAAAGGACCCCTTACCCACTGCTTTCCAGAGCACATCTATTCTGCCACAAACAAACACAAAAAAAGCTTCTCACTACAGTCATTAGAGAGGTCACAGTAACTTTGATGTCATGGGCAGCATGATATGATAGTACTGTCTGCTATTAAGCTTATCTACTATAATACTTTCCAATTTAAGAACTGTTTTTATCTGCTTATAATTTTGCCACACTTCATCTATTCAAGCAGAAACTCTCCATGGTCCATATTGGCTTCTGGTTGAAAATTGTGTATGAATTTTTTTTTTTTTTCATTTCAGTCAAATTGGTTTAGCCACTTCTGAGAACAAGCTTTCAAAAGCAATGTATTTTTGTCAAAAAATGGCATCTTTTCTCTGGAAAGCTATATATTAGTACATGCCAATGAGTATGAAGAGGTTGATCAGGCCTCAGAGTAGAAGCCTGGGTCAGAAGCCTTAGAAATGGAAACTAGGACTGTATCGGTGAGGCAAATGGGACTAGAATGAGGAAACAAAAGAAGTAGAGACCTGTTTGGGACAGTCTGAATCAGCAGGGAGGAAGGAATGAAACTTGGGGAGAAGGGAATTGGGCAGGGCAGGGGGTTCTTTCCCCTCACCTTCCAGACCCTGACATGAACCTCAAAATTCCCCAAGTCTCAGTATTTCTCTGGGGTCAGCAAATATACATGTAAACCACTAGCAAAAGTATTCATCTCCATCACATCCTAGCCCAAACTATTTATCTTTTATACCATGAATTCAGGTGGCAAACGCCTACAGTGGAGCAAAGAGTTCCACAATCCTGGGGACCCTTTCAAATGAGTTTTCTTTTTCTTTTTCTGTTTTTTTTTTAAATAAAAACAGCCAAAAAGTCTTAAGAAATGTATACATATGCACAAGCCAAACATTATTTTAAAAGAACATTGTTAATGTTTCAGAGACAAGCTCTCAGGAATTATGAAATACAACAATTAAAGTTGCCTTTGTAACCTTAATTGAGCCTCTCTTTGTACATGCATTATAATACAATTTTTAATTACAACATCCTATTTGTTTCTACATGGCCCCCATCTCATTTAGCGTACAAACTGGATGGGGCTCACTTAATGAGATGTTATTCAATATTGTGGTTTATCTTTATTGCTCACTGTCTCTCCATGTCTTCTTTACTTCACACAATTTAAACCCTCCTCTGAAAACAGAATCAGTAATTTTCTCATAGGCTTTATATGGCACTCATCCCTGTAATATCTGCAAGCTTCATAAATACTAATTCATTTTCACAACACCCTTGTGAGCTTAGGAGCATTATCATCCACATTTACAGGTGGGCAACTGAGATTCAGTAAGATTAAGGCAAAAAATATCCAAGGATTTTAGGTACCAAATTTGAGGTGCCCACAACCTGACTGGGCATCTCAGATGCTCCAAGACCAGCTCCCATTGACTTTAGTTATACCTATGAGGGCTCAGCACTTCCACAAATTGGATCTCAGAGTCTAAAGTCAGGTACCCAGAAAATGGGAAACACAATTCCCCTGAGAAGTTTGGTTTAAATCATGTGCTCAGCATCTCATAGTTAATCCATAGCAAAAATTCAACTCCAGGGCAGTATTTAACGGCTTTAAGCTCAAGGCTATCCTTTCTCTTCCTGCAATCCCTACAGGGAAGATATCATGATTAGGAAGGTAGTTTTGCCACAGGTGAGGGTCATCTTTGCATTTCAGGTGTGCAACAGACCCCTGCAATTTTTCACAAAAGCAAGAAACTCAGCTGCATGATTTGTGATGATGAGGGACTACCCTGATGCACAGTGAAAGAAAAGATGACCTGCAACATGCTCCTAATACACTTTCCCCTTCCCTTCCCCTTGTTTCTACACACCTTTTGAATTCCACATCCAATAAAACAGGAATCTCATGGCCAGCAGCCTCTTTTCCTACAAAACCCTGATTCACCTCCAGAAACTCCATTTTGCACACTGACTGGGAGAGGAATCCTGTGGAAGAGATGGTAAATGATCATGTCATGAAAGATTGTCATGTATACTACACAATATGGCTCAATTAAGGCTCCACAGGCCTTTTTGATTATTCCATTTCATTCCTTGAAACACATGATTAAGGAAGCTCATACTTTAAACAAGCTGAAAGAATGGGTAAGTGGATAGAGTTCTTTACCTTTATGTCAGCTGTTCACATCTGGTTGAAGTTGGCCAGAGTGTAAAAGTCAGTGCTATGTAATGGTTTCTGTGAAGTGGGTTGGTGGTCCAAGCTGAGATTCTAGTCAATGATGGACCACATCACAAAACACCAACACGACTGGTTACTTTGTTATTAGACTGAGCAGAGATCCCAAGCAGCGTTAGAACACAGAAGTGAACTTTATAGTTGTGGCAGAGCACCTTTGGTGCCTGCCACTTTAAGAGCTTTGAGCAGGCTGTGGAGCAGCTGGCAGGTGTGATTGCGGCCTAATGAGGTGGTCACATGACCGTGGGAAGTCTCCTGGATTGGAGGATGGGGTTGAGCAGCCTCAATATAAACCCAGGCCCCCCCAGAGCTGAGGTGGCAGTTGCTATAGGGAGCCACAGAGACAATATTGCCAGCTGGAGCTGCGGTTCCCAGAACACCTGTTGGTCAAGGTAGGAGCTATGGGGATGGAGGAGGTTCCTGGTCCTGGGGAATGACCTAAATCTACACCCTGGTGGGAGGATGGTGTGGTGGGGCTGCCTGTGGCAGGACAGTCTCCAGGAAATGCCATACCTGTGCCTTCCCAGTGAAAGGTGAGTATGGGGTGCCAGAAAGCCTCAGCCCCCCACTGCCTTATGGGTACCCTGTGGAGGGGAAAGGCTAGAGGAGCACACCCTGATGGAAAAGCACACGGCCCAGGCCCATTGAGTGGGGTCTGAGGCACATTCCAGGCATGTTGACAGAGACCTGAGGCCTGAGTGGTAGGGCTTTGTGAAGTTTTGGGTGCTGATTCGATTTGGAGGAGATTTGGCCTGATTTGGTGGC
>NW_017728997.1:3695305-3702186 GCF_001723915.1 Gavialis gangeticus
GGGACCCCTGCCAGCCCCCATTGTCTGCCTGCTCCCCCAGGCCCCCCATGGCTGCCTCACCCACCCCAGCTCCTGATGCTTAAAAAAAAAAGCCCTGATTCATGGCAGGGCAGCTATGAGGGGAGGGGCTGGGACAGCAGGGGGCTCATAGCAGAGACCCCCATGCAGTGGGGGGCAGCAGGGATTACCCCCCTGCCTGACAGTACCCAGTAAGTTGGGGCTTTTTTTTCCCAAAGAGCCAGGAACTGGGATGGGCGGGGTAGTCATTGCTGGAGCTGGGAGAGTGGGCAGGGGATGGGTCTAGGTGAGTCAGAGATTTGGCAGAATCGATTCGGGACAGTGATTCGAATCACTGTTCTCCAAATCAGCTGAACCCAAATCCAAAGCGAATACTAGCCGCTTCACGCAGGCCTACTGAGTGGGCCCTAGGGCAAGTTAGGGGGCCAGGCATGCCAACAGATGCCTGAGGCCCAAGGGGCATAAGGTATGGAAGCCCCAGTGAGGGGGCAGAGTAGTGGCCCCAGTGATAGGTGGGATGGGAGCCAGTGGCAGTGTACTGTAGGGCCTTAGGGGTCCTGAAGGACGGCACATGGGCTGACCAGAGTAGCTGAAGTTGAGGCTCCAATGAGGGGACATGAGGCATGAGCTGAAGCTCCAGTGAGAGGGTGTGCAGCACAGGACATGTCTAAGGATACCTGAGGCTAAGCTGAACCAGAGGCCAAGGGTGGCCCAGTTAAGAGACTGGGGGAGCAATAGTGGATTTTGGATGCCATCTGAGAGGCATGGGACATGGCAGAAGGGGAGGTTTGGAGCTGTGTATTACACCCTTGGCATCAGGCAGTAAAACGGGCAGCCTCCTGCCTTATTAAAAACTAATTAGATACATGAAAGGGGAGGCAGGTGGGCAGACTGCCCTAGATAGGTTGGTGGGCCAATTATTTGAGCAGCCACGAGATGGCCCCCTGTCTCAATTGTCATCAGAATGTCAATGAATCAGGTTCTTTAGGGAAACTTGTAGCGCTGCTGTCCATGCCACATCTGTTCTATGGATATAGACATTCAATCTCCCAGGGTATTCAAAAATATGTCATGACAAAATAAAAAAAATCCTTTAAAAAAATTAAAAAGGTAATTTCCACAAACATGGTATTTTATTCCTTATAATTAAAAAACCAAACAAATATTTTCTCAAAATGCAGGCAAAATCTATTTATTGCCACCTCAATATTTATTTATTTCCATTTCATTTTATAAATAAATACCTACTTGGTAAGATTTCTTATTTTTCCAATGTTCCTGTTGTTAAACATGTAGACTGAAATTCAGAAAAATATTCCTTTTTCCTCCACTAACAATATCAGTCTGATTTCCAGCTGAAAAGATTTAAAAGAGAATTATGGATTTTCGCTCTTACCCCTATGTATTGATAGATCTAATATTAATGACTAAGTTTTGTTCCTTTTTTTTTATTTAAAAAGAGCTGTTTTGTTTTATATTATCATATATTCAGAGTCCCAAGCTGAATATTCTTCTTAGCTTCACCCCTGTCAATATTCACCTTGTAGGTCAATAAATCTTGATGATAGTCTCAATAGAAGTTAGTATCTGGATGATTCCGTGCTGTGCTAAATCATCTAGTGCCTGTATCTTATCCACCTTTAAACTTGATCTTGTATAGAGTGCATTATGGATGTTTAGTCATCAGAGGTATTCTTAATTCAGTTAGGATCACTCTGCAGAGAAATAAACATTGGGGAGCAAGCAGAAACCAGCCTTGTCGTGGAGGGCGAGGTTAGTGTCCAAATACAATTCCATGCAGTCAGAATTTGGAATATAGGCACAAAGGGTGGGATCCTAGTTGTACTGCAGCCCACAGACTTTACATCGAGCCAGAAGGAAGGACAAGGTTAGTAATCCACTCCCTTGCTGTCAGGATCCTTTAACTATGTACTTTTACACATGCTTGGAAGTGAGGGGCAGCGCTTTAGTTAGAGCAGCTCCACGAGCTTTAGTTCAAGCATCGCTGCTGCCATTTTTAAACAAAGGGACACTGGTAAATGAGATGCAGGAGGCAGCTGGAGCAAGGCAATCAATTAATCAAGTCTGCTCCAACGCGCTGGAATTCCAGCATGTTGGAACAGCCTCAGTGCTTGTGTATAGGCGCCCATCATGTTACTGGTCACTGGTTACATATGAAGTGTCCTGGCAGGGAGGGAGTGGAAACTGTCTTTGCAATGATACGTACACCATCAGGAAAGCAATGTAAATACAGAGTGGCCATACTGCAGGTACATACTGCCAAGTAGTAGGGAAAGAATTTCTTGCTTATGTTCTCATGAAAGTCATTTTTACTACAATTACTATGAAACTCCAAAGTTTCACAATGTAGTTTCCTCTGCTGATATGTTAGAGATCCATTGTAAAGAAATACCGTTAGTCTACTCAGAAAACTCCCTTCTCCGCTTTACTTGCAATTATCTATGACACCCGTTTTCCAAAAAGAAGACCTGCTACAGCTATGCTCAGAGCATGTCCTCAAATATTGAAATTTCCACGACACTAATGAACTCTTGGCAATTTTAGTAGACTTCACACCCATATGTTGCATTTTCCATACAAGAAACATTTCATACTAAGTGGAAATGCCTCTTTAACCTGATTTGTCAATTTTTATTTTATTTTCTTGGTTGGAATGTTTTTCTCCTCTCTTTTTCATATTATTGGAGTAAAACTGATCAAACTTCATTTGAGGGCTGGGTGCCCAAAAGCAAATTTTTTTCTTTTCAGGAAACTTGCACTGAGAACTTTCTGTTTGTGCTGCTCATGATAAAATAGTATGAAGGGGAATTTGAAATAACTTGGGCTGAAGGTACTAGAGAACAAAAACATTCGTTATTGACACTCTTCCCATCAAGTGTAGCAGGAAGGGTACAGTTGATATAATGTGATTAGGTAACATCACTTCTGCTCACTGAAGAGGGGTACTATTTTTAAAGTAAGTGCTAACTGCAATGAGTAGATGGAGTGAGGATGTAGAGACCAATGCAGCTCATGCTGAAACTCTCATTATTTTCAGTGGGAGAAAAACCCAGCCCTTAATTTTAGGGTGAGTTGGGAATAAGCCTGTTAAATAATAAGACAAAAAACAAAACAAAAAAATCCCAGCTTAGCCTCCTCCTAAGTCTGTTGCAAACCACAGGGTAAAATTTGAATCCTTAGTAAAATGAGATTGGGTTAAAATCCCTAAAATGACCAGGGGTGGTGGTGATGTTATGATTATATCTATCTATATTTTTATCTACTCCAGTAATAATAATAATAATTTTTTCATATGCAGAAGACAGCAGGTCTAATCCTCAGTTACTATAAATAAATAGAGCTCTACTGAGTTTAGTGCCATTTTGCAGGTTTGCACGAGCTGAGGATTTCACAGCACATCTTAAAGTCAAGCTGCAGTTCTGGTTCAGTACTGACTTGCAAGGAAGAAAGCCTCCAAGTGAATTACTAACATAACCTTCAGCAGCATGTTGCTAATTTTTCGGAGAAGATAATTATTGGTCTGGACAACACAGAAAATGAAACCTATACATATTGTTGAAAGACTGCCGCAACTTTTGTTGTTTTTTTGTTTTTTAACACTGAATAAAACACAGATTCAGAGGGGGGCTGCAAAATAGCTAACACTATTGTCTGAAAGCATCTACCTGGAAGAGCAGGTCCAATGCAATTACCAAAAAATTGCTCTGAAGGCCTAGACTAACCTAACCTAGCAGAACTTTGCTCAGTGCAGGATTATAGTAGGTGAATAGTGTTAGCTTGCTGACAATACCAGGGGCACTGGAGAAAATTGTTTTGGGTCAAAACAGATATTTTGACCCAAAACAAGATGTTTTTGTTTCCAACTTGAGAATTACTAATAATATCACTTTTCTTATGTAAAATTCAATAAAATCTCTAGATAACAGTTACTTCCAACTAGAGCTGGCAAGCTAGTCAATTGAACAGTCAAATATTGTCACTTGACTGCATATTTTTGACCAGTCAAAGATTATAGCAATTTTACAAAAAAACTACATTTTTGGTAGATAAGGTTCTTTGGGTAGATCTAATATCTTTTATTAGACCAACTAAATAGTTGGAAAAATTGTTCTTTGCAAGCTTGTGGACACAACCACCCTTCTTCAGGCATATGGATGGTCTGCTGGTGTTTTGCATGGTTTTTTAGGTAGTTTTCTTGCCAGAAATATTATTTTAAATTGTTTTTTGACACATTTCTTAGTGGAAAAATGTATGCTTTTTCTGTGTATTATTTGGCAATTTTTTTACAAGTTTTGACTAATATTTGATCTGTCAATTGACTGAACTTTACTTGACTGGTCAAATACCCAACCTTGCTTCAAATCAAAAGGCTTTGCTACAAATATCAAAAGCTGTTCAACATTCTTTTGAACAATTTGGTGAAACCAAGATGCATGTGTGAAAATGTAAAATGTGTGAACACTTAAAAATAAATGTAAAATGTGTGAAAATTTAAAAATAAATGAATTGATTTATTTTTGCATTGCCTAGTCTTCCTGTAACCAAAGCAAGTTGCAGGTGAAAAGTTTTACCTGGCAGAGTCCAAGTTCAGGACTGGGTTATCCCTAGTACCTCGCTCACATTTTATCTACTGAAAATTGTCAGCGGAAGCTGCCACTTTCTGCATCATACTTGAGTGATCTCTTATTCTACAGCATAAAAATACAAATCCAAAGCAATGCAGAAAACTGCAGCTGCCCAGCATCTACACTCCACCTCTGTAATCCTGCCCTCAACCGCATCAACTTGTGACTATTACCAGCAAAGTTCCCCCTCCCTCCCACATAACGCTAATCCTCTTAGATGACCCAAGGAAGATGCAAACTCCACACTACATTCTGGCAGTTCCAAGTTGGGGCATTTGTAGAAGGCAGAGCAGAACAAGTTGCCCAAGTTGGAAACAAACCATAGCAGCAAGCAAAAAAACCCCCAAACCCACTAGGAAATGGGAGAAGGAAGAAAATGTGGATACTGCATGCCCTACACCTGGGAGAAACTTCTCAAGACTGCTTTGCTTTTCTCCATATTGCAATAAGGTAGTTAGCCCCTAAAGTCATAAAATGGGCTAATCAAGACTGTGGGGGAGTTATGGCAAATCCTTTCACACCCAGAAAGCCCTGCCTTAAGATGGTTATTAGGATGGAACAACACAAGCCCTAACAAGCAGGACCCCAGCTTGTGTCCAGAAAAACCCGTGTAGGGGCTCTCTCTAAGGCTGTTGTGTGCTGATCAGAACTGATGCAAACACTCTGAAACATGACTTTGTTTATATTGGCAACATCTAACCTGCATTTACTCCTTCCCTGACTTAATTCTTATTTTGCCTACTACATTAAAAAAAATCTTGTCATCCTGGCTTGATTGCCTTTATATTACTTTAGATGCCAAATATAGCTATGTCTGAAGATTCAATTTTTCATTGCACAAAACCAGGAACATTTATCAATTTTGGTAGGAATTTAGTTTAATCCTGTCAAACTCCACATTGCATCTACACATGCAATTACCACGTAGCAATAAGCTCTGACATAGTTTTCACTGGAGTTTATTTACATGTGCACCTGGGACCACAGCACATTGAGCAGAGGTGGAGCAGCCAATCAAGTTGTTCGATTCCCCACTTTGGCAGAGAATTTAAAAGCTCTGCCCAGAGCAGAGCAGGTAAGTACCCCCTGCTCAAATGGGTTGTGGGCATAGGCATGCCAGGTGCCTGCCCCCATAACTGGGTATAGGGTGCAAGGTGCCCCCATCACAGGGGCTTCCCCTGACCTGGCATGTGATGACTTGAACATTTTGCTTAAAGTTTTGATTTTTTGGGAAATTGGCTTATAGGTATATATATATATAGATCTAGATTGATCTAGATCTAGATAGATCAATATATGCATTAGAATGGGTCAGGATGGGCAGCAGTGGTTAATTGATTTCTAAAAGCCTGCGTCTCACGCACACAGTTTTCTCAGTCTTCAGAAGCAGACAGGCTGTCTAACACAGCAAGGCCAATGGATACACACAGGGGTCTGGGACATACATTGCATAAACCAGTTTTAGTCAACTAAGTTAAATCTGATACTACATTCAATCAGGTTTATCTCAAACCGGTTTTGGCCATTTTGAAACTGGTTTGTGTGCACTGAAGTCTGTTCTGTTACAGGTTTAAACCAGTTTCTGATCACTTAAATTGGTTTATGTGTAATGTCATAGTGTGAGAAACTGGGGGCATGTACCACACTGTTCCATAACATGAGATAAGGTGGCACCAGCTTGCAAAGCCAAAGAGGGGCGCCTGAAATTCTTGTTTTGGGAGGTGTATGCATGTGATGAGCTTGGAGTGTACTGCAAGAACAGGATGAAGACAGCGTGATGACCACAGAGAGACCAACCAGCGATAGCCATAGATAAAGAGTCATTAGGAGTCATCGGGGGCACTATAAAAGAGACTTGAGAGTAACAAAGGGTCCTCCTCTCCAAGATGGTCCCTGATAGAGTTTTTCGAGGCCACCATGGACAGAGAACACACCACTAACCTATCTCATCCACCCTCAACCTCCCACCTCCAGACTGTTAACATACTGATATCTGACATCTAAGAGAAAGTGTTGAGTGAAGGCTGCATCCTGGCCAGACATTTCTTGACTCTGATAACAATCCTAGAATTGCTAGATATATAGAATTGCTTGATTGTTTCTTTTCTGTAATCACTGTGTATCAATAAATTTTCCTATTATTGAATGGAAAGGTCTGATTGGTCTGAGGGTGGGTGGGTGGTTCAGTCCCCCCCTGCACCCCCCCCCCCCCCCCCC
>NW_017728997.1:3707186-3723449 GCF_001723915.1 Gavialis gangeticus
CTAAACCCAGAGCTAACAGCATGGCTCTCCTGAACCTTACTTTGCTGCCACACAGGAGTGAAGGGGAAATTTGCCCTCCCCTTGTCTGCACCAGGGGGAGTTTTTCTTAGCTTAAGTAAAAACAAATTATTGTTGTTTAATAAGTGGTGAGCTTTACTTCCTTAAAACAGCTGAATAACAGCTTGTGTACTGCTGTTCAATGGTAATCTGCCCTTTGGCTGGCTCCCTCATATCAGACGCATGGGAGAGCCACCCTGAAAAATGCTTGAAATTGGTCCTGGTGAGCCTGCAGGGAGCCTGCTTTTACCCCCACTGGAGCCTGAAGTACAGTGGTCCCTACCAATGATCTAATGAAGACTCACACAGTTTACTATGAGTAGCACATACGGGTAAACTGATTTGTGACAATACTTTTCTTTTCCTGCCTAATGCACCTGTTCAGTGAATCTGCAAACCACTCTCCACTTTTACAGGTTTTATGTATGATTATATTTTTGTAATAATGGTTTCGATCACAAGACGAGGAATTTCAAATATAATCACCAACAAGTGTAGTATTTACTATTAGTGAAAATGCTTTATGATTTTATGAGCATAAGTATTTCTCTTAGCCTGTCTGCAACAAAATCAAGATTTCCTTCATTTTATCTCCTTAAATTAACTTTTTGAGTTTAGGTTTATACAATAATATCAGGTATTGTGGTATTGTGGGAGATGGTACAACATGTAATCCCATGGAATATATCAAACAAAACCTCTGTTCAAATACATCAATTATGCAAAACAAGTTGGCAAAAAGATCCTTTCATTTGCATTATTTGAAAGTACAGAAGTGCATATCTGTGGGATGAAAAACTTCCTAATTAGGTCAATGTGAATTCCATAATGGAAGACTGGCAAGGTTGCCCCCAGAATGGATGGCATAGGAGACACATCTATTATTTTACTTTAGAAGTGTATCTGGAGACCATTCCTCCTCCTACTGATGTCAACAGTAAGCCTCCCAATTAATCCATAAAGGACAGGACAGAACCTTAGAGTTAGCATATTTAAATATAAGTCTTCATTTTCTGCAAAACGAATATGAGCCTGTAACCAGAAAGAAAGCTAAAAACAATGCCTTAAGTCATTCAACACTGATACAAGTTTTCTGGGTCTTGGAGTGGCTTATCAGACCATGGCTAAGAACAGACAGTCAAAACGCTCAAGGCTTAATTGATTCAGTCTCTGCAGGTTAGTTTAAGCTGCAAAAGATTCAACCAATAAGCAAATGAATAGATGTTCAGTTTTGATTCAGGAAATGCAGCCACACGCCTGCAGTGGCTCCAGCCAGAAGCTGGAGGGTGGCATGTAGCCAGCATCAGCTGTGAGTTTGCTTCCTCTTCTTGCTGCTCCCAAGATCTATGGGATTTGCAGTCCACCATTACAACAGCAGGATTCTGCAGGGTTGCTCATCACTTCCTCTTCCTGCTTTCAGTTCCCTCTGGGATTTACAGTCCACAGTCACAGCGATCAGGGCAGGTAGCGCTGTACTTGGGGGCAGGTGAGTTTAACCCCCACCCCCTGCCTCCAGACCCCAGCCAGGGTTTGTCTGGGGGAGGCAGTGAGCCAGCCCTCACTGCTCCAGCTAAGGAACAGAGAGACAAGGCCAAGCCTGCTCTCTAGAGCAGACAGCACAGGGCTGCCAAGCATGCTGGGATGCTGGGGGACTAATTTAACTTGAACCAGGAAGGAGTCTGGGACAGAAGTTTCATAAATTGGTTTGACCAAAATCAGTTAAGTCTGATTCAACCAGGTTTATCTACATTCAGCCAGGTATATGTTACACCTGTTTCAGCAATTTTGAAACTAGTTTATGTGCACTAAACTTCTGTTCTGTTACAGGCTTAAACCAGTTTCTGATAACTTAAACCAGTTTATGTGTAACTTCTGTCTCTAGCCCATATGTTCTGCCTGTTTTTCTGTCACAGTGAGGTTAGAAGAGAAAGCACCATTTTCTATCTTTGAGTGCATCTAAATGAAATGTTTACTGTGCAGCAGATTAATTAGCTGCATAGTAAAAGTTGCACATCTACATGTGTGGCCCTATTAGGCTGGAATAAACTAATTTACTTCCCAGCAGGATAGTACTCGTAAATACTATCTTGCTGCAGAGTTTTTTACTCCACAGCTGTGCACATGTAGATGCTGTCCTAGCTGGTTGGGGCACAAGGGTGCTTCAGTGTGGGGGCTGCCTGTCATCTAGCCCTGTAGTGAAGCACCCTCATGCCCCAGCAAGCCCCTCTGCAGCACACTGAGCTGAGGGGGAACAGCTCCAGGTTGGCAGGCTGACCCCCGACTGACCCCCTGGGTGCTCCAGCAGCTGGGGCTACTCTGGCCTGGCTCAACATGCTGTGGTCCTGGGTGTTTGTGCAAACAGCGCACCTGGGAGCAATAAACTCCAGGGTTTATTGCTTCACATGAACTGTATGCACCCTTTTTTGTTTTTTTTACTGTCCTTTTATCTGATTGTCTTGGTTTGTCTCCAAGGAAAAAAAGACAGATTTCATCAATATCTCCAGCCCATCTCAATTAATTTTTTCTGTTCCCCAAAAAGAAGTTACCATGTAAACATTATCAGCCAGGAGGTTTTCCCCTATAAGCTCTCTCTACAGCAGAGAGGATATTGTTGAAATGAAAGTCTTAAGTAACACTTTAGATCTCAAATGTTTTAATTATATGGTGTCCATATCTTTAACAAAATGTTTCTTAATGGTGAGATTTATCAGGTCAAGGTCTCTGTTTTCAGAAACCTAAACCTGGTATATTTTGTTTTATATAGTAACAGGGTCTTCATAATGTCTTTGCCTCTCTAGGCCCTTTCATACCTTCTAACTAAACACAAGGCCTCCATTAAAAAGTCAACATTTATCCAGACTATACAATACACCTTCATTGGAACAAACCCATGTGGGACCAAGAGAAAAGTTCATTAGAAGACGGTGTTCACTATAACAGGGTTAGTCAATTTGCTGCATCATAATGGCGGGGGAAGGAGAGGAACCCAGTTTTTACTGTTGGGATTGTTAAAAGTGGGGATTTGTTCTAAACAAGTTTTGTTATAATGAGCCTGTAGGGTTGACGTACACATTACATTTTCTCTCTCTTCTGCCTCTCAGTGTATTGATTTATATTCACAAAAATTAAAATAAGTTTTTAAAAAACCTAAACTCATGACAAATTATATTCATACATCTTTATATAGACTCAACATATTTTATGACATCTCATGCAGAATTTCCTTATGCTTGAAGATCTTTAGAAAGTATCACTTCATCCTGACTTGTGGGCTGCAGAAAATCAACCCTCACACTCTGTGGCAACCTAATTTTACCCTGACATGTTGCATAGTGATTGCTTGCTCTTAATCTGCAGCTGCCAGCCCAACTGGTGCTAAATGAGAGAGGAACTGTATTTCTTCCTGAGGAAGAGGACATATGGAGCATACATTCTTAGGGGAAATATATATATAAAGGCCATGAATTCTTTACTTTCAAAGCTCCCATTTTGGGAATGGCACAAGCCAGAACTGAAATAAACATTCAGTGGTGATATTTGGCTTACGGCTGTTATGCAAACAGGATTGGAACAAAATCATGGTGACTTTCTTGGACTTTGCATTTTTCCCCTACTAGTATTGGTGGTTACGGTGCTGAGGGGGTGTGTCTTTAAGGCCAGGGTACTGTGAAGCTCTTGTTACAAACATTTGGCTGAAAACATTCACAGGATAAAGCATATCTTTTTAAAGTACTACCAAGAAAAAAAGCAACCTTGGACAGAGAAGTCAAAGCAAAAAAAGATCAATATGATTTTGGGTCAAAAAAAGTATGCTGTGTATTGCTCTGTAGGAAAACCAATAGTCCCAAAGATGCTACATGCTACCAACACTCTAGAGGAACCAGTGAAACTAAATACCAGAAGGGAAGGAGATAAAAGGCATTTGAAAATCACTGAATAGTGGAATGATAAAAGAGGACCTGTTAACATACGTGATAACAAACCTGGAAGATTAGCACTCTAAATAAACAAAGCTTGCTAACTGTAAGAAAAAAGTAGGTTTTTTTTTTTTTTGTAATAAATGTATCAAGTTGGGAACAATATATCTGAATAATTGCCAGAATGTTTGGGACGGAGTTAAAATAACTATGCTTATTTTATATTTCCTTCCATCAATTTACTTATCTTTTATCTAGAGTTAAATTTTTGAAGAAAGTGATTTAGATGTTTAAGTCCCATTGAAAGTAAATACTTAACTTACTTTCTGAAAACAGAATTTAGCTTATGTAAGAGATTTAGGCCTAGGCCTACAGAGAACTCAGGAACCAAATGGGGTTGTCAAACACTAAGAGGTATCCTAATTCCATTGGGAATAAAAGATAGCTAAGGCATCTTGCAAAAGTGACAACAAGGATTTGGAGCTGGTCACTTGCTCTTTGGGTAACTGCCTATGTGCATTAAATGAAAATTAACTCAGAGTAACTTTCATTTTAATGAAAGAGGGGTGAGCTCCTGTGGGTAAGTCTTTCATTTCTCATAGAGTAGTATTGCATACGTGGACAGTTCTTGCAGAGCATCTGGGACCCTGTAGATTCCTGCTCTCATTTAGTTCCTGGCAACTTATTCATGGACTCACACCCTGAAGAAATACATAAGCATCTTTAAAAGCAGGGGCCTTAGAAACCAGACTCAGGGACTATCCATAAGTTCCATTTTCAAATGGGACTTGGATATGCAGGACCTTACCCACCAATTTTACATTCTTCAGGGAAGGGATTCTTGTGAAGTATAGGTACAAAACTTGTGACTGGTGACTACCTCTAGCCACTACTTTGAAAACAGATAAAATAGTTCATAAACACCATAAAACTTGTGATCTCATTTTAGGCAAGACCCCTCTCCATATCAGTAGGGACCTGTCAAATCCATGATTTTGCAGTTTTTGTGGAAAGTGAGAATTTGGTCAGTCCTTGAGAAAAGGCACAAAATCAGTAGCGAGCAGGGAGAGAAAATTTAAAAAGCTGCAAAAATGGAAAAGTGCATCCTGAAATGCGGGGTGAGGGAAATGGAGGGGAGATTTTTGTGGCGGAGTGCGGCACCACCCCCTCCCATGCCTGTGATTGGCTGATGATCTCTGGAAGGCAATGGGAGGAAGGGAAGGACTTCTGGGGCTCTTTGGCCACAGGCATGCATGGGGAGGCCTGTCGTGCTCGGCTGCAAAAATGGCTCCTGGTGCTGCATAGGTCCATGCGAAGTGGCAAGTATTTGCTTTGGATTCAGCTGATTTGGAGGGACAGCAATTCAATTCAGAGATTCTAATCACTGTCCTGATTCAATTCAGCCAAATCAGTCTGGATATTCAGTGCTGCTTCAGAGATTTGGCCATAGACTAAACAGGCAGCAGTCTGCACCATGGTGGACACAGCTGCTTCCAGTTGGTAAGTCTGTTGTGGGTGGAGGGGAGAAAAAAGGGGCATGGGGGAGGAAGGGAGTGGGAGTGGGACTGGGGCTGGGACAAGCTTCCCAGCTGAGATGGGGGGCGTGGGACTCGAGGGGGGAGGGACTTGGGATGTGGGTGCAGCAGCACTGGGAGCAGGGGCTATGCCCTGCTGCCACTTGCCCAGCTGGGGCAATGGGAGGAGCGGGATGCAGGCATAGCTTGCTTTGGGTGGAAGGGGGCAAGCAGCAGCAGGGCATAGTCCCTGCTTCTAGCGCTGTTGCATTTGCATCACCCCACAGTGGGGGTGGGCACCGCCACCGCCTGCCCAGTCGGCGTGGGGGGGACACGGGAGGGCAGGCACTTGAAAGAGAAGTTACCCATGTAAAACATCCAGCATCTGTCATTTGAATGTTATTATATCCTAGAGATTAAAGCTGGTTGGGAATTTTCTAACGAAATAGAGTCACTTTTTGTTTGCTTGTTTGTTTTCAGAAAATGATGATTCGTAGAAAACAGGTCACAGAAATGCATCACTTTTAACAGGCTTCCAAGATGGAAGTTCCCAGTGGAACTTTTTTCCCCACCTAAAGACTTACAGAATTTCACCCAGAACAAAAATTCCATTTTGCAATGACCAGTACTAGGGAGCTGTGTCCTTGCTGCCCGTGACACAATACATAATTCTGATTTTTTAATCTCTTCTGAAAACTAATGAAAAGGTTCAGAATTCCAGAGTTTAAAATTTCTTACATGGAGCCAATAATCAGTTGCATGGAAGTAATGCAGTCCCTCCGCTCTGCTTGGAGAGATCCCATTATCAGTGCAGGCAGTTCTGTCTTTTGGGGAGATCCTGAGGCAGCATAAACCTGTACAGCTTCACTGCACTCACCAAAGTCGGGCTGCTTTACATCACCTTAAACACCTGACACTTGATGCTTATTTTATCCCTTGCATTGCAGCTGAGAAAAGGGCAGCCAGTTAGTTCCAACTGTGATCATGAATTTTTTTTTTTAAGTGAGGGGATTTCTCCACTAGGAGTTGGGATGAAACTAGCAGCACAGACTTCCTAATAAATTGATTTAAGTCCAGTTTCAAGACATCTAGCATAAATTTAGCTATGTAAATATAACTACACTACATTACAGTACATGGTACAGCTCCCTCAAAAATCATCATATACTCAGACATGCTTTAAGGATTCTGTATGCATCTTTCTCAAAAATATTAAAGTGTTTAAACAATCCTTAAATACTAGAAACTCAGGAAAGGTAGAGTGAAAGTTGTGCTTCTGAAAAAGTATCCCAGACAATCCTAACTTTTCTCTCAAAGACCAATTTCTTTTCTTTGTACACAGAGTGCTAGTGATGTCCACTGTAGGATGTTGGAAACAATCTGATTTGGATACAGAAATGACTTGATGCTAAGTGTGATAATTTGTTTCAGTAGCATAACTGAAGGAGAAGGAAGGGGGTTACCGAGACAGTAGCCCTGGATGCCTTTAGTCGGGGGGAGGAGGGGACACAAAAGTATCTGTTACCACACTCCATATGCCACCACTGCCCAGGAGTGCCAAGCTGATTTGTGACACCTCCAAATTGTTGATACTTAAGCTTTTACTGTTTCCATACATTTATTCTAACAGCATGATCTGGACACGTGGCATTTTTAAGTGAAAACATATTATCTCTATAAATAACTTCCATGTGTCCAGTATCCAGGTTGTAGCCATACTGGTCTAGAGGCAAAAGGAATCAGAACTTGTGGTAGAGGTGATATTTTTTATTAGACCAACTATTGTTGCAAAAAAAAAAAAAATCCATTTTCTTAACAAAAAAATTAATTAATTTTTTTCAAAAATCTAGTTGGTCTAATAAAAATATCACCTCTACCATGAGTTCTCATTCCTCTATAAATAACAGTGCTTGAACAGTGAACATACAATCAACATGAACAACATGTTCTATCCCAGGGCTTAGCAAATCTTCTCTGAGGTGTCTGTCCTACTGAAGACAATGGGAATCTGCCAAATGATTGGGATCGATCCTTTGCAGGAGAAGCGGGACAGCACTTTGGCCCACTGGGAATTTATGGACTTCTTGCATGTGTTCTGTGAACCATTGTAAAATAGCCTGAAAATGACATGATTCAGGTTGAGGAAAACTGAGTTTTGTAGACACCAAGAAAAATGAAGTTAGATGATACACAAGAATCTCTTTGCCAATCATTCCCCAGTCTCGCATTTGTGCATCCAGTTATTCTCCCGTTTGTGCAGCACTACACTTGCCCTTGTGGAGGACTGAGGTCCCGTGGAAGATCCACAGTTCCTCATGACTGTCTTTCTGGCAGAATTGCTGCAAGGTTGCTGGAGGGACATTGTGCATATGCCTCCTGAGTCTGCTAAATTCCTTTGCCAGGAAAATTCCCATAGTTTTCCACAGGGCCCAGTGAGAAACACTGCCACAGAGACAATTCTCTCCTTTTCCATCCAGGAAGGATAGAACCACATGTGGACATGGGGGAAGTGTATTATTTGTATTAAAAAGTAGTCAGAGATGCCAACAACTACAGCCTTATCCAACCAGGTGCTGTTCACAGGAACTATGGGACTTCATATGCTTTTGGGGTAGGAAAGCCTATGAAATAGAAATGATAGAATATTACTTTTAAAAGTGACTTACCCAATGTTACATGCAGGAAGACCGTGGCAGAACTTGGATGTGAATCCAGATTGCCTGAAATGCTTAGGTACAGGCATTCAAAAATCCCAAGGCGGAATAGATCCAAGTTATGTAGTTTTCTGTAAGCAGCGTAGTTTAGATCCGGAGTGAACAGAACACACATTCGCCCTTCGGGGGTGGGGTGGGAGTGAAAATCTTAGACTGGGTCCCACCATTTTTAAACCAGTCTCTGTGCATTGAACTTCTATTCTGTTATGGGTATAGACTGGTTTTGTGCACTGATCTTCTGTTCTGTTATGTGTATAGACTGGTTTCTGATCACCTATACTGGTAAAACTGTAATGTCTGTACCTGGCCCTTCCATCCCAAGACAATACTATCAGAATTAGGCTTTTTTAAAAACAATTTTCATCAGTCCATCCAGTTGAATTACCTGATTTGAACTGCCGTACTTTTCAGGCCCTTCATTTTAATTTCTTTTTTTTTTTTTTGAGCTGAATAACCCATACTAAATCTCCTTCTATAAGCTTTTAATTACTGCCTACAAGTGGCAATCCCAAGTCTCCATGTAAACTTGTTTTAAGCATCTTCAATAACATTTTACCTCATGTTGGACCTTAATTTAACCGAGAGAGAGAGCAGAGAAATACAATGCAAGAGAATTTATGAACATGGAGATAATACTTCAACATTATTAGTTTGGTTAATTAAAAAGGAAGAAGGCAGAAACCTCTCTTGTTTAATTCAAAAAAAAAATAAATGATGGGTACTGGTACTGTTTCTATGAAAAATGTATTTGTTCATTATTACTGATAAATGTATGAGTGTGAAGCAGGAAAAATGTCACTGAAATTGAACAGTACTTTATAAACAGTTTTGGTTTATCATAAATAGAATCTGACTAGTCGATAAAAGTGAGATAGTCGCACCTGTTATTTTAATGCCATTGACATGTTAAAAAGAAGGTGCAATGGGCTCTGATGTGCAATTGGATTGAGAGCTCCAATCACACGATGGGGCTCCCAACCGTGGCAGTGCACGGTATGCCCTCACCCTGCACCATGCGCCCCCATGACTAGAAGCCCCATCAGTGTTCAGAGATCCCAGCTGCAAGGGTGAGGTAGTCTGAGCTCTGGGGCTGGCAACTCTATCACCTGATCAGGGCTCCCGACAAGCAAGGAGCTCACTGCACTCCCCCAGCTTGGATCGTCATCAACTGACCAGTGGTCCCAACTTCCAGAATACATGGGAGGCTGGGAAGACTGGCCATACATACAGTTAAAGGCATGAGAGCAACCAGTGACAAAGTTATTACACAAAATACACTTATTCCTAGTGTTATCATGCCATTAAGTGAATGAATGTGACCAGATCATAAGGTGGTGATGAATTTCCAGTTGATTTTTTTTTCAAAATACATAAGTGAAACCTCTATGCTCTGGTCCAGCAATATTACGGTGATTAGCCACATCATTCTTCCCTGTACATTTCTGTAGCTGCTCACTGCAAGACTGATTTTCATAACCTCAGATCATTCTCATAAATCATTCCAATTTGTCAACTTTGTTTTTAAATATCTACCTTTTCCTGGTGTTCAGATTCCATAAAACAGACAGCTTTGCTGATAAGATTGTGAACTTTTAATTTTTTTCCTGATGAAAAATTTACTTGCTTGGAAAGCATATGTAAAATCCCTTAGTTTTTCCTTGGGAAAAAAATATTGTGGCATATTTGAACTTTTTTCCCTGAGGTCTTCCCTTTCTCTTCTCCCTCTCCTTGTTCAGTAACAATGTGTGAGAAGTAAAAACAGAACAAGAGATGAGAAAGGGAAGAGAGGAACACAAATGAAGAGGGAAAATAGTGGAAGAAAAAAAATAAAAAATGACCCTCTTGCTCCAAAATCAATTTTTGGTTTTCATTCTTAATCTAAAACAGAAAATTCTGAGAACATATCAACATTTTGTACGCACCATAATTCCCAATGTTAACCCAAACTTGGCATCATCACAGGCAGAAAGAGTTTTCTCCATGTTACGGTTCATCTCTGTTCATACAGCAGCAAATCATTTTTTCGATTTTTATTCCCTAACACAAAGAAACTATACTACTGTTATTGTAAAAGACCTCAGGGATCTGTAGATCCAATATATTGCAAGATGAAGATTAAAAATATATATGGTTTCAGTACATGTATCTAATATTGAGTAATATCATCCCAATTAAGATTTCAAAAGGTTTTTAAAATTATTTTCCTCCTTTCTTATAAACTTCCAATAATATCAGATCTTTTGTCAGTGTAAGTACCACACATCTCATACTTCCATTAAAAACAGAATGAAACAGAAGAAATAGACTACACCAACATTAAGGGGTACTTAAATTTATAGGTACAGTACAGCAATAAGAATAAATAATATCCTGGGGAGTATATTCATTCTGATTGCAATTACACTATTTCACCCCATAGACTCAGTTTTCATTATTCCCATTTGCCAAAGCCTAATTGTTTTTTATGCATTATTGGATCTAAATTTAATTTAACAGATAAATTTTTGAAGAGTAGGTGGAAATTTAACTGTGCACTTCCTTTAACAGGAATTGTGTGATAGCTAAAACCCACTAAATCAGAGTCTTCAATAGAGTAGAGACCAAGCCCAGTTTGTTGAAAATACCCCCATTATTATAAAGTAACACAAGCAAGACAAATCAGAGTTAAATTTATCCATCATCCTTAATTTATATTTTGGCCTCAAATATTTCAAAAATATATTGTATATTGATGTAGGATGAATTATGAAAGGTGAATACCATTCAGATATACCAGTGATTTCATTAGGGCCAGGATTTATAAGCTTGGTTTTGCTCCATGAAGAAAAGAGCGTATCTCCAATGGAGTAATAAACCTACATAGCACATACTTAGGTAGGCACATGTTGCAACTCACACAAGACTTAATGCAAGAATTCAGCAACACCTTCTCTGACTGGGATAGTTCTTACACTTATAGAAAAATGCAGAAATTTTCATGAGCTTATCTTTGCCATGGCATTTTAATTCTAAACATGAATTCTGCTTCAAAACCATGGCACAATGGTTATGATCAAAGGTATGTTTTATAGGAGACAAGATTAAGATGTGCTGAGCATTAAAACTATATCATCTGGAATCAGAGAAACTACTAGCAAGTCTTTTGAAATAGAGGAAATTACCTTTGCTTTTTATTCCCAAAAAGGAAAATGTCCATTTCTAAACTATAAAATCATTAAAAAAAATGCATCTCCCACAGGTTTTTTTTTAATGAAGCAAGTGTCATGAATGCATTCCAAATATAAATTACTTTAAATCTCTTATTTTAAATTCCCAGTAGAAACAGACTCAAACTGTCTAGTTCGAAGTATTTTGGAGCTCATTTTTCATGTCTGTATCCAAAAAAAACCTGACATTTTTTTCTCCTGTAGTTAAAACATTTCGACTTTTAAGGTATGCATTCAAATTCATAGAAACTATGAAATAACCAAAAGAAGGAAAATATTCCCATTGCTGAAATATTTCAACCTCTCTTGGGAATAAATAGGGCACACATCATAAACCTTTGACCTCTGTACATGCAAAGTTTGCAGTATATGAAAAAACACCTATTGTTTTTGAACAACTACTCTATTTTGCCGTTTTCTATTCTGACAACGTGTTTAGTCTCTATCCCCTGCAGCCAGCAATTCAGAAGCCCTGTGGGAGGAACCATAGGACCAGATCTCTGCTTTGCTCCCATGCAACACTTGGCTGCCTGCCCATCTTTAGTTTAATTGTGTGCAGTCTACTGTAAAATGGAGTCAGAACTATTCCAGATCTCAAAACATACCAGGTCACATGAAACTGGAGCTTGGAGAGATGAACAGGTGAGATGCTGCACATTTTGAAACAAGAGAAACAAAGTAGGTTGCACACTTTCCTGTGACGGGCATCAAATTTAGCATGAAGGTGGTCATGGGAGTAAGCACAGTCTGTTGTCAGAATGAGGTCACTACACAAAGACATATTCATAAAGGCATTTGCCAATGAGATGCACTATTCACAATTTCCGTACTGACAATTACTGGCTGTAGCCATTTCAGTCTCTCCCTTGTTGGATCTTTGTTGCAGTAAAATACCTCTTGCTAACATATTATACAAGGCTTACATCATGCTTTAAAAAAATATGCAGACAGACAGACAAAACTTACTTACAAGAAGGCTTACATTTCCTATTTGAGTTTGCCCTGGGAAGGCTGCTTACCTTGTTTAAAACACACTGAAATATAATTCAGGAAGACAAGATAACCTACAATGAAAATATGCACTCCCAAAGAAGGTCCAATTTTAAGTGCTCCCAACAATCCAACTCTTGCTGAAGCTCCCAGTCTGTTTCTTTACATGTCAAAATGATTTGATATTTTCAAGATCAATCAATTTGAGGCTTCGGAAAGCCTGGGATTTAACAACAGTTTGAAGTAGCAGAGAAAATTGAAGGGCTCTTGGGCCTACAAAACCCATTTTACCTAGAACTGGTCTTACTCAGCAAAGTTTGTGATATTTTAGCTTTACAAACCTAGGCTGAAAAGGCAGACACCTTACTCACTGTTAAGGGTAGAGAAATGACTGTCCAATGTTAGGGGCAAGCCACTTGAGTAATTTAAGCTTCAGGTCCTTCTGTATTACAGGGAGTGATGAGTACTACTGTATCTCACGGGGATACTGTAAGGATAAGTGAATTAAGAATTTTGCGGTACTTTGATGCTGTAATTATGGGGACCACATAAACACCAAAGATAAAAAAGCATATAGAAATGGTTCAACGACACATCAAGTTTTTCCTTATATTCCTTTTTTTGACATTCACAGAATTTAGCCTTTACTGAACAGGTCTCATATTGACCCTGGCTTTGTTGCCCCAATTAGTGTCGTACATGCTTCCCTCCAAGCTACTCTCATATTATATATATAAAGTAGTTACAACCTCAGACCACTCAATCAACTTCTACTCAGTAAGTTATATTTGACTAGCTAATCCATACAAGACAGTCCAAACTAGTAACACACACATGCACAGATGCTTGTAAAAGGGCCGCATTCACAAAACTGATAGCAATTGTGTGTCAAATCAGTAGGAAGAAAGAATTTGAAGGTACAAAATGATTGATAACTAAGAATACTTTGAGAACATTTTACCCAAATTACACAAATTCACAATTGGGAAAAAAAGATTAGGTTAAATTTTAAAAAACCCCAAAGAACAAAAAATATTTCTCACAGGGGACCCCTACAGCATTAAAAGTGTCTTGAATTTGGGGTAGAGTTAAACCAGGAAACATCTGTAGTAAAAATATAGCAGGGTAACTGAAGCCAGTGTAAATTATGTCAGTATTAATGCTGTCTCTCTACTATGATTAGTTGTTTGCTGAAGGGAAATAGGCTCATCCACATCCCTACACCACTTAGCGACAAGGTGTTGTTACAGGGCTTACTTCAAGCAGCTACTCCCAGATACTGCTCATCTGTCCACTGGGGATCCTAGTGTAAAGCCAATGTAAATTACACCAGCATGTTCTGTGTCTAGTCCTTCAGTGATAAAGTTTATAGTGATAAGATAAGGATGCAGACTTCTGTAATGATTTCATTTGGGGCTAACTTGACGTTTTGATTCAGAAGCCAGTACAACAATCTGTTGACCCATATTTTACAAAGTACGCTCAGTACTCAACACTGGTTTGATTATGCCATGTGTACTTTACAAACGTGAACAATGGTTTTGATTTCCAGAAGCAGGTCCCTGTAACATGAATGCAATTTTGGCAATGCAAAGTGCAGACCAAAAGTACAGCCACACAATAGGATGCTGCGTGGGGGGCCACTTTCAGAAACAGGTGTAGTATTCATATTTAGGAACACCATCTGCTAGTGCCTTTATTAACTGAAGGCAGGTCTTTCAGATTAGCATGCTCCTCCACTGTACATTTGATTCTACAGCGTTCAGATAGAAAATCGGACAAGCACAAATGGTCTTATGCAGTATTTCTGGAATAGTTTCTCGAGGTTTGTGATATAACATGCATTCCCTAACCTGTACCGTAAGAAATAATTATCCCATTAATCTGATCCCAGTAATAATTCATGACATTTGAATTATGTTGCTGATGGGATGTCTTTTATATCAACTTTATTTCTGCTGGTAAATAACAATTCACTTAATTACAGAAATAAATCTGGTGAGGTATGAATGTATGGTTGAAAGTGATGAAAATGTTTAATAAAATATGTCCCAGAAATAGAGAACACAATTAGATGTTAACAGTTTTGCTATAAAATTTTGGAGTTTTTTTCTTTCCTTCTTTTTTTTTTTGGATCTGCTGATAGGACATCTCCAATGACCCTAAAAACTGCACTGCAGGATGGCAACAAAATCATTGCTCAAGTGATAAAAAGTAAGTGTTCCCCCCCCTTCCTTCAATGATTGTTGTTGATCTCAGCCTTTCTATACAATCAGTATTGCTTTTTACATTCTTTAGCTATAAAATTCCTTATGGCTTCTGCAAACAGGAAGCAAAATAAATTTGATATGCTACCATCATTGAAACAGCAGGCCTTTTTAATTTTTTTTCCCCCAAGGACAGCTTTGAGAGACATGATTATCTTTTGTTCCCCTAAGTTTGGCATCATCTTGATGTGGTTTAATATTGCAGACCTATAAAATTTAAATATCTATACGCAGCGCAAAATTGCAGATTATCTGTAAAAAAAAATGCTTAACAATAGGAAAGATTACTGTTCAGTCTTAATTCCAATAACATGTCTTTTGTAGAAGCCAGGTATCGATATCTGAAAAGGCATTTCTTTTGCCACTTTGTTTTTAAAGCTTGTTATCTGTTTTTCATGTGTTAGTAACCTAGGCAAAATTAACCTGTGGTTCTTAACTGCAGGCTCTATTTCACCAGAAATCAGAAGGCACAACTGGCAATAATTAGCACCTCCTCTGAGTGTCAGCTTGAACCAAAATCTGTTGAAACCAGTGATATGACTGCCTTTGACTTCAGTGGTCTTTCAGTTGAGTCTTGTGTGGGCGAGAAGGTACAGAGATCACACACTAATTTGTTGACTTCTACAGAAGGGCAGGTCAACTCCACCAGACATATAGGCCAGGTTTTACATCAGATACCTTACAAGGGGTGCAGACTGACTTAATATCAATTCAAAACACATATGAGTTTTGTCCTCTTTTGGATGTTGAAAGTCTCAGCTATTGACAAGACATCATGGCGGTGAACATTCTCTTGGGCCTCATACATGGAATAAGCAGAGGAATTTCTTATGCAGGAAACATTTTTCATGACTGTTACATTTATGTAATGATGCAGCAGAATGCTGAGGTCACTGGGGTAGAGTTCTTAAAAAAATTCACATTAAATGAGGGTGGTTATGGAAGCAGATTAAAAAAAATTCTTTAGAATTATTTGTATTATTTAAAAAAACCCAATTTGCTCAGCCTCTTTTGATCAGCATTTTTATTGCTTTCAACTTCCCAAAATAGTAACCACATATTATAAACACTGCTTGATCTCAGTTGAAAGATGTCTGCCTTTTTTTCCTACTAAAAAGATTGTACGACTACACCACTAATAATGAGGGATCTACCCTTTTCCAAAAATAGACTAATCACATATCTGGATGCTGGCACTAATTTTGTTATCACTGAACCAATAGGCTACTTTGAACTATGACTTAAAAGAACCATTGCAGATTCTAAGAATAGGTTATTAATAGTTGGCTTGGGGGAAAAAAAAATTATTTTATGGCAAGTCACTTAGGACATGCAAAAAGATTCCTGTTCTTTCACCTCCCCTTCTAGCACTTATTCTTTAAGTGCATTTAGATTTTTTCATGTGTTTTGGATGAAGTTACACACTACACTTACGCCGTACTAAGGGCACTTTAAATGTGTGCATCTGCATATTAAAGCTCGTTAACTTGTCTTACGTGTCCTCTAAGCATCGCAAAGTTATGTCACTTCAGGCAAGGGTTAACTCTGGGACATGTTACCTAGTTCACGTTAGGATAACTTTAGTTTGCTCCATGGAG
>NW_017728997.1:3728449-3738131 GCF_001723915.1 Gavialis gangeticus
ATCTCAAAGTTATGTCACTTCAGGCAAGGGTTAACTCTGGGACATGTTACCTAGTTCACGTTAGGATAACTTTAGTTTGCTCCATGGAGATAAAATAAGCAATTTGTAGTCCTCAGCATCTCAAGATGTACATCTCCCGGCATCTTCCCTCAAAGCAGGGATAGAGCCTAGGTGTCCTGGCCCCTGGCCATGCCTCTGGTCACCAGTCCTCTAGTGGTAAGTCAGAGTTGTGCAAGCAAGAAATGGTATTAACACTTAGTGCACAACTGCTCACAACACATTTTAACTTTAACACTGTTTAACAGGGCTGTCAAATGATTTAAAAAACTGTGATTAGTTGCATGATTAAAAAAATTAGTCACACTTAATCGTGATTTTAATCGCATAACTAAAAACTCAAAATTATGCGCAGAAAAATGCAAAATTATGCAGGTACTTTGTGTGGTTGGGGGGTGTGTGTGGGTGGGGAATCTGTGAAGGTGTGGGGGGCTGTGGGTGTGTGGTTTCAAATCTGGGGAGAGGGGGTCCCCACACACCCTGGTAGGATGCTGGGTGCTGTGGGTCAGGAGTGAGGGGCAGCAGCAGGGTTGGTGGGGAAGGGGCTATGGCTTGGGAGTAAGGGAAAGGAGCAGGGAATGGGCACATCACTGCCCCCACCGGCCCAATCAAACAGCACTCCCCACTCACTGGTGTCCTATTTCTGAAACTGGAAATATGGTAACTGTACAGGAATGCAGCCCAGAGGTGCATAGAAAAGTGCCCAGCAGGTAAGTCTGTAGAGGGAAAAGGGTGGGGAGGGCAGATCAAGGCCCCCACAGTGAGGGAGGGAGTGGGGCAGGAGCAGGGGAGGGGCTGGGTTGAATGGAGCTTTGGGGCTAGGGTGGGCCATGGGATGGAACTGCAGGCAGCTCATGCAGGGATGGGAGGGGCATCTCACTTCCACTGTGTGTCCCCCAGGGGAGGCACGAGGGGCATGTGTCCCCCAAATTTGCATGTGGAGTGAAGGAAGGTTGCCCACTGCAGGCTGGGGCTCTGTGCCCTGCTGCCTTTGCCCTGGGAACTGCGCAAGGGCATGTTGTACCTCCTGCCACCAGGTGGACAGGGGACACATGGCCAACACACAGCTCCTGGGCCAAAGACAGCAGGGCACAGAGCTGCAGCGGGCAGCCTGCTTCTGCCCCGTGCACAAATCTGGGGGGCACGTGCCCCTTATGCCTCCCCCAGGGGTACACACAGCAGTGGGGAGCTGTGCCTCCCTGTACCCCTGGACAAGCCTCCAGTGTGTCTGTCCCATGACCCACCCCGGCCCTGGGGCCCCATTTACCCCACCCCCTCCCTCACCATGGTAGTCTTGATCTTCCCCTCTTTCCTCTCCCCCCACCCCTTCTCCACCACAGACTTACTGGCTGGGCACTGCTTTACATGCTGCAGGGCTGTGTTCCTGGCTGCATGCATGCTGTGGCTGCTCATGTGTGTGTTTCTGTTAATGTTTGTGTGCATGCCCGTGCCCACCTTCTTGCTGCAGAAGCCTGGAGCCCATGCAGGGGCTGCCCTGTGGCTCCTCTGCACTGCCACCACCACCCCACTCGGTGGTCTGGCAGTGGCGGTGACGGAGCAGAGCCCAGGCATAGGCTCCAAAAACGTGTGCAATTAATGTGTTAAAAAATTAATGTAAGAACTAATTAATGCATTAATTGTGCATGCTAATGGTGATTAATTGACAACCTTACTGTTTCACATTCCACAGATTTAGTATGGTCCAAGTGTAACATGTAACTTCACCTTTTTTTTCTTAATTTAAAGGGAATGAGGTACCACTGGTAAAGTGTTTGTAATAACTTTCCTTAATGGTTATTCTATCAGACTTATCATTGATATTTTAACACTGTAGTAATGCAGAATTCAAAATTAATTTTCCAATAGATACTCATCTGCTGGCTCTGGCTAAGTTTGGTTTAATTCCTCTCTCTTTTCCTACATGTATCTCCAAAGGTCAAAACATTACTACTAAGGTCTAACTACTTGAGTTTCCTCTTCTGAGGGGTTCTCTGCTTTAAGTCTGTACCTGTGGTATTCCAGTTGGAAGCATTATTTTCATTTTTATCAACATCAGTGTCCTAAGAATGTAACTGATGAGACTTTTTTCTGCATTTACTGTCAAATGAACCATAACTCATTCAGTGTTACTTGCATGGCTTTTTTGACATCCCATTTTGGAGATTAGCCAATTTTTCCCTCCCCCTCCCCGCAGCCACCTCCCGCCCAAAGCTGAACTGTAACTCGTAAAGTAAGTTCAGTGGTGTGACTATTTCTTTTAATGACCACGGTATGTTTCTCCTGTTACCATGGTTTATAACCTTGGGGTCAGTTTTGACTCAGAGCTTGCCTTTGAGGTTCACGTTGGTCAGATTGTTACGGCTCCATATTACTACCTCATAGATGTGTTTAGGCAGAGACATGCAATATATTATTCCATAGAGATGCAGACATTCTCATCCAGGCTTTGTGAAATTTTGATCATATTATTGTAACTATTACATTAGTTTTACTTCCTTTTCACAACCCCTTTTGAGATGAATTAATTTATGCTCAGAGGAACCAAGATCCAAGCATACCATTATTTTACAGGCTCTCAATTAGCATTATTTTAACATGGGAAGGGGCAGTAAATTCTCACCTACTGTAATAAAGCAAGCACAGAGGCAATGAAGAAAATAGTGCTGCCCCACAGAAGTGAGAAATACTGTGCAAAAAAGGCAACTGATACCATGAACCAACCACATTGTCAAGTGAAGTGATTGATCTTCATACAGTAGCCTCAGGAGAAGTTGACTCAATGCCACTGGGAAACTGCCAAGACATTATGCAAGCTCAACAGGAATCTAGAGGTGGAGCACTAGAAAAGGACTTATAATTAGCAATGGCTTCCTAGAAACTAGAAAAACCACTACTTAGGGCCAGAAGCATCCTTTTAAATTGGGCATCTGTGGCTTTCTTGCTTGTAAAATCATTTCTACCCTCTGGAAAGTAAGGTTGTGGTGCCCACCTTAAGTTTTGCAGGCAGAAATGAGAGTGATATCTTTCTGATAAAAATTCAGGTAGAAAATGCTACACTTCCCCTGGACTCCCATATAGCAGGCTAGTTTTGTTTTACTATTCAGCATTTTCTCATATTGTTGATGTTGGAATCCAACTCTTCATGATTCAGACTATTCTAAAGCACAAGTCTGTGGCATCAGTAAAAATAAAAAGACAAAAGAAAAATAGGCCCAACAGGCCGAGGGAGCTAGATTTTGTTGGTGTCAGGTTAGTTTTTGTGGACACAAAAAACTGACTTAAAATACATTTCTAAATTGACTAGCAGAAAGAAATCACAAAAAAAAATCTTAGTTCTGATTTAAGATCAGCCAGAAGTGAGTTACATAATCTTAAATACCTAGGGAGGGATCTGTCCCCCAAATAGAAGAATCCTTTGCATCACTAGAAAACCGTCCATCACTGATAGATCCTTTTTTTTATCAGAAAGTCAGTAATAAACAAGAAAACAAACAAGCTAAGTGCAGGCACTGCAATTTTAAAATCAATTCTTTGGACTGGGTACCACTGAAGATTGGACCAATAAAAGGATTTTATGAGGAAACTTGTGTGCAAGTGTAACAAACATGCTGAAGAATTTTGAGCTGGCTTGCAGTCTTGAAATAATAGCTTAATGTAATTCAGTTCTTATTGGTTGCCTAGAAACTAACTTTGAAAAAAGTAAAAGCACAAACCGTAATGGGTGCAGAGGGCTTAATAAGAGAATTATTGATGCCATCAACATGTTAGACAGTCTGATGTATTTCCAGCAAAATTGCCCAAAAATGCTTCCTTGGCATTCCAAAGAGCAAGGTTAAAGGGCAAACAAGGTTAAATATTACATAATGCTAGCAGTTAGCACTAGTGGAAGAGCTTTCAGCATTCAGATGCTTACCCTTATTGCTATCATAGATAATCTAAGGGCTTCTTCTTCAATGTGAGAAAAGCTGTAGTTTTTACCTTGGTGTAACTAACATGTCAGCTATCCCAGGGTAAAACCATAGTAAAGACAGGGCACTTTGGGCACTTGTACATATGATGGGGGTTTAGTCCTTAGGGTTGCATTCTATGCCCCCTAAATTGAAATGGTGGGTTTTTAATTGAAACCCACCATTTCAACTTAGGGTTTTCAATTAGGCCTGTGGAAAGAGGCAAATATTTGCTCTGGATTTGGATTTGGCCAATTTGGAGAGACAGTGATTCAATTCGGAGATTTGAATCACTGGCCTGATTCGATTCGGCCGAATCAGATCTGAAGATTTGGCGCTGCTTAGGATATTTGGCCATAGACTAAACAGGCAGCAGTCCTCACCATGCTGGACACAGCTGCTTCCAGCTGGTAAGTTTGTTATGGTGGGAGGAGGAGGGAGGAAGGGGCATGGGGGAGGGAGGGATTGGGGTTGGGGTTGGGGCTGGGACAAGCTGCCCAGCTGGGGCAGAGGGCACAGGAGAGAGGGGTGGAGGGGCAGGATACAGATGTGGCAGGACTCAAAGCGGGGACTATGCCCTACTGCCACATGCCCAGTCGGGGAGAGGGCAGGATGCAGGCACAGCTCACTCCAGGTAGCAGGGGGCAAGCAGCAGCAGGGCATAGCCCCCGCTCCCAGCAGTGCTGTGCCAGCATCCTGCACTCCTCTGGTCTGGCTGAGCAAGCAGCAGCAGTGCCCAGCCCCCCACACCAGCTGAGTGAGTGGTGGCAGTACCCACTCCCCCACGCCAGCTGGGCAAGCAGCAGCAGTGCCTGCATCCTGTGCCCACCCAGTGCCAGCTGACCAAGTGGCGGCAGCACCTGCCCCGCTGCACCCCCACACTGGCTGGGCAAATGGTGGCAGCGCCTGCCCCCCATGCCGGCTGGCCAAGTGGTATCAGGCCCGGCCCCTTCACCTCCCCCCACACTGGCTGGGCAAATGGTGGCAGCCCCCACCCCGGCTGGGCAAGTGGCAGCAGCGCCCACTCCCCCATGGTGGCTGGGCAGGCAGTGGCAGTGTCTGCCCCCCTGTGCCTCCCTGCACCAGCTGGCAAGCGGTGGCAGCGCCCACTCCCCCCACAGTGCAATGCGGGTGTGGCAGCACTGGGAGTGGGGACTATGCCTTGCTGCCCTTCCCCTGCCCCAGCTGGGCAAGCAGCAGCACAGCATAGCCCCTGCTCCCAGTGCTGCCGCACCTGTATCCCGACACCCCACAAGTCCCGCATGCCCCACCCCAGCTGGGCAGCTTGTCCCAGCCCTAGCTCCAATCCCTCCCACCCCCATGCCCCTTCTTTCCCTCTATCTGCCCACCACAACTGACTTACCAGCTGGAGGCAGCTGTGTTCACCGTGGTGAGGACTGCTGCCTGTTTAGTCTATGGCCGAATCTCCAAATTGACCGAATCTTTTCTGAATTGATTCAGAGGCTTCTGATTCAATTCACAGCTTTTAATTGGTCTCCCAATTTGATTCAGATTTGGAAATTTGGTCACCAAAGCGGGCCAATTCTCCTCTGAATCAAATTGGCTACTGAAGCAGCCTTAGTTTCCATCACTGTTATGGTGAGGGGCCGAATCCCTTGGTTATTTTTTGGCAGAATCTGCCAGTGCCTGGGGGGGAAGCTGCTGGCGGGACAAGCAGCCCCTGAGCTGCAGGGGCCGTGGTCCTGCCATCTGTGGTGGCGGCATCCCCCTAAGGCTGCCTGGGTGGACTGCTAATGGGCAGGTGCTGCCCCAGCTTGGAGGCTGCACCCAGCCCGATCCAGCTTTTCCCTGACCCTGAGCTGGGGCAGCACCTGGCCTGCTAGCAGGTGGCCCTAGGGGGATTCTGCCACCACAGAGGGAAGGAACAGGACCCCCTGCAGCTCAGGGGTCACTCATGCCACCAGCAGCTTGCCACCCAGCTGTGGGATAGGCGGGAAGGCTCCACTGAGAAAAAAAAAAAAGGATCGGGCCCTTCACCACTTCTACCTTCAGCAGGCACCAGCTGAAGGCAGAAGCGGCGAGGGGCCCGATCCCAAGCTGACTAATATCTGCAACGCATCGCTGCAAACTAAACTACATCAGGAACACAAACATCATGCCCCTATTTGTCTGGACCCAGCCATTTTGTCAGCACCAGATCGGAGGTCAGTGATGAAGGCATAAGGACTTGGTCTTTACCACTCTTTCCTATGTTGGGATAGCTGACATGCAATAGGTAAAATAAATAAATAAATAAGCAGCAGTTTCATGCAATGAAGATAAGCCCAGAACTTATTCATCAAGTGATATCGTCGCTAAAGCTTTTGCAGCAGGACATAGCTGCCATCATAGCCATTGCAATACATGTTTTTTATTATGGCGAGGTGGTTAGCTGTGTTAGTATCACGTTAGGTAGAAGGCAGGTCTGGGTGACACCTGAGAGGCATGTGAGCTTTCCCAGGCAGCAACCTGCTCTCTTGGAGATTACATCATGTATTTATTATAGTCATTAAAGCTGATAAGGTCATTCTGTGGGCAAATGAATCCTTGAAATGGTACTAAAATGGTTTGCATTAAGCAAATGAAATGGGCTAGAAAAGTAGAAAAGCAGAACTTTTCAAATGTTTAGAGTCTACATACAAACAGCATTTTCCACAGAACGTGAGCACAAGAGAATAGCTTTTGTTATGACTGATTTAAGCTGAAAACAAACATTTCTGGAGATTTTTCTGCAAGAAATAGCCTATTCAGTGTTTATGAATATCTACTACATTAAAACATGAAAAGGGCCTGATGCTATGAACATTTAATCATGTGCACAGCTTTATCTACCACTATACTTGTTCCAATAGTTTTGGAGTCATTGGAAAGACTTTATGCTCACAAAGTTGTTGATGGGGATAAAGCTGTAAATTTTACTTACTCACCGGTGTGTGACTGGCTGGATTGTGGAGTCTTGGCACAAATACTAGGTAAGTACAGATTTTATGTAAATGGTTAACTAAGTAGTTCAAAGCTCTCCAACATAGAATAATCCAGGAATTGGAAACTATGGTTTGCCCAGTTTTCCAGCTTGAAAGAATTGCTTGGGGAGTACAGTTTGTATCCTAATTATTTTTGACAGGAATTAGGTCAGTTTAATTAGTTGAAAATTCAGTTGAACAGCCACCTCTCTGCTAATTACTTTTGGATGTATACATAATTCATTTACAACAGCAAAAGAAAATACCATAAAGAACCGGTTGCAACCCTGGGAGAGTCGGTTCACAAATGTAGTAACACACATATGCTGAGCCTGAAAGACAAACATTGCCAGTTTTAATTTGGGCAAAAATTATAATGTTAAAAATGGCTTCAAAATATGTGATTTGATTAAAAGCTTTCCCCACCTTTAACATACTGCTCTGTGTGCAACCATATGCTGTACAATATAAGACGATGCTGAGCTCTGAAATGGTAAGTGTGAGATTGATTTATTTTCATTACATCTACTAGCCAAGTGCACACACAAAGGTCTCAGTAGTCACTAAATATAAGAAGTCATTTATTTTTATAAACAATTTAACAATTTACAGAACTCTTAATACCAATGTAAGGTGCTATATGATAATGAAGATATAAATATATACAAATCAAAAACCATGAAGTAAATGTCTAACATAACTGTTAGACATTGGGACTATTAAGACCAAAAAGCCAGAGGGGGACCACCAGAGATAATGACAGAAATAACTCTATTCAACCCACCTGTCCTCAACATCCCATCCCAACCTCAGATGCACGGATAGGCTTTGCTCTTTTCCCAAATGGTGAACAATTTATGGGCCTTCCACAGGGAATGCTAAATACCAATGAAGATTAAGCCAACAGAAAGTTTTTTTATGAAGATTTTAGCTCTTTCCAATTTAAGGTTCTTGATCTGGAATGAACTTCAGCCCAGGGTTTACTTCAAGCATTAAAGTTATGGGATTTAAATATTCTTCCGGAGTAGGAACATTTTCTTAAATCAAAGCCTAACAGTCTGATCCTGAGCTTGCTGGAGATCACAGCAACAGTTCCACTGACTTCAGCAGGCTATGGACTGGGGCTTGATGCTGTGTGCATTAAATTCAAAGGGGAAGCAACGTCTGACTTAAAGTGGACCAGATCATCCATCTGAGCCCTTAGTCATGGGAGTTCAAGTACAGGGCTTTAGTTAATTACAAGTGACATCTTATATTTCAAATGTCTATTATTCCAACGAAAGCCCAAGGAATACCCCAAGACTGCTTGTCCTTATACCAGGCTCCAAATCAAGCTCAAGGAAGCACAAAGGTGCCTCTAAGCCAGGGGTGGGCAAAATACGGCCCATGGGCTGGATCCGGCCATTCTCTCCAGCCTGCAGGGCCTCTAAAAAAATGTAGAAAATTAATATTTCTCTGCCCTTGGTTCTTGTAAAAAATGACAGGAACCAGGGGCAGTAGGACCTAGGGGAAGCCCAGCAGGCTCCCACAACAGTGGGGCCCGCCCCACCCTGCCCCCCAGACTCAAGCCCAAGACACAGTTTCTGGGCTGGGAGTATGTGGCGGCCCAGTGGCACGGGATGCTCAGGTAAGTGGGGGGGGACCCCAGGCAGGGAAGGAGTGCGGAGTGGGGGGAAGTGGCCCCCTCCCTGCCCTATGCCCAGTGCCTTGCGCTGAAGCTGCTTGCAGCCTGCGTGGGCCTGCCTCTGCCCGCTCTGGAAAGCCTCGCAGGGGCTGCGAGTGCCTGCAGCATGGGGCACTGAGTGTGGGGTGGGCAAGGGGCTGCTTCCCCCCCGCGCTCAGCTTTTCCCTGGGCTCCTTCCCTGCATGGAGAAAAGTGGCCCCTCGCCCACCCCATGGCCAGCACCCTGCACTGCAGGCACTCGCAGCCCATGCGGGGCTGTCCAGAGCAGGCACAGGCAGCCCCAGGCAGGCTGCGAATGGCTGCAGCACGGGGCACCGGGCATGGAGCGGGGACGAGCTGCTTTCCCCCCCCCCCCATGCTCAGCACCACCTTCTAACCCAGCCGCACTGCCAGGCTGGCAGTGGGGTGGGTTACAAGCTGGTGGTGCTGAGCACAGGGAAAAGTGGCCCCTCGCCCACCCCAAGGCCAGCGCCCCACACTTCAGCCAGTTGTAGCCTGCCTGGGGCTGCCTGTGCCTGCTCCAGACAGCCCTGTGTGGGCTGGGAGCACCTGCAGCAGGGAGCACCGGCCATGGGGCAGGCGAGGGGCCACTTTTCCCCACGCTTAGCACCAGCTTCTTCCCTGCTGGTGAGCAGGGGGTCGGGGCCGAGCGCTGCCCCCTGCCTGTACCACGGGGCTGGGGGACACTGGGTGTGAGTGGGCAGGGAGCCAGCGGGAGCACAGGGCCCGCACCAGTGTCGCGGGGCCAGTGCCGGTGGGAACCAGAACAGGGTGGCAGGAGTGCGGGGTCCCAGCTGGCAGTGGCTCTATGGAGCTGGGCCAGCTCCCCAGCTCCACGGACCCTTGCCAGACTGGGCCCTGCTCTGGGCCCCACCAGTGCTGGACCTGGGACATTGGTCCCAAGACATTGGGACGTTGGTCCCAAGATGGTGACTAGGTGGCAGGGCACCTGTCAAGGGGTAGGGCACCTGTCACGGGGCGGGACTTCCCATGCAGCCCTCGACAGCCTGCCAAAACTGGGTAAGCGGCCC
>NW_017728997.1:3743131-3755544 GCF_001723915.1 Gavialis gangeticus
AAGCCTCGCAGGGGCTGCGAGTGCCTGCAGCATGGGGCACTGAGTGTGGGGTGGGCAAGGGGCTGCTTCCCCCCCGCGCTCAGCTTTTCCCTGGGCTCCTTCCCTGCATGGAGAAAAGTGGCCCCTCGCCCACCCCATGGCCAGCACCCTGCACTGCAGGCACTCGCAGCCCATGCGGGGCTGTCCAGAGCAGGCACAGGCAGCCCCAGGCAGGCTGCGAATGGCTGCAGCACGGGGCACCGGGCATGGAGCGGGGACGAGCTGCTTTCTCCCCCCCCCCATGCTCAGCACCACCTTCTAACCCAGCCGCACTGCCAGGCTGGCAGTGGGGTGGGTTACAAGCTGGTGGTGCTGAGCACAGGGAAAAGTGGCCCCTCGCCCACCCCAAGGCCAGCGCCCCACACTTCAGCCAGTTGTAGCCTGCCTGGGGCTGCCTGTGCCTGCTCCAGACAGCCCTGTGTGGGCTGGGAGCACCTGCAGCAGGGAGCACCGGCCATGGGGCAGGCGAGGGGCCACTTTTCCCCACGCTTAGCACCAGCTTCTTCCCTGCTGGTGAGCAGGGGGTCGGGGCCGAGCGCTGCCCCCTGCCTGTACCACGGGGCTGGGGGACACTGGGTGTGAGTGGGCAGGGAGCCAGCGGGAGCACAGGGCCCGCACCAGTGTCGCGGGGCCAGTGCCGGTGGGAACCAGAACAGGGTGGCAGGAGTGCGGGGTCCCAGCTGGCAGTGGCTCTATGGAGCTGGGCCAGCTCCCCAGCTCCACGGACCCTTGCCAGACTGGGCCCTGCTCTGGGCCCCACCAGTGCTGGACCTGGGACATTGGTCCCAAGACATTGGGACGTTGGTCCCAAGATGGTGACTAGGTGGCAGGGCACCTGTCAAGGGGTAGGGCACCTGTCACGGGGCGGGACTTCCCATGCAGCCCTCGACAGCCTGCCAAAACTGGGTAAGCGGCCCTCCGCCCAAAATAATTGCCCATCCCTGCTCTAAGCCACCTTTACTGTGTGCCACCCCCATTCCCATTAGGTTTCTCATTGCACCCAAAAAAGCCAAATGCAAGAAATACAGCTCAGGATTTAAGGCCTAGTCCTGCCTTCTCTCACTGACTTCAATATAGCAGTCACTAAAAGGAGCAGCTATGTCTTATACGTGCCTTTCTTTTTCTCCTTAATGGCTCATTCACAGCTCTTCTGGATACTAACAGGAGTTGTGGACATAGGCAGAATTTAACCCGTGATGTTTATTGTTTTCTGCTATTATCCCATCGCCCTTGATTTCCATGTTCCATTTCTTTATTCTGGCCAGTTCCTTGAGAATTGTGTGAACAATTCAGCACCTGACCTACTTCACTCTTATTCAGACTCCATCCCCTGAGCATGCCTACTGGAAGACCCTAACATATTTTAGTGAGGTTCTTTAGCAAAAGTTAAAAATTCAGTGGAAACCTCTGCCCACAAGTTTTTACAGATCACTAGCCTTTATGTGCCAATCTGCACATGTTAATGTGTATTATTAGTTCTGTTGTTCGGTCTATCTTTTGGATCTGTTACAGTGTTTCAGGTAAAAATGCATTTAAAGGCTTTTTACATGGTTTGTTATGGTCCAAATCATAATTGATTACACCCGGTGACAGCTTAAAATACCTGATAGGCTATAGTGAATTTTGCATAGCTGTCTTCTGCTGATGTGCAAATATGTATTCAGGGTCTTTTATAAATAGTTCAGCTATTTTCCCGTAAGAGGTATTTTGGAGTTGTTAGAACCTATCATAAATCCACACAAAGAGATATTTTGTAAAGCTGATTGGCTGTAATGGTTCATGTCAACGAATTCTTTGGAACATTTAACACCAGAGATTACACTGATACATTTAACTTCTGTCATGTCCATGCTGAGCAGTACGGACATGGAAATCAGCATCTATCTGTAAACTTTGGATTAGCATGTGATACTGGACAACAAACTTGTAGGACGCTGATTTGCAGGTATAAACAACAATTTGTGGAAAGAAGCAAAACCACGGGTATTTTAAATCATTTTACCTCCAATACCCAGAGGTTTAAGTCAGTTTATTTACAGGAGCATAAAGCATCTTCCTTAAGTATGCTTCAGAAAATTAAATATACAAAAATAGCACCTTGAAAGAAATTATCTTCTCGCACATATTCAAAATTGATTACTTATTTTACTGAGAAGATGAAGTTCTTTTACAATGCCACACTGGAATCAGTCCGCTCAAAAATGTCACGTTTTTCTATTCATACCTAAAAAGATTTTTCCAAGTTAGTGAAGGTGTTGTAAGGAACAGAAAGAACTGACCTGATTTTCCTATCTGCGGTCAAGCTGCGAGAAGTCAAGTCAGACTCAGCTTGTGACCACTACATTGAGCAAAAAGGACCCGGAAGTGCTCTCAAATCCACAACAAAAATGGAGGCTCAAAATACCATTTTTATGTATTCATTTTCCTGACTGCACAATCCTTTAAACTATGGAACAATATGCTTTAAGAGAACCCTTAGCTTGAGGTGATCATGCCACATTATGCCAGAAAAGTTATAGTTTAAAATAACTTTCACCAGAACCTTAATTGGTGTAAGCTGCCATCTATCTAGGTTTATCAAAGGAGCCACACTGATTTAAAACAGCTGAAGTTGCAATCCTTAGTTTTTAACTTACTATAGCAAGCATTATAAAAGGCATTTGTAAACCCTGTCTTCTGGAAAGAGGAAGACGTCTTTTTTGGAGTTGAAAAACAGCCAAATAAATATTTTATTTTTTAGTGCTATTTGAATAATAATCACTCTTAGGTTGACATTTTGGATATTAATCATTAAACCAGAATTATTAATGTTTAGAGTCAAGATGGAAACTCCAAAAATCTAGTGTTTTTAATAGGGAAGCTGACAGGTCTTTTATTACAGCAAAGTGAGCAGCATTATTATGATTCAAGTACCAAAGTATGAACACATGATAAATGAATGGTGAGCCTCTCAGATCATGTCACTTCCTTATGCTTTGTCATGTAAATTAATTTATTGTAGAGGACCAGTCCTTGCTTCTACTTCCTTCTCTTTTCATTCTCTTTAGCAGATTTTTATAATTCCTTGAGGAAATTAAAGGTTTCTCACACACACACACACACACACACACACACACACACACACACACACACACACACACACACACACACACACACACACACACACACAAACAATTACCTTCTGCTTCCTTGACAAAGCATTACAAGAAATATTCCTATGAATGAATAATCCTAGAAAGAGAAAATGTAGGAATGATATTGATTAGGCCATAACAGTGTTGTCTAAATATATTAAAAGGAAATGCCCTGGACTCTTTCTTTAGCTGCTGGTGTATGTTTGAGATTCAGGTTTTGCACTGGAAAGGTCCTTCAGTTTGTCAGCAAGAGGGGGACAGCCACTGAATGCTTGCTTGGTCTATTCAGATACTATTAAAAGTTTTGTTTGTTTGTTTTATTTTGTTTTCTGTGAGCTGAATGGGACACCAGACAGGAAGCAAACATCATAAAAATGGTGCATGTGTATTGTAGCGACAGGAAACCGGTAAAGCAGAGTGTACTCACTTATTCTGGCTCTTCTGTTCTCTCCATTGGGAGTGGGACAGAAGTCATGCTCTACCCCACAGTGGATCAAATACATGGAAGAGTCATCTTGGATCTCTGGCAAGAATATGTAAAACCTCTCCTCTGGGCTCTAAACGCTGACAACAGGGTAAACAGCACAGATAGAGTAACACATAGTAGTTTTGGACAGTTTCTAAAACTCAGTGAATTTCTGAGGAAGTAACTTGATGGAATGCTCTCCACTGCAACATCTAAGCTATTTCTCATTTTCAAATATATATTCATTTGAATTATGTTTTAAATCTAAACATACCTGCATCCCCTGACTCCTTTAAAACAAGCACAGTGCCTCCAAATAAGATTCTTCCAAGAGTTACAATACAGTTGTTGGTGGGGAAAAGGGGGAAGTGTCATAATTTATTTATAAAACAGTGGTTATTTTATTAGGCAATAAATGTTAAATATGACCCTACCATAGGAAAATTACCATTGCTGTGAAAATTGAAACTTCAGTGTTAGATTTTTTACCATTATATCATCAACTCAGTTTTCTTTCTATGATCAAAGCAATACTATTCTACTTAAAATTTTAAAAATATTCTCTCCCTCTTTGGATCAAGTATGTTTCTAATACTGCAGATGAACCACTGCCCCTATTATGAATACAGGCAGTCCTCAGACTTACAACACAATTGGTTCCTGAAAACCACATCGTAAGTCAAAACGTCATAACTCAGAAACAGTTTTCCCATAGGAACAATGTTATAAATGTGGGATTGGTTCCTTTACAACACTTGATACAGTTGTGTCCAGTTGGTAAGTCTGTTGTAGTAGATGGGGAGGGGAGAGGCAAGGGCCATGGTGGGGGCAATCAATGCCCCTACAGTGAGGGAAGGAGTGAGGCTGGGGCTGGGACAGGAGCTGGGGCAAGTGCTGTTCAGCCAGGGTAAGGCAGGTGTGGGATGGAGCTGCGGCTCATCGGGAAGGCACAGGGAGGGGGTACAGCTCCTGCTGCTGCATGCTGCTGGTCCAGGAGCTGCTTGTTTGGTGGCTTCCACCACTGCTCCCACCACTCATCTGGGAGGGCATGGGTGGGTGGGGCATGTGCCCCTGGATTTGCGTGAGGTAGGGTGGGGCAGGCAGGGCTGGGGCTGCACCAGCCTACACTCTGGGTGGGCAGTGAGGACTATGGTGAATTTTTGAGTGGCTGCAGCCTCCCCATAGCCCTGTCCTGCTGCCGGCTTCAAGTGCACCCCACCTCAGGCCATTCTGGGGCCACATGCCCTCTCATGCCCTCTCACCACTTGCCCAGCCAGGGCGGGGTAGGGTGGGTGCGGGATGGAGCTGCAGCTTCTCTGGGTGGTGCAGGGAGAGGAGGGATGGCTCCCACTGCTGCACGCCACTTGTCCTGAGGCAGCGCAGCAGCTCCATCCTGCACCCACCCCACCCTGACTGGATGAGTGGTGGGAGGGCATAGCCCCCACTCGCAGCATCCCCAGCACTCACCTGGAGAACAGCCCGGTGCAGCCCGTCCCCATGAGCTCTGCCCCACACAGATCCAAGGGTGCATGCCCTCCGGGAGAAGTGGTGGGTACAGCGGTAGGAGCCACCAGGTGAGCAGCTCCCGGACCAGTGGCATGCAGCAGTGGGAGCTGACCCCAACTCCCTGCACCCCCTGCATGAACCGCAGCTCTGTCCCATGCTCGCCCCACCCTGGCTTGGCAGGATTTGCCCCAGCTCTTGCCCCAACCACAGCCTCACTCCCTCCCTCACTGTGGGGGCATTGATCTGCCCCTCCCCCCACACCCATTCCATTTCCATCCCCTTCCACCACAACAGACCAGTGGGATGCAGCTGTATTGAGCATTGTAAATTTGAAACCTGTGTAGGAACGTTGAAACAGGGTGTCAATTTAGAAATGTTGTAAGTGTCGTTCATCTTAACTCAAAAGGTCATAAGTCGAGGACTGCCTGTGCTCAAATGTGGAGTACTAGAAATGCTGGAAATAACTTTTTCTCCATTGTACTGAATCTAGGTTCAGTCTGGAGACCAAGGGTAGTACAACATCAAAAGTATGACTTATTTTGTGGTCCTTCCTCCTAGAACAACAGCATCTCTAGACAGTCAGTTCTGGTACCAGTAATAAGAGTCTACTGAGGTATAACTAAGTTTCAAGTCTAATGGAATGAAGGGGTAAGTACATATGACATTTTTAAATACTTTCTTACATAACTATGTTTTCATTAGTAAAGACATAATGAATATCAGTAAAGATTTATCACCTATGGCCATACCAGAGTGAATGCCCATGCACATTCATAACATTAAATAGTTTGGAACTGGGTTAGTACTTGGATGGGAGACCACCTGGAAATCCCAGCTGCAGTTGGCAATCTTCAACTATGCTGTAAAAAAGGCCAATAGTACACTGGACTGTATTAACAGAAACATAACTTGCAGATCAAGGGAAGTGACTCTCCTGCTCTATTTGACACCGTGGAAACCCAACCTGGAGTACTGAGTCCAGTTTTGGATCCCTCATTTCAAGAAAAATATGGACAAATTGGGAAGAGTCCAGCAGAGAGTGACAAAAATTCTTAGAGTCCTGGGAAACTTGATGAGGACAGGCTGAAAGAACTAGGATTATTTGGTCTGGAGAAGATAAGATTGAGGAGAGATTTGATAACAGTCTTCAAATAGCTAAAGAGTGGAGGATGGAGACCAACTATTCTCTGTAGTCACAGGGGACAGGACAAGGAGCCATCATTTCAAATTGCAACAAAGGAAGATTAGGTTGAATATTAGGAAGAACTTTCTCACTGAGGTTAGGTAAGCATTGGACCACCCTGCTGAGACAGGCTGTGGAATTTCTGTCTTTGGACATTTTTAATAGCAGGTTAGACAAACGTTTGACTGGGATGGTTTAGTCATGGATGATGCTGCCTTGAAAAGGACCAGAGGACCTCTTGAGGTCCCTCCCAACCGAAATATTTTAAAAATCTAGCTTAAAAAACAAACAACAACAAACCTTCCCCTCTAACACCAGCCAACCACCCACACCCATACTGACAGCTAACAGGACTCACGCTTCAGTCAAAAGCCTGCATTACAAATGTACAGTGAAAATTAGTGATGCACTTACAATGGACATTGAATTTTCTTTATATTTTTGCTTTTGGGGAAATTGTTTTAGTTATTCATTCTCAAAAATACAGCTCCTGCACATTTGTAGCACTTTTGTATATAACTAGAAACAGGAGGTAGCTATTTATCAAAATGCAATATACAAACTGCTAAAAAAGTTGCTTCTACAACACTCATAAAACTTGGGTTTATTGGGAGTATGTAGGTACTAAGAGCCAGCAAAAACAAATACATTATTTTAAGATCTGAATTTTTCAGTTGGCCCTGACATCCACATGATTTTTATTGTGGGGGTGAGAGGTAAGATGAGACAAAAGGTAGATAAGAGCCTTACAAACTTCAACCGAGTTTCTCAGAGTCCTTTGCCATGTGCAGGCTGTGGAATGTCTGACCTTAACCTGGGGCATGCAGCATCCTCATTTCTGTTTTCTATAGCCAAATAGATTGTTAGCACCAAATTTAAGCAAATAAAGTTAATACTCTATGGATAAAAGAAATAAGACATATTTATATTGTAGATATCATTATAAAAGATGCACCGATCATCAGTACAGCAGCATTAGACAGACAGTCCGTAGACTTCTGGTTCAAATTCTAGCCCTGCCACTGATTTTGATGGCTGTCTGCCAGCCTCTTAACCTCTCCTACTTGCTTTCCCTACACATAGAATCCAGATCAAATATTTACTTGCCTTTGATGGGTGATAAAAAGATTAATTGATTACTGCATGGAAAGCACTTTGAGCATAAGTAGTACTGCAGAAACATGGAGTCTTAATACTGTATTTTCTGGGAGGAGGGAGGAATTTCTTCATTGAATCATAAAACCCTATTTTGTTAAATAAAACAGATTCATTTCTTTAGGGTAGAAATAATTTCACTTCCTAAATACATATATTAATTTTGATCCCAAAGTGTAAGATAAACAAAGAAACTAAGTTTCTCCAGAATAAGTCATAAAAGAGACTTGCAAACAGATTTACAGCACATTCTCCATGTTTATATTCTTCTCTACAAAAGGGTAATTGTAGAAACAACACAGATTTAGCCCTAAGTGTTATACCAAATATTTATACAAACTAGTAGTATTTTTAAAATAGCTTTGAAACCATGTAGCATGCCTGATTTATTAGAAACTGCCAATAGTTAATAAGCTAAATATGCAAATATTATGTGCTTTGAAAGTGATCAATGAATGGACACATTATTAATATCAGGCTAACGTCTCTATGTATGTTTCATATACAAGTAGATCTGAATGTCTTTCCTAGTAAAAGCACAAGTATGCCCCCTTCTGAAGAAATCAAATAGTGGCATAGATATCTCTGCTTCCCTTGAAGAAACGTTTCTTTCCACAAATAATGAATGTGGAACCCAAGTAAATTTTGGATCTAGTTTTAGTCAACATGTTTCTGTGCCATACATGCCCTAAAACATAATTTGTTTGTTACTATTAGGCTTGTATTTATTTCCACTATCAGGACCCGGTATAAGAAAGCTCAGTAGTAGAAAGATTTCTTTTCCTTGTTGTCTTTCAAAACACTGGGTGAATAGAAGCAAATGATGTATGTCTGGGTAAAAAAAAAATTAATTTGACATAAAGTATATTGCTAAGTCTTTACAAAGGGTCTTCCATTCTTCTAGCCAAATTCTTATTCAGTTTTACCCAGGACTTAACTAAGGTAGAATTCAGATTACTTCATTGAGAAGTCCATGGTGGATTCCATGAGAAAAAAATTTGGGATCTGGCCTTATAAAAGTAGAAACGATGCTAGCAGGTGAAGAAATGTGAAAACATGCTCTTCAGATGCTAGAAGATAGTAGGGCAAAATTAATATTTAATATTTTAATAAAGGAGGAGCACATCTGGACAATCAGGAAACAGAATTACAATGCATATTATTCCACAAAAATAACAATGAGCTATTTACTCTCCAATTTAGGATAAGTTTATGCTACCAACAGAAGTCTGATTTAATTTAACAGGCTACACCCTGCTACACCCGGGTCCTTGGCTGTTTAGTCAGGTTATTGGCCTGTGAGGAAATCTATGCTGCTGTGACTTCCCCTCCTAGTGTTGTGTGAGCTAGCTAGGTTAAAGCTAGTTCTGGTAAAGCTGATGTGGGTGGGTACAGTGGTGCAGTTGCACCCCTGTCCTTGATTCCTGCTCCACCTAAATGTTGAAACCAACTGCATGGGAGGGACAGCAGAAGTACTGAGAGTTAATTCAGTTCATGGCTCATTATCATCTCCCTGGTTCTTGCTAATCTCTTCCCACTCCACAGGTGTTAATGACCCACTATCCTTTTTTAATGGTCTTGATGTTCTACTGTTTCAACTATCCATTCTTCTGCAACTTTGCTGTCTGCAATGTCTCTCTTCTATTTCACAGCCAGGTAGACTTTTTAGCTCTAGCTAAAAACCTTAAATGTGGTAATATATTAGCTTAGATGTAGAAATGACTAACAGTCAAGGACTGGAGGCACTGTAAAGACAGCTAAGAAGGCTAGATTTTGTTATATGAATCTGAATAAGAAATGACTAGAGATTTGACTAAAATGACTACAGGACTAACAACATAATATGTTTTGACTATTTTACCTGGTTTGTTGTGATTTTAAAACTGTATGTGTAATTTACCAAATCAGTGTATATTCCAATAGTTGTATTTGTTTTGCTTTGATCTTAAACTGAATAGTATATCCTTTTGCATGTTAGAAAAGCATCTAGTTTCTCTTTAACAGAAGAACAATGTGTATCTGTTATGTGCCAAACCATCTGCACCCCCCTTTTGAAAATCCTAGATCCACTCATGGGTATAGGGTGCTCTTATCACACCTCCAGTTGCAATGTAGACTTACCTTGAGTTGTGCAGAGCTAGTTATAGCTGTGTGTGGGGGGGAAGGTGGGAGGTGGGAAGAGAGAAACCAAACCTAGTTACTTATATTTTTGTGAGATTAAGGGCCTTTCAGTCTTCTCTGTACCAAAAAATGAGATAAAATATGGCCCTAGGTTAATAGAGTAGGCATGACTGATTTTCTTCTTTTGGCTAATCTTGACAGATGTTTTGCTTAAACATAATCAGAAGGGGCTACTTGATAATGGATGAATACCATGAAGTTTAAATCAAAAGCAATGATAAAGTAGAACACTAAAACAATGGTTTGTCAGGGAAAGTGATAAGGTTTTTTTGGGGGGGGTTTAATCGATTGATTGGGTTCATGGGTTTTATTTGTAGCACTTTTCTATATAACTAGAAACAGCAGGTAGCTATTTATCAAAATGCAATATACAATGCTTCCTAAATATATTAGAATGAGGATTAAGATACTTTGGAATTCAGATACTCCAACTTCTATATACATATAAAGGAAAAGTTCATGTTTCCCTCCAAACAACAAAAGTTTCAAAGTGTGGTGATATTGTGACCATGCACCCCCACATCCTCTAAATTACTGCCTTCTAATCTAATTTCCCTTAGACTCGAAGACAGACTCACTCAGCTTACAAAAGAAAAGAGAACTATTTTTCCCTGGCTACATATCCCACAAACTCATGGGACCTGAAAAGTCAAGTTGCATCCTTTTTGCAGATCCTTACTGCATTGTTAATAATAATGAGTCTCAATTCAGAACTCATATGATAAATTTTATATACGGTTCCTGAAAGAAACAATTTAATTAATTTTTCTATAGCAATGCTATGCCAGTAAAATGATTTCCTTTAACAGACCAACAAGCTGAGATGAAGGCACCCAAGGAATGAATCTATACAGCAGAAAATTGCCATTTTAGTAGTCAATTGTTTAGGCATAACTACATTTAAAAAAAAATAAAATCTTACCTTCCATAAAATCCTAGAAAACTAACTTCCAAGAAGCTTTACATTTCCACATCTCTGCATTTGATCTGGCCTGCTATAACCGCTACATTTGCTAAAACTTACACTTCTTCCTCGCCCACAGTTCACATCTCCCAAATTACTAATCAGACTTTTAACATCCTTATCCTACAGAGAAATACTTGTCAGTGAGGTCTAGACCAAACACAAGCACAGGGTTAGAATGGAATCAGGAACTATGAATCCTAGTTCTGGCACTGACTTGTGGCATAGCCTGAATAATCCTTCCTCATTTCAATTCAAATTCTCTGTCTTTAACAGTGAGGGAGAAAAAAAAAATCAAACAAACCCCATGTGGTTAGAAGTGAGACATAAGTTCTAGGTATTACCACCCTTCTTCCCCCACCAGGCCTCTCCAATTCATATCTTCCTAATCTTGTATTAAAAACATTTCTGAATCACAACTACCCATATATATGAGAAGAAAATAATTCATGGAAGAAATGATGGACATAACTTATTTGTGATGGGACTACTGAGATTGGAATCTTTCTCCCTATTTTGGGACTTTAAGGAATGAGTTTAGTCCTGTATTTAAAGCAACGACAATTCTCTCATGTTAAAGTCTGAGTGAAATTCCCTGAGCCATCTTCAGAGGGTCCCTCTAGATGCTCAGGTAAAGGCCTGTGTGGCAGGACAGATGGTACTGCCATGCCCCAGACTTAACAGGAGACTCAGCTGTGTCCCAAGCCACAGCTGGTGGCGACAAGAATGTCCAAAACCAGGAAGTGAACACCTCTGGTGTGGGCATGCTTTATGCATGCATGCCGGTGGTGATTTGCTGGCCAGAATACCCAGGGAGATTTAACGCAGCAGCAAGATTGCTCTGGGCCAGAACCAGAAGTGGTTTCCCAGCAGCGGATGGAACGTGGCAGAGAGGCTGATTGCTGCAGAAGGGGCAACTGGTGGCAGCCTCAGGCAGAGAGGTTGATGCCAATATACAACTCTGAGGAGTTAGACAACTTACCTGACTGAGGTCGGTGGGAACTGAGCATCAGGGAGCTGAGCTGGAGTACCAACGGACCAGAAAAACAAGAAGAGAGAAGTGACTGGTAGAAAAACTGTGACTGAAGGACATGAGTCGTGGATGCCACATCTCCTGCTCTCCCTCAGTAGTAGATTAATTTCATTTGGACTGTGTTATACAGTGAGATTAGAAACTGAAAAGTGATAACCTTCTGATTGTGCCCGAGAGGGACTGAGAAAGCCAAAGCAGGCAACTTCCATGTTTAACATTGTAGCAAGACACTGGGGTGCCTGCTACTAGTAATAGTGGTGTGGGCTTAGCTGCCAAGCTTCAGAGCCGCCCAGGTGAGGGTTGCTAGAGCAACTGATTGAGTCAACTGACCACCAGGGGGCAGGGCCAGGCCTTTATAAACAGCCCAGGCTGGAGCCTGGTTGGTAGTTACCTTCAGGCTGCCGGAGGAGCAAGAGCAAGAGCTCTCCAGCTGAGCTGAGCTGAGCTGAGCAGACTGATAGAGCGAGTAGCTGCATCATGGCAAGGGGGGAGAGAACCCTGACTAGGAGGTCTTACTGGAAGGCCAGGTGGGGCCTGGACTTTATGTTATAGCTGGTAGGCTTATTGTTTTGTTGTGTTGTGTAAATAAACTGGAGGACTGGGTGAGGCTGTAGGGGTGTGAGGAGGCCTCACAGGAGATCCCCAGTAGTCCGGGGGTTTCCTGGGTGCCCTGTTCGGGCACGGAGCAGTGCCGGGAAGGCACGGCAGCTTGACACCAGTGTGGTGCAGTGTGTGGGGTTGAGACCCCAGCC
>NW_017728997.1:3760544-3761964 GCF_001723915.1 Gavialis gangeticus
GCGGTGCCCTCACGGGAGCTCCCCAGTAGTTTGGGGGTTCCTGGGTGCCCTGTACGGGCACAGAGCAGTCCCTGGTAGTGCTAAGGGAAAGAGGGTTACAGTCGAGGAACTGGAGGCCTTAAAGAAGGAAGTTCTATTGATGGCTCAGGAGTATTGGGATCGCGAATGGGGCCAGTGGCGGGAACATCATGCCCAGGAAATGAGCCAGTTAAGGGAACAACTAAGAGACTGGAAGTGGTGGCAGAGCGAGGGGAGAAGAGCCATATGGGCTCTGGAAGGTGGGAAACAGCCAATTTAACAGAGGGAGCAGGAATGCGGTTAGCTGAATGCACTTCCCTTCAGAGGGAATCCTTGCACCGGATAGATGTGGGAAAGGCAGCAGGACTCCCTAGCCTAAGAGGGCAGGATACCGGAAAAGGGGCAATAAGCAGGAGCACAGTCCAGCCCAAGAGAACAGGTAGACATGAGGGACAGGGTATGAGCCAAAAAGACCAACCTGTTAAGGATAAACCAGAGAGGAGGAAAAGGCCCCAACTTTATGTGAATGGTCTGCCCAGGAAAGTTTCTTGGAGGGCGCTGAGGAGGGTCCTTGAGGATAAAGTAGGCAGAGTGGCCTTCGTTGAAATTTACAAAGGGCATAGAGGGCGGTCTACGGGCCAAGGGAGAATCGAATTCTGCATGGAAGACGATGCACGGAAAGCGTTGCGCTACCAGTGGAAGATTTGGGGCAGACTCCAAGATTCCCAGGATGGAAGAAAAAGAGCCAGAGCTCGATCAGTGACAGAGGGGAAAGGACCCTGGAGGTTGGACAGGAGAAAGAGTCTTCAGGGACTAGGCCGAAACTCAGTCAGCGTCGTAGGGCATTTACCGAGGTTAGCTAATGTGGGGGGCTACCTGTGGCGGGTACACCCCAAGAAATCCAGCATGGTGCGACTCGGGTAAAAGGCGAGTAGGGGGCGCCTGAAAACGTCCGCCTCTAGTAGATGCGCTGCTGAGTGCCTGCAGGAAAACTAAGAGAAGAACCCTGGAGGGATACCACAGCTCACAAAAAAGGAAGACCGGCCCTGGTGAGTCACCAATTTAAGGGGGGGGATGTGTCGCGGGGCACTCCCGCGCCCCGCTCCTAAGGAGACTCAACCCCGGGAGGGGGAGAAGTGTAGCAGGACACTGGGGTGCCTGCTACTAGTAATAGTGGTGTGGGCTTAGCTGCCAAGCTTCAGAGCCGCCCAGGTGAGGGTTGCTAGAGCAACTGATTGAGTCAGCTGACCACCAGGGGGCAGGGCAGGGCCGGGCCTTTATAAACAGCCCAGGCCAGAGCCTAGTTGGTAGTTACCTTCAGGCTGCCAGAGGAGCGAGAGCTCTGCAGCGGAGCCGAGCAGTTGGGCAGACTGATAGAGCGAGTAGCTGCGTCATGGCAAGG
>NW_017728997.1:3766964-3770785 GCF_001723915.1 Gavialis gangeticus
TCACAAAAAAGGAAGGCCGGCCCCGGTGAGTCACCAATTTAAGGGGGGGAGGTGTCGCGGGGCACTCCCGCGCCCCGCTCCTAAGGAGACTCAACCCCGGGAGGGGGAGAAGTGTAGCAGGACACTGGGGTGCCTGCTACTAGTAATAGTGGTGTGGGCTTAGCTGCCAAGCTTCAGAGCCGCCCAGGTGAGGGTTGCTAGAGCAACTGATTGAGTCAGCTGACCACCAGGGGGCAGGGCAGGGCCGGGCCTTTATAAACAGCCCAGGCCAGAGCCTAGTTGGTAGTTACCTTCAGGCTGCCAGAGGAGCGAGAGCTCTGCAGCGGAGCCGAGCAGTTGGGCAGACTGATAGAGCGAGTAGCTGCGTCATGGCAAGGGGGGAGAGAACCCTGACTAGGAAGTCCTACTGGAAGGCCAGGTGGGGCCTGGACTTTATGTTATAGCTGGTAGGCTTATTGTTCTGTTACAGCCGGTTGGCTTATGGTTCTGTTGTGTTAGTTGTGTAAATAAACCGGAGGACCGGGTGAGGCTGTAGGGGTGTGAGGAGGCCTCACAGGAGATCTCCAGTAGTCTGGGGGTTTCCTGGGTGCCCTGTTCGGGCACCGAGCAGTACTGGGGAAGCACGGCTGGTTGGCGCCGGCGGGACGCGGTGTCCTCACGGGAGCTCCCCAGTAGTCTGGGGGTTCCTGGGTGCCCTGTATGGGCACAGAGCAGTGCCTGGGAGGCACAGCAGTTTGGTGCTGGTGTGGCACGGTGTGTGGGGGTTGAGACCCCAGCCTGTGAGGGCAGCATTTGGCCCAGTAGGGTGAAGGACCCCAGGAAGGGTCAAGGGGCCAGGCACGGCTATGGGCCACCTGAGCCCCGGAGCGAGAAGCATGGACATAGGCCCCAGCGAGGGCGAGGGCCCAAGTGAGGGCGCGAGGGGCGCGGGACAAGCCCCAGAGGAGGGCAAGGGCGCGAGGGGCGTGGGACAAGCCCCAGAGGAGGGCACAGGTGGAGGCCTGAGGCAGGCCGACGCGTGCAATAGAGCCCGAAGAAGGGTGAACACAGGGCGGGTGTGGTGAGCAACAGGGCCCCAGATGAGGGGCGAGTACATTAGGTGCGCTAGGGGTAAGCGCGCGGGTACAAGCACGAGAGGTTGGGGAGCACGGGATAGAACCCGACACTGCAGGGCGTGCTAGACAGAGTCCAGAGTAAGGGCGCGTATATCGGAGAGGCCCCGGCGAGGGCGCGTATATCGGAGAGGCCCCAGTGAGGGTGCATATATCGGAGACACAAGAACGTCCGGAATAGCTGCGAGGCTTGGGGCATGCTAGAGGGGAGGTAGGAGGCACGCATAGCCCATAAGGCTGGGGTGTACCGGGTCACCCGTAGAGAGTAGGGGCCGGGACAATTATAACACCTTGTACTAGGAGATCAAAGTTGGCCTCCCATATTAAGCTAGATATCATCAAAGACGTGGTGGGCGAGAATCAGAGGGTGCTGGATCTCCTAATTTGGCACGGCAGGGGGCGCTAGCGGGATCACGGCCGCTCCTAGGGCCCACCCCGTGACAAACATCCATGCACCAACGGGTTGATGTTAGGTGGGGTGTAGGGGGAGGCAGAGCCCTATATTCTCAAGCTAAGATCTGGGACTGTCAAATACCACTGAATCTGGAAGCTGACAGCACCCTATAAAATTTTAATCTTCACCAAAGTCATGGCAGGCGAGAAATTTCAGTGGTCCTGGTAGTTCTGACCGCAGATAAACCGTTGGCCTGTAAGGCAGAAGGCAGCTCTGGCCATGTTGGAAAACCTAAGTGAGGAGATAGAGATGGGCATGGGAAGTTACAGTGTGATAGGATCTGATGCACAATACATACAGTCGCATCTACTGCCACACCACAAATGCATGACAGGAGGAGTGACTGTGGGATTGCACATCAGAGCCTATCTTGCCTTATTGTCATTGTGGGGAAAGTCTGGGATCACAATTTCAGGTTCCCCCACACACTGGCTCCTGTGGCTGCAAGCTCTGCAGCTGACAGGGCTTAGAAGGGATGCAGCATTCCTTGTGCTGCTTCCATTGCATACTTTTACCAATGGAGGCGCTCACAGCCACAGGGTGCACCACCCACTGCAAGCCCCTCAACTGATGCGGCTCACATTGGCAGCAGCGTTCACCAGGCTGCTCTGCTGAGAACAAGGCTTGCAGTGTGGTAACAATCCCAGCTGTGGTGATGTCATTAATTGATTAAATATATGGCTGGGTAACAAGTCAATCACACCTTCAGTGTAACAGGTAGATGGGGTTTTGGAGTTGGTGCTTAGCACCATTCAAGATGTAACATAAAAATGTGATAAGTAGAAAATGAAAAATCCTCTGTCCCTCACTGTTTTCCCTTTCTAGCATACTGGAGTTTGCTGAGGTTATTACAATACCATAATCTGAAGTAAACTTTTCTTTCAGTTCACGTAGACACATGTATTTGTAATCTGAGAGTTTTGCTGTTCAGGCTACATTTAAGGTGGATGTCCTATTCTACTGTAAGGTTGTCATGTACATAGGCAATGCATAGGAGGGACATGGGGGGGCATGTACCCCCCCCCGAGACCACTGGTAAGGGGGCATGGAGAGCACTCGGATCCCCTCTGAATTTGGCTCCTCCACCGTCGCTGTGCTGCATGTGGAAGTGCCAGAACTTCTGCTGCTGCTGTGCTGCCACCATGCTTGGCGACTGGCCACTGGGGGACTCCCCTGGTCATGCCCCTCCGGTGCCCCCCCAGACTCAGGAAGCACCAGTCACCCATGGTAATGTAATACATTACTGAATAAGGCAAAGCATGCAGGACATGCATTTTATTTGCCATTACTACAATATCATGCTTATTCTGTCTGTTTTCTCCATATTCTTGTTGTAGTTAACTGGTGACTATCTCAGTATACATGAAACGGTATTTTCAACAGCCCTAGACAGAAAGTTTTACCCCTATTTAACAGTGGTGCTGGGAGAAGAACACAAATCTCCTTAGCCTTAGTCAGTACTGTTGCAACTACTTAGCTGTCCTCCCTTCCTTCCAACCTTGTTGCAGTTTCTTAGCACAGAATTTATTTTTGAAATGTTGATACAAGGGAAAGAAACTTGGCTTAAGATATGGCAAATGTGGGGAAATTGGATCCTCTCCATCCACAGAGAAGTGTAGTCCCTGGCCAATTCTTTATCTTTCCAATTCTATCAAAAACGGAAACAAATTGAGCCCTGTCCCACAGAAATAAGAGATTCCCCAGCTCCCCAAGGAATGGAAAACGGATTAACTCAAAACCACTCTTGTCCTATTCTCCCTCAACTGATACTGAGTCCTGGAGGGACTTATTCCCTATCAAGAGAAGGATCCTCAGGCTTAACTCTCTGACTGCTGGCAATAGTATCCCTTTCTGCATAACAGACTATGATCAGCATGTTGACTAGAGCCTGAGTGAAGTGAAAAGAGATGGGAGACAAAATTTTATCTTCTACTGCTTTATGAAGTGCTTTTTTTCCTGTGGAAGAACAAAAAAAATTGAAAGGAATGAGTGGTCTCACAACAGAAACATATTAAGCATCAAATTTTCTACAACCCTCTTAAGTATATTCCGGCACTATACCTACAGGTTAGGGAACTCCCCTCTTGTCAGCACGGAGGCGGAAAAAGATCTTGGAGTCATCATTGACTCCAAGATGAACATGGGTTGGCAGTGTGGGGAGGCAGTTAGGAAGGCCAACCGTACCTTGTCATGCATCCACAGATGCATCTTGAGCAGGTCCAGAGAGGTGATCCTCCCCCTTTATGCGGCACTGG
>NW_017728997.1:3771195-3778871 GCF_001723915.1 Gavialis gangeticus
GAGGTGGTGCAGGCTCCCACCCTGGGGGTTTTTAAGAGGAGGTTGGATGAACACCTTGCTGGGGTCGTTTGACCCCAGTACTCTTTCCTGCCATGGCAGGGGGTCGGACTAGATGATCTGCTCAGGTCCCTTCTGACCCTAGAAACTATGAAACTATATCCACAACATTTTCAGGCACATTCCTTTGCCTCTGAAGACTGCCATACCTTTTTAAGTGGTGGATGCACAACAGTTGTGCAAATAGTGGTTGCACAATTATCATGTGAAGAGTCACCTAATTTGTTTAAGCAAATGTGGCCTGGGATTTGGGGGGGGGGGAGAGGGAGGGGAAGAAGGGGGAGGCATTAAAATGTTGTTTCTGCAAGCACTGTCATTTATTATAGGGAAAACTAAATAAACTTGGTCCTTAGTAACACTAGCCAAGGGTGTAACAATAGCATTGCTTCTGCTGTCACAGAAGAGGGCCAAAAATAGATGTAGAACTGAACTGTGAAAAATCTCCAGCATATAATCAAATCTCAGTCTCAGATCACTGTTATATAAGTATGTGAATGAGCGTTGCTTATCTACTAATGATTTTTACGCAACAGATATTGAAAATAAGTCTCTTAAATGGGTGCTTGCTCTCCCCCCCTTGTTAAAATAGTTTAACAAGGGGGAGAGAGCTTCTGTGTCCTGAAAACACTCTGAAGGAAGATGATACAGAGGACTGATAGTATTTTGAAGATGTCTTTTCAAACGCTGAAGTTCAGTCCTGGTTCCCTCATTTCCTAGAGCAGTTTCTACTTGTGCACTCACAAGACTCTTTTAAAAACATTGCTAGCAGCTTTTATAATTGAAGCCCAATGCAGCTGTGGTTGCTGATGACAACAAAAAGGATCACAGAGTACGGGCTGTGTGTGCACGGGACGACTCGGGTGCTCTCTCTGGAACATAACATACATGCCATGTTCAAGCTACCAGATTGTGTATTGAAATCACAAGCCTCTGATCTCTAAGATGTAGGTCAGCTCCAGTTCCAAATTTCCTCAGCCCCTTGACAATGGGGGTAAGTCACAAAAAATAATATTGCTTTAAGTTAAAGCATCTTTTGAACAGCTTCTACATGTGGTAAAGCATGTTACAATAAAGCATTCAGCGCCAATTTATACTTGTTAGCATGCAGCTCAGGGGCTCACATCACCTCATCTCCTGGAAAACTGCCCCAGAGGCAGAGGTGCAGTACCTGCCTTACATACTGAGGTAGAGAAACATTTTCTGCTCGGGCTATAATTTTAGATCCTGACCTTCACTGAGACTTTCTCTAGCCTTTGAATTGAGTAGGATTAACACAGTGGTGCATTTGTGATTACCTGCTCTGTCAGTTTACAGGAACTTTTTTCTTTTTTTGTTTTATTCCTCCCCATAGTCTTCAGTTGCAGCCACACACACAGTGCCTGTGTTTAAGAATAAATGTGTAGCAGCCATTAGAAACTATTTATAATTGTCTTCAATCTTGATGCTTGATTAACGGCCTCCATTTCCTAACCAGCACCATTATTTGTTTTGACTGAGGTCTTATCTACGTATTAGTTATAGATTTTTTTTTATCTTCCCTTACCTCCTACTCTTTACTGTATTTTATGGTGGGAGCTGTACTTGCTGCTTCTGCTCACTGGACCAGTGGCTAAGGTAGTGCACATGAAAAGCAATGAAAGATGTGGGCTGGTGCTCAGTAGATTTGTTTCTGATACTGCAAGGAGGGCAAATCAGATAGAGGGAAATGAACTGGTCTGGCTGCAGCTCCTGAAGTGGAAGTTCCTGAGTGCACAAAGATGTATCCAGGTAAAGGGTAAGCTTCCCCATTTCCTCTATCCTGCTTGCTTCTTGAACAACCAAGTTTAACCCACAACAAAAGGAGCTGCGCATCGCAGAACACGTGCAAAGCACTGGGATTGTTGGCCAGATGTAATTTGCTGACCTCTTGAAAAATGCCCATCGCAAGTTTTGATGCGGTTTGTGTAAAGCTTGCTTACTTTCTCAGGTTTATTTCGATAACGCAACTGTTAACATTTTGTCTTGGAGTGACAGAGTAAGACCAATGTATTGCCTAACACTCAGCGAGTCCTCATCAATAAGCATGCTGTGCATGGCTCACATGTGGAATCTACCTAGGAATCAGGCCTTTCATTCTAGAGCCTCCCCATGATGTTTTCTAGAGAAACTCATCTATTTTTTTTTTTTTTTCAGTTATAAAAGAACCCTAAGGAAATTCTTGTGCTCCTGGCCTCTGAATTTTGAGTTCACAGCTTTTGCTAACAAAGGCAACAAATGAGTCAACTACAAATCAAAGTTTGGGAGCCCCTATTCTTCACTTAAAGTCCTGTGCAGAGCTATAGCACGCATTTTCCTAAAACACACATTAGGACAAATCACAAGTTTGCAGGCTATTTTATTGCAGGGAATTTTATTGTATTCCACTACTATTGATATATTCCTGGGAAGCAGCACAATGTTTATTTATTCAATTTTATTTTATTAGCAGAAATGAACCGTTCATGCTTCTGTCTCATTGTGTCTTCAACAAGATTTTTTTCTTGGACAGCAAAACACACCTGTCATTCTTGTAATTACAGTGGAACAAATGATCTGTGAATTCTGTTGGAGACATCTAATGCTAGAACGTCCCCAAATAAATATTGCATCAGTTCTGCCTAAACAATTAAAATAATATACACTTTGCTTTTCTCAGTTATACTGGGGTATCAAATCCATCGCAATTTGAGCACAGACAACAAACCCTATAGCACACAACAGGACTGAAATGGAATCAAATGAGATAATTGGTGGAGATGGTTCTAAGAAATGCTGGGAATTAAGGACCTAATCCCATGATAACTTATACCTGTGCCCTATTTAAAGCACATGCATAAGCATTTTGTGTAAGACACTATTTGGTGTTGCTAATGACTGCAAATCATGCTTGAAAGTTTTTTTTCTCTATATGTCAAATCCAAACACACCAAAAGAACTTACAGTTTCACCAGGTCAATCATCTGCAATCTTTTTTTGATTTTTTTTTTTTTGAAAAAATGATTTCGAACTTCATAATGTCAAGAAATTTGGAAGAAGCTTATGAAAAATCTGTTAAGAAAAAAATGCTGATGTCTATGTGGTTTCTTTCCCCACACTTGGAGTAATTTGTTCCTTCAATAACTTCTCCTCTGGGGAATTCTTGAAAATGACATTGAAGTATTAAGCATGCTCACAAAATATGAAGTACTAGTGGGGCTTCTCTTTCTAAGACTCTGTGAGTAATTTTGTGTGTATCAGATGCAAACAAGAAACAAAACTGAGATTCCTGTCCTCCTATATTTCAGAATTTCAAAAGTCCACGAATTTTCCAACCAGCTCTGATGAATTATGCAGCAATTTATCTTTCCTTCTTTGTTATGGCTCCTGCCAATGTTTTACTACATGCCATCTCCAAGTCCAAGCCAAAGATGGATCGAGGGATGTGGCTGATTCTTCTTCTTCTACTGCCTCATACTTCCTAAGGCAGATCATAGAATTTTTCCACTTTACCACTACTGAACTATAAACTGCAAGACACACCTCATTTCTCACATTACAGTTAAAAATACTAAGTCGTCATATATTGTTCTCATCGTTGAATTCCACTTTCATCTGTAGGAGCTACATTTGCTTAGCTCAGATCATGTTCACTGTCAAAACCTTCAGTTTACACTATATATTTTTTCCTGTTTTAGGCTTTCAGTACATGCTGAATGAAGAAGTTGGAAAATCATTGTGTTTAGAGCCAGCTCCATCAATACATCATATTTTCTGCATCTCAGTTGTCCTACTTGATATTACTAGGATTGTCTGCATGAACACATGATCTTTATTGCTTCACAGTTCATCAACTCCTTCCTCTCGGTCCTCATTTAAAGGCACAATTCCCTGTTTGTGGCATCACAAGTAACGGCTGTTGGGAGGACTATGATATAGCAAACACAGTAAGTTAGAAAATGAAATGCTGGGTAAGAAGTAGTAGCAGCTGAGCTCGACCAATGGAATCCCTCTCATCATGCAAATGCTTTAAGTAATAAAGTATAAAAAGGAAGAAACTGAATAAATATTCAATCAAATTCTGGCTCAAAATCTACGAAGGCATATCTTCAGAGCTTTCTGTGCTTTGGTAAAACAACACGCCCAACTCCGAAGGAGCTGAGTGAAAATAAAGAGTAGAGAAAAAGAGCACTATGTGGGCATTGTACCAGCAAACCTCCAAAACCAACAGAAACACAAAGGGACAGAGTATATTCAACTGCTATTCAAGTCTAGGTCATGCTGTGGTTATACTACAGTTCTACTGTAATTGCCATGGCGATTTGGCCTTCAAAGTTTAATTAACAACATTTCTAAGTAGAAGGTTAAATGCACGACCGATTTACTTAAATCCCCAGCATTTGTGTTCTTCTGGCAGATGCGTTATTAGAATCTGAGTATATTACTACTGTAGGCTAGTTTTACCTGACATAAAATGGCAGAGATCATTTGAAGAAGTGAATGGCTTGCATCACCTGAGGATCTGACACCTGGTAATTGCATTGTAATCATACATAGCTAAACAACCTCAATTCATCAGAAGTGCCTGCACAAGTCTATCCCTGTTCAGGGAAGTATTTAAGTATGCTCCTAAAATCACAGATATATGATTTTCTTTTAATTGAAGGAAGATGGGCTGTAGTAACAGAGCAAAAGGGAAACTTGAAACCAGAGAACAAATAATGCACAAAAGACAATGATCAACTCTCTCAATATCGATTTTCAATAGAACAATTGTTATTGCTATAATAGTTCTTATGAATGTCCCACAGTTTTTCAAATGCATGCAAATCACAGGATCATAGAATTGGTAACAACCTGCATTCAGTACTTTTATTTGTAGAAGTGTTTGTTGTTTTTCAACCAGCAGTTTATATAATATTACTAGCACTTGTCAACATTGTATTGGGGTATGAAAAGTTGAGGAGAGGAAATACTACCCACTTCTATAAAAACATCCATTTTCAATTTTTTTTTTTTAATCTAGCGCTAATAAACATAAATGCTGAATGTCATCTCTGCTAATCAGACACTAATTCAGCCACAAACACCCAACCAGCCATTTCCTGCTGTCACAGAGGAACATTTTCTTGTCACTCTGCTCCTCTGAAACACTTAACGATACAAGTGGCATGCTGCTTAAAGGGGCAGGCTAAAAAATAGCTACCCCTTGGCAATCCCCACTGGTGCAGGATTTTTTCAAAGAGCATTAACTAGTAGTAACACTTAGCACAGCCTGGCTGCTGCTTTAATTCCTGTTGGGGCCTTAGGCACTCAGGGCACACTTTCTCCTGCAGGTTGATACTCCTAAGTGCACATATTAGTTCTATGGCACAAGAGAGAATATAGCCGTGAGAAAAGACATGGATTCAGGTCAGACGCGAGAGGATTTTGCTACTGTGAATTCCTGCTTCCTGGAAAAGAAATCATTCTCATTACCCTATCTATATTATAGACAATTACTTGAGGTATTAAGATTTGCTAGTCATGCTTCCATAGATATATGAAAAGATAGTTCACCTGGGGTCACCCAAGCACTGGTTACTGCAACGTAATGCATATGGGAACACACCTACTTTTCAATGCTTCACGCATTTTCTTGTTTAACAACAGCGTTTGCAATCTGTGGGTCAATTGGAGAACAATCCTAAATCATCCTTGAGCCAACATAGGTTTTTTTAAAATTCATTAGTTCTTTGACCTGCTATTTGATCATGTCCTTATATAATTAGATAAGTTGGGAGGCTGATAAGGAATTATGTTGCATATGCAACAGAATCACATACATTATCTATCTTAGGTATTTTTAATATTTGAGGACAATTGGCATTGATAGGAAATTCTAGATAACCTCAAATTAAAAGAAATATTTTAGAATTTTTAGAATTAATTTTAATGAATAAAATTATGTAATTAACCCACTTTACAAGCGTTCATTCCACAACAGTAAGTCCTTTTTCTAATGAGGAGCTTTGGCATTCAACTTAGTTTTGTGCCAAGGTCATTGCAAAGTTATAAGTAATGTTAACTCACAGAGACTGAACACTAGGATGTTCAGGTATTTATACACTTTATGCTTCTCTTGGTTACCATGACACCAAGACTCTCAGATCTATCTTTTCCATATGTACTATATCTTGATTTTTATTATCTTCTGATGATCAATTAATTCATTATCTACTAAATATCTTTCCATCGTTTTATAAGCCATGCACATTGAATTTTTTCTGGCATCAATACATTATCTAATCTAGCTCTATTCCTTGTCCAGCTACGCTGATCTCAGTGTAGTATTTTTCTTGACCCTTAATTGTTCAATAATGCAGATTTTTATTTAAAAATACGGCATTCATTTAGAAGCACTGAAAATTACAATACAATGATAGAAACATCACCACTGTAAAGGTTATTCACTAGGTTTGAGGTCCTCCCATTAGATGATAACTTTTGTTTATGTTATACTAGTAGAACACGAAATATGAGTAGCACTGCTATTTTAGCAAAAGTTGAGCAAAATTGTTGGCTAGAAAATGCTATTTAGAGGTTTGCTTTTGGGAGCTGGCTTATAGGTAAAGCAGATATGCCTATTATTGAATGGAAAGGTCGTAGTCAGTCTGAGGGTTTGGGTCTGCCCAGAACAAGGCATCTGGGTCATAAATCCCATGCCAACCTGCAACTTTCTTTAGGCTCCCCTTGTTGGCAAAGAAACACAACACAGCATATTGTTTTGTGAATAAAGATACTGAGTCCGTGAATTTACGGGCGCTGTATAAAGATATAATTGAGAGCGATATTTTCCTTGAAACCAAATATAGTATCTTGCTCATTCTCCTGGGAGTCTGACTTGTGGCCCATGGAAAAAGAGGCCATTGTTTCAGTGATCTCTAATTGTTGCAAGCCTCTGAAAGCTCCTGCCAGGTGGCACAGCTTAGAGCACCCCTTTTTTAGCTCAGGTTGGGAGAGTGGGAGATACAGCCCCACCCAGGACAAGGGGAGCACAAAATGTGATCAGTGATAACTTTTAAACAGATATATTATTCCTTACTAGTGCTCTATATTCCTCAGACTTAATCTCTAACTTGCCTCATCAGTAAGAAGGCCCAGGTGGATTCCAGATTCCGAACCCCTGAAATAAAGAGCATTTCTGATAACTTTTGAAAAAAAATTGGCCCATTTGCAATATTTTCAGAAAGGTAATCTATAGGGACCCAGCTGATGCCTATGTAAAACAGATTATCCTCCTCTTATATCTTGTTCTTTCTATAGAAAAAGTAAAATATCATTAATAAAAGTGTAATACTCACCTGCATCCTAGCTACTTGCGCTCTTTCAGAATCTTCTTTGCATCTGCCTGCTGCAGGTGTCTGTGAAAACTTGATGGATGACAGCACATTTTTCCAAGTCCTGACTACCACGACCAGAACTTCTTCTGCTACAGTATGTCTCTCTTCAGGAGGCCGCTCATGTCTTTTGATGCAGTCTGGCTGAAATTACCCCAGACAAACATCTTAGAGCTAATTAAAAACAAAACGAACATTTCCCATAACAAGCCTCATCTGAATACTTTGCAAAGCCCAGTGTCTTGC
>NW_017728997.1:3783871-3785786 GCF_001723915.1 Gavialis gangeticus
GAACTTCTTCTGCTTCAGTATGTCTCTCTTCAGGAGGCCGCTCATGTCTTTTGATGCAGTCTGGCTGAAATTACCCCAGACAAACATCTTAGAGCTAATTAAAAACAAAACGAACATTTCCCATAACAAGCCTCATCTGAATACTTTGCAAAGCCCAGTGTCTTGCTCCTCTTACCATAGCTATACAGAAAGAAAAATGAGAACTGTACACAGGTCTAGAAATCAAGTTCCTGTGGGATAAAGCCACAAAGGAAATGAATGGAGAGCATGGAGTTAGGTGGGTTGGCTCTCCACATGATTTATGGGAAGAGTTAAACAACGAAGAATGGTATTCTTTGGAGAAAGGACACTGGGCAAAAAGTGCTTGTCCCAGCCAGGAGGGAATGCAAAAAAGAGGAGTGGTGACTCAGTTTCATCCCTCTCAGTTAGGCAGTTTTTTCTCTTCAAGATTTTCAGCTGGGTAACTTATCCTAAAACTTTCCCTCCTCTTCTGTCTGTCTGATCTCTTACCTTTTGAGAGCTCTAAACATTAGGCAATAGAGTCATTGTGGGGATAGTTCTCTTTCAGTCTTTTCTGCTGAGGCTGCTATACTTTCTCCAAACTTCATAAGTATCAGGTCTCTTAAGTGAATGTCCTAATCACCAAGCTATAGGATCATTTTCATCCTCTCTCTGGCCCATTGACCGTTTAAATATTTTGTTTAAAAAAACGGAAACAGCTTTAATAGAAGAGATGTCCAGAATGTCCTTCTTGACCACTGGCTAGGCCACTCCCTAAGGAGACGGGAAATGTGAGTTTAAATCAGTATCAGTTAGAGAAGGGATTGGAACCTGGGTCAGTCGTAGCTCAGTAAAGGTCTCCAACCTAGTGGACTGGGAGCTGGTAGGAGGAGGACCTGTCTTTAGTACAGATTAGACATGTTCTGAAACCCCTCCAGAGCTGAGATCCACAGGGGAATGTCTGGTTTGGGAATTCTGGGTGGAGGGAGTTGGGCATGAACTTGACTTAAGCAACTTGGCACTGTCATATCTTAGGTGACTCTGCATAAACCCAGTGGCAGATACTTAGAGACCTGAGAATTTTAGGCAGCAGCTAAGCAGAGATTTTGAGACTACCACTAACATTTAAAAATTGATTTGGCCCTTGCTGACAGCTTCTTCTACTATCTAGAGAAGAGCCATCTTACCCTCACGTGATCTGCTTACATATCCAAGACGTCAGAGTAGGTTGCATAAGTACATTCAGTTTCACAAACGACCGTATTATTCAGCATACCCTCTGCAGCAAATACCACAGTTTCTTTCCCTATAGGGGGGTAGTGTTCGCCCATTACCTCACGAGTTTCCATGCTCGTAGGTCCAGCTCAAATGTTTCCGTGGCTTATTTTGATCTCTATTTTTAATTGGCTTTCCCTTCCATGAAGTATAAGATATTGGCAGACCCTAGGCCCTCTGTCACAGTACTTATTCAGTGTTTTGAGTCATATTAGCAAAAAATTACTTCAAGTATAGCAGACAGACATAACATTTGGGGCATGGATTTTCTTAGATGGTGATGCAGCAGGTTTGTTGCATGGTCACTATTCTATTGGAGAGACTCCCTATATTTGAAATGCAAAATGCCAAGAAAGCTGTGGGCATTACTAGAACCAGAATTAATTTTTGTCCCCTATATGATTTCCTGAACTGCTCCCAACTTTGCATTTCAATCATAGGTTTCTAAGTTTTGCTTGCATCAGATCTGTCCAACTGGCAGCATGCAGGCCTGTGAGGGGTTAAGATGTGACCCCTTGGGCTCCTCCCCATCCCGTAACAGCTGGTAAAGCCTCTGGGCTCCTCCTCCATCTTCTTGCTGCCGCTTTCTGCTTCTGCCCCAGTGGGAGTATGGGGCCATGCACCAGGGAGTGGGGGGGGG
>NW_017728997.1:3786374-3804628 GCF_001723915.1 Gavialis gangeticus
GGGGGGGGGGGGGCAAGGGGACTTACATAATTATAACTGTTCTCACTCTGCAATATGTGCAAGCTAATCTATGGTCATTCAGCCCTATTTCATAGAAAGCCAAGCTGCATCTACTAGGTTATTTTTTTACTGCAGGGACTAAGCAGCCACATCAGCTGTTTCCATGTAGCTGATTCCCGCTTCTATCACTCATCCCTATCTCTAAGCCCTCAGGCCCTAGCCCAACTAAACATAATACTATGCAAAATGCCAGAGGAAACCAGTTCCTCTGCACAGCCTGGGATACAGCCCCTAGAGGTTCTCCTCTCATCTCTCTCAGCCGGGGCTCACTCACAAACTCCCGCAGGAGCCCTCCTGCTCTCTGTCATTTCCACCCCCTCACAGCCAACTTGGTTTCTGCAGCCTTTAGCTCAGCAGACACTTTGCTGGGCTCCCGGAGGGCTAGCTGAGCTGCAGGCACTCACTTGCCTTCCTAAAGCCTGAGGTGGGAAGCAGCTGATGAGGCACAGGTGCAGCAAAGCTCATCTCTCTTTAAAGAGCCAGTTATAGTTCTGTGACACCTCATATGTGGTCACTGGCACTATGTACAGACAGTTAAAAAGCCTGAGGCTGAATTGATTCACTCTTTGCAGGTTAGTCTAAGCTGCATATACTGAACCGATAAGGAAATGAACAGACATTCACTTTTGATTCTGGAAATGCAGGCCAGAAGCCAGGGGGCACTAAAGCATGCCTCCCTGCTCAGCTGAAGCAGACAGCTTGGGCCAAGGCTAGCCCACCCACTCTGTGGAGGGAGGAAGGAGGGGAGATTGCAGGAAAGGTACAAAGCATCCTGGGATCCTGGGGGACTGTGAGTTAACTTGAATCTAGAGGGGATCTGGGGCAGAAGTTCAATAAACTGATTTAACCTAAATAAGTTAAGTCTGATACTACATCCATCCATGTTTACCTTTAACTTGTTTCAGCCATCTTGAAAGCAGTTTATGTGCACCGAATTTCTGTTGTGTTACAGATTTGAACTGGTTTCTGACTACTTATAACGGTTAATGTGTAATTTCTGTCCCTAGCCTGGGGGGTTCTCTGGATGTCGAATGTCTGTGGTTTACTATTTGAACTAAAGAGTGGCACGCCTCCTAGGTTCTGTCACACACTGCATAGTGTCACCCAGAGTTCCTCCGCTCACCCCAGATAAGCCTTCTGTGCCCCCCTTCAGCTCCTTGTATTTAGTAGTTCCTGGTAAATCCCCCTACCTCCCCCTCCAGCCCTGGGCTCCCCTGTGCCTCTCTTGTCAGGGATTCTGTTATACCCCCATTTTTTCCTCCCCATATTAAGATCAACCCTTCTCCTGCAGCTCAGGGGCACTGTGTACCCTCATTCCATCTATGCTCTACATCCCCTTTCCCTTCACGTCAGGAACTGTCTGTCCCTTTCTCCCCTCACCCTCTGCAGAGGAGTTCTGAAAACCCCTTTTTCTCTATGCCAGGGGGCTCCAATGTGTCCCACACAAGGTTCTGGGCTCCCTCATTTCCTTTCTCCCATTCCTATCCCCATGTCATTGGCTCTGTGTGCTTCTTCACCTATATCCACTTTTCCCCTGTACCAGGAAATTAGACAAGATGACCTCTTGAGGTTCCACCCATCTCTATTTTTCAATGTTTTGCTGGGGGCATTAATACAACCTATTTCTACAATCTACAAAGGTGTTTGAAGCTTTGGCTCTGGTAACCAGATGACTGAGGTACCAAATGTGCCTAATTTTTCCCTTTTCAGTGTTTCAGTTTTCCCCCAAATCATTCTGTCCCTTGCTTACAGACCGTTCCTTGGAAGTTTGGAATTGACTAGACGTGGTGCTCAGAAGTTACAACAACATATATAGTTATTTAAACAAGCAGAGAAATGTTGCTGAGTTGACTATAGGGCCTCCTAAACTCAGCCAGCTAGAATATATCTTGCCTAGCCATGATCAATAACAACAAACTTAACCTTGCAGGTTATCGGCACAAAATAACCTGAAGTGGAATCTAGCCTTTCAAAAACAGAATACAAACGACTCTGAATGAAGAGTACTGTAATCCAAGCAACAAACTGTCATGTTTGATTTTTGTATCTTTCACTTTCTAAAAGTTAAATTGGCAAAATGTTCAACTCTGATGGGCATTGGTGGACTGAGATATTGATAGTGATGTAATTTTGTCTGTGAATTCATAAACTGAATAGCTTCAGGGGTAAAAACATATGACAGAGAGAAAAAATACTGGTATAAAAATGCAATATTTTATGGATCTGTTCTGATTTAGATGCATTTTAAATTGCCTAAGACAATAACACTGTCTGATATAGAACAAATATTAAGCCAATTGCTTATTTTACTGAACGCTGTCATACGTTTTAGGGTCAATAAGGACATTTGCATGTAAAAAATCAGAAACAGATTTAAGTTGTTGGGGGTTTTTTTACTGTTTTTTTCCTCCCCACAATAGTTTTGCTCTGTCTCTAGCATTCATTTCTTCAAGGTCAATACTTTTCTCTTTTTTTTAACATCTATCTGGTGAGCAAAGAAAGGAAAGGTCCCCTAATTAGACCTTTTAGAACAATTACCAAGATCAGCAATTATATTATGTACTGTTACATAATTAAACCCTATTAACCTTTCTTCCAAGTCCCACTTCAACACAGTTGAGATTCCAAATGGGAAAATTTTTCTCTCATTCTGCTATACATAAACAAAGCATAATACAAAATACAAAAAGGAGGCTCAACAATTCTTTAACATATGGAGTTAAACGTATGTTAGTTGAAAAAAAAAATTAAAAATCCCCCGGTTATATAGTTCCTTGCCTGTCAGACTGAGTGATAGGGAAATATTTCAAGAAATACTTACAGAAGAAATTAATCACTCTGCTTTTTACACAGAAGCCAGCAAAGTACAAAAAGTGTGTTGTCATTCCAATCTCAAGTTTCCCAGCCAATCCTTTGAGAGCTTCAATTTCTGGCTGAGGAGGCATAACCCAATAATTCTAGAAGTAGGGAAATAGGCAAAAATTAAATCCTGTATACTCGCAAGCAATATTTTTATATGTGAATGAATTAGTATTTTTATTGAAATTAGCCATTATAGGCTACAGCCTGATAGTTTTGAAAAACAGCAGTCCTTTACTCATAGAATAGATAGAGGAGTAGAGAAAGTATCCCAGTACTGACAAAACAATACAGTTGGACAAGGCCTGGAATTTTTATTTCATGGGACATCTCACGATTTGAAACAAAAAGATTCCTACTTCACAAATAAGGAATGGAAAAGTAAAGCATTCCATTTAATTCTTTCTTAAACAAAATTTCAATCAATGAGCATCCAATTCATTTCCGCTGTTTCACTTAGGATGAACTGGCATTTTCTGACGGAGAAAGTATTCAGTCAGGAAGCCTTCAATCAGCTCGGCCAAACAATTTGGAAACAGGTAGAATGTGAAAAAGGCAGTACAAGAGAAAACAGTATTAGGAGCTTCACAGTTTAAAAATGCGGTCAGCAACTAGGAGCTCTCTCTCCAATTCTTGTTAAAAACCAAAACAACAAAGGCTGTTTTCTGGAAGTGCTGGACTAATGTCCTTCCAATAGTGTGGAATAATCAAAACACAATTTAAAGTGTTAAGAAAAATCTAGGATAGCATTTCATTAGTTTTGTTCTCTGAAGGTGAAAAATTGGGCTATAGCAGTATTATCCAATCTGAATAGGACAGAACTCTGTATTAGTTTTTAATGACAGAAAATTGGACACATCCTCAGTACTTTCCTTAGTGTTGTAAGAGATTTGGCAAATTCAGAGGTTACATTACAGACAAAGCTGAAATAAAGATCAAAGATATGTACTGCATATATAAAAATGAAATTGAACAAGTCATTCTCACATTAAAGCGCACAGAGAAAAAATTTAGACAATAAAATTGGTTCCAAAATGAAACATGAAGAAAGGATAAAAACCTCCTACCCACAAAGGATTAGAAATACTGAAGCCCCTTAAAAGGAATTAACAAGTCTGAAACAGAGCCCACAGGTCTGATTATACTATTGGCACATGAATTAATCATCTTGCAGAACTGAATGCCACTTAAAATTTATATAAAATGATTCTGATCCTTTTTGTAATTTCTTAACTGTGGATAGTGGGGGCAAAAAAAATATAGATTTTGTAGGAAGTCTGTTTCGTTAAGTCAGGTGCATGCAAACCATTGTATAAATCTGCATAGATCATATACAGAAATGTAAGATACTCCTGATATGCCAAGGTTGTGAGTAGCTGAAGCATATTCCACCCAAAAAAGTGTTCAATATACTGCAAGTGTTTGGGGCCTCCCCCAACCCACGCCCTGCCCCACAGCCATGGGCTCAGTCCCTGGCTGGCACAGTGGGAGCAGCAGCCAGAGCGGGATGCACTGCCCCACAGGGCTGGGGGAGGAGCTGTAGCCATCTCCGCCTGCAGGTCCTTGCAGGAGCCAGTGCCAGGGGTGTGCAGCTGCTGCCTGCTGGGTGCATGCAGCACGGACCGAGCTGCAGGGGTAGCCCCTCACCCCACTAGAGCTCAGTACAGCTGCAGTGGTGCCTGGCCAATATACAGGATCGTAGGCAGGCTGGGCCAGGACCTGGCTGTGCTGTAGCCACCCTGCCACAACCAGGTTTTGGCCACACAGTGCACCTGGCTCTGCTCCCGTAGGTCTGCCTTGGCACCTCTAGCATGCCAGGAGTGGCTTTGGCCACTCCCAGGGCTCTGGCAAGGTTGTGCCCCACCCGGTACCTGGCAGTCACAGCCGCCACATCATGCACCCCTGGCCTGGCCTGGCCTGGCTTCTAGTGTCATCCATGCTGAGGCAGGAGCCCCTGGGCCCAGGCCCAGCTAGCCTGTGCATTAATCCACCTATGGGGGGAGGAACAGAAACAGGTGTAAAGCACCCTGGGGTGCTGGAAGACTGTGCTGTGACTTCTCTCAGAAGAAAAAATGTACAGACATTTGCCCTCCCAGGAGAAACTCCTGAAAGTGATTTCACTTTGGTTGTTCCCATGTTATTTTTCTCCAAAAATGGCCATTTCTATTTTAGCCTGGGTGTTCCCATGGTATGTACTCGCTTTTCTGGTTGAAGGGGAGTTCAAGGGTGCTGTGGGAGAGAACTGCAAGCTGAGCGCAGTCTTCCCCCTCCCTATAGAGCCAGGCTAGGACAATATTAAACTATATCCAAATGTATTAATATTTACAGGGAACCTTAAAAGATTACTGTTAATATAAAACAGATACAGATATTTACATATAATATAGGATATAGGATAATAACCTTGCTTCTCTACAATGGATGACCACGTTCGGGGTACATGTAAGTTACAAGTACACACAGGTAAGTAATGTGAAGGGGTCTTAGCAGGATTTCAATATAGATTTTACATTCTAATGTTAGTTTTCTTACTGATATGGGAGCACACAATTCACAGGATACAGTATCACAAAACAAAATACAATATCACAAAATATAAGGTGCAATATCACTAATTATAAGGCACATAAGCACAGAAGTAACCTTAAACCATTAAAAGGGTCCCCAAAGGCCTTGCCATGTTCAAGGGGCCTGGATTTTGCTCCAGTGACTCATGAGGGAAGACCGTGTTGGCCCTTGGCCCTCACACAAAGCCCCCTAGGCAGCTCACAGACTCAGAAGAGACCCTCCTTGGATCTCCTCTCCAGGAACCCCTTTCAAGCCAAGAAGAACACTCCCTCCCCTGTGGGAACCCTATTTCCCAGCAACTCACGAATCTGATGCCCAGGTGGGGGTCCTCGTCCCCTCAGGTGACTGGATCCTTGTTCAGAGAAGCCTCCGGAGCCTCTGGCTCCTTCTGGACCACTCCCTGTTCAGGGCCTCAAGCACCATTGTGCGCTCTTGGGGGCTTTAGCTTTTGCTCAGGGTTGGAGGCCCGGACCACCTTGCATGGCTCTGGGGCTCAGTCAGGTCCCAGACCCTCTATGCAGTGTCTCCTGCAACAGGTTCTCTGCCACATGCTGGGAGAAGGAACCTCGAGCCGTAGCAAATGACTCCCAGAGTCTCACTGGCTCCATGCACCTGGAGCCCTGGCCTCATGCCAGGGGTTGCAGACCCGAGCCTCTTGCTCCCAGGGTCTGGCTCTGTGCACCGTCCTGTGCACCAGGAGCCCTGGTCACATGCCAGGGATTGTAGACCTGAGCCTCTTGCTCCCAGGGTCTGGCTCTGTGAACTGTGCTGTGTGCACTGATTGGGTGGAGACCTAGGCTGTCTCACACAGCTCCCAGGGTCTCACCCCATGTGCTGCACTGCACACCGACTGGGCCTGAAACCATCTGCCACTCTTGTCCGGTGAGAGACATCCACAGGGGCTCTCCAGGGCAGCAACATCCGCCTTCTGGGCACCTCTTTCCCAGCTCTTCTTAGCCCCACTTGTGTCTCTGTCCCTCGACTAGTCTGCTGCATGCTGGGCACGCAGCTCCTTTTATTCTCTTTGGAAGCTCCACCCCCTGAAGTTCTGCAGGACTTGCAGGGTGGAGGCTTAAACCAGGCCCGGGGCTCTCCAACAGGCCCTGGGTAGGGGCAGGGCAAGCCCCTCCCTGCTGTTACCTGGTGGATGGGCTTCACCAATCGTACTGGAGATTCTCTGAGCCCAGACATGCTGGGCTATACTGGTAAGTCTGCCACATTATTCTGGGAGAAAAATCCTGAACATGTATACACTCATGGTGTCTTCTGGGACAGCAGTGACTCTCCCAGGAGAAAATGAATATCTGTACATGGCCACAAACAAAATGGAAATGGATTGTTTCAGTGCTGGGTAGCTAGAAGACAATGATGCCTACTATAAAAAAAGTAGTATAACAAATGTATTCATTCTCACTGTAACAAGAAAGATGTGAAGCCAAAGAATTAGAAACTAGAAATCAATGTTACCATCTCAGGAATAAACTAGCAAGTCCCTTATAATGGAGGGATAAATCAATCAAATGTGTTTAAATTACTTGCATTTAGTTGAATCTAGAAGTGGGAGAAGCTAAGAATCAGCTGTTCTACATACCATACTCTTTCTAATGCAACACTTTTATTTTATGTTGAATAATAAACTACTTCAAAGCAAGGGAGGGAGGAGTCTTTCACCTCTGAAATAGGAAATATAAATGGAATTTGCCTTTTACAATGGAGCAAGGCAGAGTGCCTAGTGCTGTGCTGGATCTGGAGCTACCATGTGAACCACAAATTCTGCAATGTAAAAAAGCACTGCGTTACCAAAGACCTTCCCATCTGGCCTCCATTCATGATGGGGAAGCCAATGACAATATAATGTATTAACCTTCAGGCAGTGTTGCTGGGAAAAAACATGGCTACCAATTCCCACAGCTTAATATTAATATTTTTTACTTTAAATAATGTCTAATTATTCTGGTGTGGCAATACTTTCAAAAAGTATGACTCAACATACTTGATCTAAGACCCTGGAGAATCAAAGCTCAAATGCCAAGAGGCTTGGGTGGGGTTTCTGTATGTTATCCAGAGATCCTCAAGACTTTGCTCAGTTAACAGACCACATCATCCTGGGCCATGTGTGTCATATAAAGGTCTGATACTGAGTGTTTGGGTCCTAAGGACAACTCACAGTCATTTCCATTTTACATGTTTCTTGCACATAAAACAATGTTCTAATGAAAATTAGAGTTCTGCCTTCCCTGGACTTGGCTAAATAATATTACAACAAACCAGATTTCACAATTTTAAATATGTTATAATCTAGAGGATTAAATGTAAAATGCCACCTCTAGATATATGTCATGTTTAAGGCTGATTTTTTTTTCTCAGGACTCTCTTTTGCTCAGGTTTTGTCTGTTCATTGTTCACAAAGGAGAAAGAAGTAAAAAAAAGAGATGTATTTATAGATGAAAACCTGACAGCAGTTTCATACTCTATATATGGCCAAATATGGCACATCTGAGAAGGATATAAAATGCGCTCATTACATCAACCGGCTCACAGGTCAGAAACATCAGTGTGGATTTCAACAGCAGATACCTTGAAAAAATCTATATCAAATCCAAATGTACAAAAGTATAGCTTGCCTAGTCACGTGTCCCTAACAAGAACCTGATACCTGCACAGGATGATAATAATATTTACTCGTACACCTTTAAGCAGCAGAGATACCAACCTAACTTCTAGAAGTAGCCCTTACAGAACTGAGAAAGCAGTCTGTTGGTGAGAAAATGTGCGCAAAAGAGGCTGGCATTTTCCCTGCCCTATGGATAAACAGAGGAATTTGGTTTCTAGTGCTCCCCCCAGCCTTTGACCACTAGATTTTAAAAAATGTGGCAAAATTCAATGGGGCCCTAGTCACCATTTAGTTATGTAAAATATACCCCGGCTGTAATGGACCAGATGCTGCTGTGTTTACTAACAATGAGCAACCTTTTGATTTCCAGTTGGGACACTAATGGAATAAGGAAATAGTGAGAGGAAGAGTAGCAGATTCTGACCCTATGTTCTTAGAGCACAACAACAACATTCATTTTTGCAGATTGAAAACCGTTTTTATTGAAAGTATGAAATACAATTAGCTTATGACTGGTATTGAGAGAAACATCAATTTGAGACGTGTAGCAAAAAATGAGCACTGTTATTTTGTGGCATTACCCAATGTCCACGTTATTATTTCTTGCTCCAAGGCTTGAGGTGTTGGAACCAAACTCATAATTACATTGTATATAACTCACTCATTGCAGTGTGGCAAATTTATAAGTCGTTGTCACCACATACTAACTTCAGGAGCTTTATATGGCATATAAACAGCCTTCCTAATGACCTTTGTGTGTCTCCTGATACCATCCAGGAGACGTACACATCCAGGATACCATCATCCTGTATTAGTAGAAGACAGACCTAAGCGAATAATTTTGCCATTTAGAACTTACTACATACAGCATGTGGGGGAATTCCTGGCAAGCATTTGGCACTGCACAATTCCCACTAAACTTTAAAGATGCAATACACACATGCCTGAGATGAGATGCTGGTCTTTAGCGATGGCAATCTTAGCGCTGCCACCCCACCCCACTCAAAAACATTCTTCACCCCCAAAAATGCATAACGACATCGAACAAAACATTTTGTGGATGTGGATCAACTGAGGAATTTGTCTAGTCAAAAACTACCCTACACATTTCTGGGAAAAGAAATATACAGTTCATTTTTAACATGGAGTATTTTAAGTTTCCCAGTAAAAGAAAAAGAAAGAGTGTTGCAAGAATAAATAGATTCCCAACAGGTTCAGAGGAAGTAAAGCACAACCATGTTTTCTAAGACAACTTTCACACTGACCCTTCTGTACAATATGAGGAAAGATTAAAATAGGGTCACTACCTAGCAAGCTAAAATGTGAAGCTATGGGAAGCATGTACATTATCACCCTTTTAGGAAGAAGAGAGAATCTTATGTGGGTTATTTGTTTGGTGGGGACCTTAGCGGGAATTATGGTAGTAGTTCCATACTTTCCATCACAAATGCACTCAGTGGTTGTGGACTAGCCAGAGACAAAGCTATAGATGGATAGCTTTACCTGGGGTTACAGTGGACAATAAACTGAATATGAGCCAGCAGTATGCCCTTGTTGTGAAGAAAGCTAATGGCATACTGGGCTGCATTTATAGAAGTGTTGTCAGCAGGTCAAGGGAAGTGATTCTTCCTTCTATTCAGCACTGGTGAGGCCACATCTGGAAAACTGTGTCCAGTTTTGGGCCCCCCACTACAGAAAGGATATGGACAAGTTGGAGAGAGTCCAATGAAGGGCAACAAAAATGGTTAGGGGTTAGGGTACATGACTTACGAGGAGAAGCGGTGGGAACTGGGCTTATTTAGTTTGCAGAAGAGAAGACTGAGGGGGAATTTAAGACCAGCCTTCAACTCATTGAAGGGGTGTTCCAAAGAGGATAGAGCTGGACTGTTCTCAGTGGTGGCAGATGACAGAAGAAGGAGCAACCGTCTCAAGTTTCAGCATGGGAAGTTTAGATTAGGTGTTAGGAAAAATTCTCTCAGTAAGAGGGTAGTAAAGCACTGGAACGGGTTACCCAGAGACTTGTGGACTCACCATCCTTGGAGGTTTTTAAGACCCGGTTAGACAAAGCTTTGGCTGGGACGATCTAGTTGGGGATGGTCCTGCTTTGAGCAGGGAGTTGGATTAGATGACCTCCTGTGGTCCGTTACAACCCTAATTTTCTATAATTGTAAGATTTTTCTATAATTCTATACATAATAGGAAATCTACTAATTTTTCGGTCCAGTCTGATTGTCACCTTTGGGGGCTGACATACTACAATCAATAATAGTGCAATGATAGTAAAACATTTAAATGTATAGCTTAAAATGATCTTGTAAGTGACAAGACAAAGGGTATAGGCCATGTAAAACAAGTATAACTCAAATAATTCCTGGAATCCTTTTTTAAAGATATTTTTTCATAATGTTTGCTTATAATTACATGACATTTTTAAGTAGATTTACTGCACAATTATAAGAGTACCTAATTAAAATAAGTCACTGTAATCAGTTAGGGCTCATTAGATATATATTAGCCAACTCTCCCAGACAGTATTTTTGTGGACAATATTATAAAAGAAAATGAAATTATGCATAAGAAACAGATGCAGAAAATATATTAAAGCATGAGAGAGACACTAACTGAAGAGTTCATAGGTTTATGGGAAAGAAACACAAAATATAGTAAAAAAGAGCTTTAAAGAATAGCTTGTATATCAAGAAATAACTTTATACTTATTGTTCCCCTTATCTTTTAATATGATATGCTTAAAATCTGAAGATTAGACCAAAAAACAGATAAATGTTGTCTATCTTTCATTTTCAAATATGAAACAGGTACCTCAACCTTCTTCAACTTGTAAACATTGAATTAATTTCCCTAATAGCATATCTTCTTAGGTGATAGGGTAGTGTGTGAGTGAGTGTGTGTGTGAGAGAGAGACAAGGCATTCATCTCAATATCTAAGGAATCTGTATTTTGTTTTATTTTCTCTGGAAATATTTCATTTGCTTGTGTTATTCTTTATGGAAATTGACAGATCAGATTCAAACTGGCTGTCAACACAGCTATATGCACCTTTATAAATGATATTCACGCTTCAGTACTACAAATGTAAAACTGCACATCACAAAGTAGAGCTTTCTTAATAGTCCTAGGGCTGACTATAAGGAACACCACTGGTGATGTATGTAGCTTTGTTGCTGGTAAAAATGAAAGCGGGGTTGTGATCTTACTGATATCAACTATTTCAGATGCAGTAAGTGATTTGACATCAGCTATGCATTAATAATAAATATTACATTTCTGCAGTACTTTTTATACCACAATACTTGATCTCAATTCCCAATTACATTAATAGGAAAAGGTAAAGTCCTTTCCATCCAGCTTTAAATTGTCTTATGCACATCTTCCAGGCCACTGCCAGGATTTCATGGAAGAGGTTCCCATATGTGCTAGGAGTGCAACAAACGTGGATATTCAGGCCACTCATCAGTATCTGAACACATGGCCAATATGTGAAGGCACAATGTGAATCTCAAGCACCCAAATTCAATGCTGAAATTGAGAAGCAGGCCAAATGCCAAAAAAATATTTGGGGTCCAAGGCCTTTCTTTGATCAAATACTTACCATCACAGTCATACTCAATGGCTTTGTTCTTAAAAGAAAAAAAGGAGTTGGGCCACACATATACAGAGTCCAATTCACTCACTCAAGAAATACAGCTGTAGTCACGGTGGAATCAAGGGAACATTTACAAGGCACAGCAATCCTGCAGGATCGTTCAGGCAGAACGCCCTCCATTCGGCCCAGTAGAAATTTTTCAGGATTCTGGGAATAACAGCTACGCACTTGCCAAAAGGATTGTTAGATTCTCCCGTGGTTTTACGATTCACTTCTTCACTGTGCAGCAGTCAACGAATGGGCATAATTCATCTCTTACTACGCTTCCAGCTATATTTATTTGTAAAATGAGAGAAAAGCATGAACCCATCACATTTCAGAGTGCGATTTTATAGGAATTTTAGTGCTCATGAAAGGTATCAGAGGATAGCATACAAGCCCAAACACACATAATATAGTGCACAGCGATTCAAGTTCCCATACTCTGCTTTAAACCTTGAGCTAGTAGGATCATCCTTAAGCATTTATTTCCCTTAAATAAATACCAGGGAACCCCCCTCCCTGTTACTAGGACTCTGACAAGTAACGAGTTCATTGACGAACCTGGGAGGGAAGGACCAATCAGGAGACCTGAAGAATCATGCTGAGTCATATAAGCTCCCTCCCATGCAGGAAGAAGAGGGAGGGGAGGTAGTCTGACTCAGAGGGTTCTGGGGGAGGGAGCTCCAGGACAAGGCAGTTGCGGGAGGCAAGCTGCTTGGTGCCTAGGGAGCAATGGAGAATGATAAGGACACAGCCAGGGAAACCCCCTAGCTGAAGGGGAATGTAATAATTTGGTGGTTAAAAAGGATTTATTTTCACAGCCAGCAGGCTGCTGTTGTTTCGTGGACAACCGAAGGTTTGGGTTGTGGCTGTGACGGGACAGAGGAGCCACAGACGGGGGTGCTTGACAGCATCCTTCAATAGTAAGTGCCTGAGGTTAACCCCTTAAGGGAGAGGGATGGGAACTGTGACCGTGCAGGTGTGCCTCAGCCCCTAACAGGGCAACTGTTAGGAAGGATGGAGGAGCCCCAAAGACTGAGGTTTGCACAGTAGACCCAGTCAGAGGGCTAGAGAGTAAAAGGGGGTCAAGCTGTGGCCAAGTGAGACCCCAACAAGACCCTGAGACTTCACAAGGGCATCTCCTTAGTAGCATAGAGGGGAAAGCACGCCCTGGAATAATAGGGCAGATGGAATAACAAGTCCCGCACCCTGCTAGGATTGTCTCTGCCAACATCATATATGCCGTCCACTTTGGACAGCTGGGGCAATCCCTACTTGAAAGGATAAATGGACACTGATTTGACATCAGTTCCAGAAAAACACGAAAGCTTGTGGCAGAATGCTTTCGCCTCCCTCGCCAGTCTAGCACTGACCTCAGAGTGGCTGCTCTTAAACAGCAGCACTTTAAAAAAACAACTTGAACATGAAATTGCAGAACAAGACTGGATTATGTTAAGCATGGTCTCAAGAGAGCCTCTGGATTCGTATCCATACTTAAACTAGGTTTTATTAGATCTTCTTACCTTAAGATCTTCAAAGCATAAACATTTTCTCCCTTTGTTCATGACATGCTGAGGCAGTCAAAACCAATTAAACTGCCTTCATTCCAATATCTGACAAAGTAGGCTGTTGCCCACAAAAGCTTATACCTCTCTGGACAAATTAGTCTATAAGGTGCCACCCTGCCCTGCCTTCTGCCTGACTTCGGCCTAACCCAGCTAACTATCTTTCCCAAATTAAGTGTAAAGACAAAGCTAGAAAATGTTGCAGCATTGAGTAAAAAGAGCTTTTCAGGCTAGCAAATAATAGATAAAAATGATGTTGATCATGCCTACACCACTTGCACATAACTGTAACATCTTAAATGGAGTTATCCCTGATTTCCATTGGCACAAAAGTGAGAAAAAAATCAAAGCAAATAAGTGCAACATATATGGAAGTTTTCAGCCCCTGCCACAATATTACTCAACAGGAATTTTGCAGCTAAAATACAATACAATACATTTTTTCCATTATTGCAGAGAACCAAGATGAAAAGGTGGCTTTTTTATTGACCTCAGGAAAAAAAAATATTGCTGATCACTGTCTAAGGCAGCTGAAGCACAAGCCATTCCAGTTCCTTAGTTATTAAGAAAACCACCTTTTCCTAACTATTTTTCTGCTTCAAGCAATGGCTCAGCACAATGTAAGTTTCCAGTTCTATAAATGAAAAAGTTCAGCGTGCTTTATTTTACTGGGGTGGGAAGTGCAGACTCCAAAACAAATGCTCCCATTGTCAGGGCATCATAACATTTGTCTGGTATGTGAAATGAAATACACACCTTTAAATGGCATTGCTAGGACATCCAAGAGCAGGAAACAAAGGTGCCCACTACTTAAGTATGACATAATGGTAATGTACAATGCAGTTCTTATAAATTAATAATCATAAAGCTTTTTTGTTACAAATGGAATGAAATGTATATGATCACTAGCCATGGACCAGATGTACAGCTCTGGATTATTGCACAAGTCTCAGGAACTCCTGGAGGGGAGAAAAAAGGGGAGAAAAGACAGCTCCAAGCTTCCTATCCAGGTGATTTTGGCCTGACTAGAGACTAATCCAGCTGTGTTAAATAGCCAGTGATTAGTAGACCACACTATGCACTGGCTTTGTAATTCCTGCCACCCCTCCACCCAGCAGAATCCCTCAGCGCATCTTTCAGATGCTTCAACCATCCAGAAATTCCCTCTATATCAAGGATCCATTCCTGACTTTAAAAAATAGCTTCCCATCACCTTTCAGTCAACAGACTGGGGACCCAGCGTCTGACCTATGATTCTACTATTGGACCACGGCTTTTAGGGGGATTCTCCTTATTCAGTGATTAATACCGCCAACTAAATCTTGAGTTTCCCTTTTAATTTGAAAGTTGATGTGGATTAAACGCTGTCAGGAAAATATGTAGCAAGGAAAAGGAAGGGAAAATGCTACCCCTAATCTCAAAGAAATGACAGGCCGCATCCAGACAAGCATGGACGTGTGGTACGTGGCATCCCAGACCTGTCTGCGATGCCGCACACTGCACATGCAGGCGTTCTCCATGCTGCTACTTTGCCATGCGGACAGATGCGGAGGCTGTTTAACCCCAGGAGATCCCAGGGTCAAAAAAAACCCATGCCAAAAAGCAGGGCAGTGCACATAGTGGCAGCACACACCACCCAAAACTGGAGCCTGGCTGGCTGGAGCCATGCTCCGGCTGCTGGCCAGGCTCCCTGCTGTAGAAGCGCCACGGCTGCAACTTCCTGAGGCCCTCGGGATCCAAGGTAAGCCTGCTGGGGCAAGCACATTGCTGGTGCCAGCCTCCTCTCCCCCACCTGGGGTAACCTGCTGCATGCCAGAGGGCGCATGGCATGGGCATTCCCTGGGGACAAGTAATGGTGGCACAAGGTTTTGCTGATGCTACATGTCCCTGGGGAAACAAACATCCACGCTCGTGTGGACATGGTCCAATGTTTAAGTTCTGTGCCAAGACACTTAGAGAAACATTGTACTTAGCCACATCATACTGACCTATTAATGCACATTCTACAATGCATTAGCCTCAAAGGGCCTAATCCAGAGTTCGTTAGTCAGCAGGAGTCTGGTCATTATTGCCAATGGGCTTTGGATCATGCACTTACAGTACACAAAGTTCGCTGCTTGTGAAAACAGAGTATGATTCATTACACCTCTATTATAAATTCTACTGTTTGGCCTTAACTGATCATCGGGCTCATCTCAGAACGTTACTGCTTACATGAGTGGTATAACAAGCAGAGTTGGGCCCCGGACAAGTCCTGCAGGAGAGCAGGGGGGGCACACATTTCCCAGAGAGGGAGTGAGGGGTTCGTGATGCCAAGAGTCAGGTCAGACAGGGCACACCTGGTTCTAAGAGTTGTGGGGGGTGAAGAGGGTGCAGCAGCAGGAGTCTTACCCATGCCAGGAACTTCTAAACAGACCCTGGCTGAGCTGCTGCTGCCACTGCCATGTGTTCTGCTCTCTCCCCCACCCCAACCTATTCCCCCTGGCTATTGCTCTTCAGCAGCATCAGCTTGGACTGTTTTGGAGTTCTTGGCATGGGGATGCTACTGGGATGCAAACTCTGTGGGGTGAGGGGTGAGTCCAGCACCCATCCTACCTTAGCAACCTGGGGCAGGTGCCCCTCTTGCCCACCCCTCATTAAGCTATTGGTTTATATGATTTTGATTTGTAACCCTGCAGAAAAGGACCTGACAGCAACAGTGGACAATAAGCCGAAGATGAGCCAACAATGTGCCCTTGTTGCCAAGAAGGCTAATGGCATACTGGGCTGCATTAGTAGGGAGGTATTGCCAGCAGATTGAGAGAAGTGATTATTCCCCTCTCTTCAACACCGGTTAGGGGGTGGGGGTACATAACTTTTGAGGAGAGACTGAGAGAACTGGGCTTATTTAGTTTGGAGAAGAGAAGACTGGAGGGCGGGGAGGGGGTCATAGCAGCCTTTAGCTACCTGAAGGGAAGTTCCAAAGAGTACGGAGCTGGACTAGTCTCAGTGGTGGAAGATGATAGAAGGGAAGTTCAGGTTAGATATTAGAAAAAACTCTCTCATGAGGAGGGTAGTAATGCACTGGTTGTGGAATCTCCGTCCTTGGAGGTTTTTAAGACCTGGCTAAACAAAGCTTTAGATGATCTAGTTGGGGATGATCCTGCTTTGAGCAGGGGGTTGGACCAGATGACCTCCTGAGGTCTCTTCCAACCCTAATTTTCTAAGATTCTGTGATTTACAATCCTCACAGCCCTCCTTCACTCAGGCTATTGTCTGTAGCTTTTTTCCAAATATCCTTCTTAATTATCACCTCCTGGTCCTTTCCTGTGATATGCATAGGACTGTTTTGAAAGCTACTGGCTATTGTTTTTGCATTGCTGAATTCAGTAAAAATGTTGCCACTGACTTCTAGGGACATAGAGGCTATCCCTTGGAGCTACTACGACTTACTAGACTAAAGCTTTTAATAACCTTGCATTATTAAAAAAAATCTATATGTCAGGCTATCCACAAATGAGAAGGGGAACCTTTTACCTCTAAATGAGTTGTCTAATTCAGTGTAGGTCACAGTGAGTGCATCTACATGTGTGCATGTACTGCACAGAAACTGAAATTACTGTGCAGTATGGGCATGAGTCTCCATGTGCACACCCATACTGCACAGTAAATATGGTGACTTATGCTAACTTGAGTGTAAATTTGATACCTGCATCATGCAGGTATCAAATTTATGCCTGATTAGTTACTGCACAGTAACACACATGTAGACACCTTACTGTATAGTAACACTGTGTGTGTGGACTGACTAGGGACTACCTTCAGTCCCAGGTCAGTCCACACACAGTGTTAATGCTCTTTAATGCCTGCATGTGTAGACACTGGCCTACTCCTGCTTCCTATGCAGTAACTTACTGCACAGGAAATTTAAACTGGCACATGTAGACACACCCAGTGATGTGACACTAAACTGGCGGATTCATTCCTGACTCACACTATAGAAAGGTCCCATAAAGACTGCTGCTGGTTGGTGTCTTTCCTGAATCACTTCAGCATGAGCTGATCTAGGTCAAGGCCAATGAACCATATATACCTTGTACTTCGGAGGCAAAAGAAGATGCCAGTCTCCAGGGCAACCTTCCACCAACAATGATACAATCTGAAGCAAAAAATAGCAAAAATTTGCTATTGTACTAGGTTTAATTTTCAATATATTAGAACTTTTTGCTGGGGGAGTTCAATGAGAGTAACACATTTTTTTCTTTTAATTTCTGTAACAAAAGGAGAGATTCCCCCCACAGGTTATCATTTATGATCATATTCTGGGGTTTTTTTATGGTCTCACTAATTAACAATTCCTACTGTTTCAGACTGTAGCTATACATAGATTCTCAAGACCAACATAATGAGAATTCCCATAGTAATATTGCCAATTAAAGCTTGATTTCCTGAAATATAATGTCAACAAGCTTCAGAAAGACTTTCTGAATTGCATTTTATTTATGGAAACCGCCTATTGCTCTTTTAGGCCTTGCCCACCCTCAGACAGAGGTTGAAACTTCCTTATTCTGGAGCTTCCACTGTCTCTCCTAGAGATGTGGTTAGTAGGAATGTGTGAAATGGGCCCTATTTGGTTTGGACTTGGATTCAGCCCAAATCAGGGACAGTGATTCGATTAATTGATTCGGATCACTGTCCTGATTCGATTTGGCCGAATCTGAAGATTCGATGCTGATTCACTAAGCTGAAGGGGTATGGGGGGGCCCTCTGCATGCTCTCCGGTGGACCCAGAAGTGCTTCTGGTCCACTTCTGGGTCTGCTGACAAGTTTGCTGGGGACCTCCTGTGCTTCTGTGGGACACTCCATGCGCCCCATCACTGCAGCATTCACAAGCCCCTGCTACCTAGAGGTATATAGAAAAAATATTTAAAGCTGTCTCTATGTCTGAATCTCCGAATCTTTC
>NW_017728997.1:3806172-3806776 GCF_001723915.1 Gavialis gangeticus
CCTCCTTCCCCCAGCCCCCTCCCCCCCACCTGCTACTTACCAGCTCCAAGTCCAGCTGCAGCTCCCTGCTGTATCCACCAAGGACTGTTTGAATCAAAGCTCTCCGAAACTTTTCTGAAGATTTCGAGAGATTTGAATTGATTCAGACTTTTTAATTGGTCCCCTGATTCAGATTCAGAGATTCGGCCACCAAATCAGGCCAAATCTCCTCCAAATCAAATCAGCACCCAAAGCTTCGCATAGCCCTAATGAATACCATTATCATGGCAATGCTAGTGTTCAATTTTGCTCTTAAAATCTTATGTCAGTCTCCATATTCAACCCGCAACAGATTAATCAATGAATAATAACAGATACTGCGAGAAGCAGTGTATTTTAGCTCAGATGCAACTACTACGCTAATCCAGCTACACAGTAGGCATGTCTACGTGGGCTTTTAAGTGTGGCTAAATTTAATGTGCATTTAGCTAATGCACATTAAGTGATTTTTGGCAGGTTTCTACCCATGCAGAGACTTGGCACTAACGTTAGTGCCAAGTCCCTGAAGCCCTACCATGAGCCCCTAGTGGGTAGGCAGACGCAGCACTGAAGTGAGTTTTGGGTT
>NW_017728997.1:3808219-3809366 GCF_001723915.1 Gavialis gangeticus
AGAAAAAATATTTAAAGCTGTCTCTATGTCTGAATCTCCGAATCTTTCCAAATTTCTTTGAATCGATTTGGAGGGTTCCGATTCAATTTGGAGAGATTAAAGGGTCCTCTGATTTGATTTGGATTTGAAGATTCAGCCACTGAATCAGGATGAATCTCTGCTGCATCAAATCAGGGACTAAAGCTTCACACAGCCCTAGTGGTTAGCTGTGTTAGTCTGAAGGCAAGCAGAAAGCAGAGCAGGGCAGCATTCACTTCATCTGTTGTGGCAAGCTGTTGTCTACAAGCTTATGTCTCTCTGAACCAGCTAGTTGCTAAATTACTACCCTGCCATACTTTCTTCATGGTCTCTCCTAGTACTGGATCAACAAACACTGTGAAAAATGAACTTGCAGAGATTTAGAGACTGAACCTGTAGTATGCCTAGCCATTGATTATAAAATGAATGAATGACTAGCCTTTAATAAGGCCGAGCCAGAATTCAAGTTGTACTTCTAGAGCACGGGGGGTTGTGAATATTTTTGCCCTATTTTACCTTTTGACTCCTGTTTTGCACTCTGGGTTTCAATGAAAATTAAAATGTAAAGCAAGACTCAGATGAAATCAATAAAATGATGTCCACCTTAAATTATAAATTTGGTCAGGATCACTTGACACAGATTATAAGCAGAGCTGAACACAACCCCCCTAGAAATAGTCTCTCATGAGAAATTCTAATATTTCAATATTTATGTCCAGAATCAGAAAAAAATGTTGAAATATCAACTGTGTGGAATGAAATGTTTCAACAAAGTTTCATTTTTGAAATGGCTAAGGAGTTTGTTTTAAAGAGCAGTGAGTCCTGGGGCTTTTCCCATTTTTTTTTTCCTTTAAGGGCTGGAGCTGGCCTAGGCGGGGCACCCGTGGGGAGGGTTGAGGGAGTGAGGGGGGGCCAGGGGGCTAGTGGCAGAGTCCCCCATGCAGTGTGGGGCAGTGTGGGGCATTGGGAATTGCCCCCCCCAACAGCACCTGGTGAGTGGGACTTGTTTTTTAAAGCACTGGGAGCTGGTAGGGCAGCCATGGGGGGAGGGGGGCTGGGGCAGCAGGCGAGGGTCGGGGAGGCTAGGGGAGCAGGCAGGGGCTGGCAGGGGGCCCCCCATGGTCCCCTC
>NW_017728997.1:3809376-3815579 GCF_001723915.1 Gavialis gangeticus
CCTCCTTCCCCCAGCCCCCTCCCCCCCACCTGCTACTTACCAGCTCCAAGTCCAGCTGCAGCTCCCTGCTGTATCCACCAAGGACTGTTTGAATCAAAGCTCTCCGAAACTTTTCTGAAGATTTCGAGAGATTTGAATTGATTCAGACTTTTTAATTGGTCCCCTGATTCAGATTCAGAGATTCGGCCACCAAATCAGGCCAAATCTCCTCCAAATCAAATCAGCACCCAAAGCTTCGCATAGCCCTAATGAATACCATTATCATGGCAATGCTAGTGTTCAATTTTGCTCTTAAAATCTTATGTCAGTCTCCATATTCAACCCGCAACAGATTAATCAATGAATAATAACAGATACTGCGAGAAGCAGTGTATTTTAGCTCAGATGCAACTACTACGCTAATCCAGCTACACAGTAGGCATGTCTACGTGGGCTTTTAAGTGTGGCTAAATTTAATGTGCATTTAGCTAATGCACATTAAGTGATTTTTGGCAGGTTTCTACCCATGCAGAGACTTGGCACTAACGTTAGTGCCAAGTCCCTGAAGCCCTACCATGAGCCCCTAGTGGGTAGGCAGACGCAGCACTGAAGTGAGTTTTGGGTTGCGTCACCCATGCATTAAGGCACTTTAACTAACAGTGCCTAAATGTGATGCCTTCATTTGCATATCAAATTGAGGTGCAGTTAGCCTAATTCTGCCCTTTTTGAGTGTTCATTAAGGGTCTGCACGGGTAGACATGTGCCAGTAACATGCATTAAATTAGGCTAATGCGTATTAACATGCCTCATGTAGACACACCCTATCTCCAGTATGTAAGTTAGCTCAGGTAGGTTTGTAGAGCACTGAGTCTGGCAATGCTGAGCCCATGTGTACCTTCAAGATATATGTTCTGCCTCCTTGGTCCTGTTTTGCATAAGCCAAGTCCTAAGCTTTAGGGCAGTTGTGAGTACGCACCCAGACCCACTCTTGCTATCAGGTCTGCTAACTGGCACGTGCTCAAGGATGCTTTAAATCAAGTTCCTGAGACATGTTTCTCTGTTTCTCTTTGATTTCCAGATCATGTCTTTGTAGCCTATTATGCAAATAGTCTGCAGCCTTAGGGAAGCTGAACTGCATAGTCCTTTCTGCTTTGATGGCTGAAGTCTGCTTATCCCTCTCCTTAGCCTCTTGGTGCTCTCTTTCTCTCACTTTACCAAGGACAAAGCAGCAGCATCTGTGACATACAAGGAAAGTAAAAAAAGATATCCTTGGAAAAGGAGATGGCTAAGATACAACAGGCATAGTATAACCTCACTATAATTAAAGTTCCTAATTCATCTAAAATCAAATCTTTTCAGCATGATTGCCAACTCACATACCTGTAATGGGAAGTGGGGGATCAGTTCTCATTTCTGCTTATACTTGCTGGGCCCACAGATCTCTCAGAAACTAAAATGAAGGTCACATCACACTGTATAGGTATCTGCTGTTCCCTGAAAAGTTCTGGAATGCTTGATGACCCTAGAATTCAAGGGAGATGCTCAGGATTTCTCATCAATCCTGGACGATGTTTTGTTTTTATAAAAGTTTCCTATTACATACTCAGCTCATACAGTTGAAGGGAATGTTCTGGATCTAACATATTTAAATGCAATTGATTCATAGCGAGGCAGCATTCTTGCAGGCAGCGCAACTCTGCAAACAAAGTTCAGGCGCATGTATATGTCTGTATTAGTCAGTATTAATGTCTGCATAAGCTTACAGTGTTTTTTTCTTAAATAGCTCCTGAAACCAAGAGTTACAATCTTACCCACCAGCAGATATTTAATTCTCACTAAATATCATGCCATGCCCTAGATTGTGATCACTTTGCTGGGACCATCTGGCCTTCCAGATTCTCTGGCAATCTCACACGGGCGCATGCAAAATCATCTGACGTACAAGAGTGAATTGAGGGAAAGGGTATGTTCTAATCACAAAATGTGATTTTGGTCTTTGGAGCTAGCTGAAGGGTTTTTTTTTAACAACACTTTTTAGTAGGAAAAAAAGCAAGTTTTTTCCATGCAAACCTGTCAACACTGTAGAGATGTCTCATATTTAGTATTTTCCCCAATCCTTCCCTCCAAAATGTATTTTAAATATTTTAAATGTTTTTTGAGCTTTGTTTACTCAATTAATTGGTTAGACTTAAACAAAAAGACATATTACATGATATGTAAATCCAACCCAATTTAAATAAAATTGCTATTATGAAATTTCCACTACCAGACATGCAAAATACTTCCAATCTATTTACCAAAATTATCTGAAAGGTAACTAAAAAGTCACATAAACTGTGGATGTTCATGGATATTTATGAAGACAGACAAAATCAAATAAATTATTTTCTGCATATTACTCATTCAACTCTATTTCCACTTCATTGCTGACGTGGGTTAATGAATGCTAGGAGTTATTAACCTCATGTGAATATTCACTCTATGCTAGTTCATTGTAAGTTTTCAGATGGAAAAGCCAACATATCACCGGATGGTGAGCAGTTTAATGGGAGACAAATATATGACAAAATGTATTCTGTGGTACACCTGCCATTTAAAGACATCACATGTATATGCAACGTTGTAAAAAGAGTTCCCTGCTGAAAATTTTGAGCAACAGGAAGTTGTTAGTCCAATGAAATCTCCTAGAATAGTCAATCACGTGTGGAGCATGACCTGTGGAGATGCGTATGCCTCTCCATGGAGTTCATCACACGTCTGCTGCTTTGTAAGTTATAAATAGTAATGCTGAGGGGAAAAAAACCCTAAAGAAGTCCATGTTTGGTAGGCTTGTTTTGCTAATTTTCACCTTCAGTGAGGAGTTGCTTGCCAGGGAAAATTCTTCTATGCTTAGCAAAAATAAAATGTGTGAATCACTGGGGAGGCGGAGTGCTGAAGGTCACCAAACATCCTCTCAATGCCATCATACATTTTATTTTGTAGTCCTGGGTACTGAATTCATGTACACATTCAGCAGCTTTTATCCTCACAATAGGTAGAGATTTTGATGAAGGTGAGACTTTATGTTTCCCAGAGGAAAATCAAGAAGAAATGACAAAAATGATGCTCAGTGCCAAAAACTGACTATAAACAAAGGGGTTGCCAGAGCCTAGATCAGTTATCCCATTGCCTTATCTCTTGACAGTAAATATTGTCTCGGAAGATTCAAAGATCCCCAAATGGGCAAACATGGAGAAAAATATCTGTGCAGGAAATTGATTCTGATTAGTCATTTAGAGGCTGGCTTGTATCCCTTATTGATTTAACTGAACCAGAAGATCAGGGCAGCCTTTTCTATAGTATATTCCACTTCCCAGTGTGTCTGCACATACGAAGCCCTGTTTTCAGCCAGTTTGATCCTACAAATGAGTTCAAAGCAAAATTAAAGTGATATACCCTGGTAGACAGGCACACACGAGAGTCATTATTATGTCAACAGGACTTTCAAGGGTTCTAAATGACCCATGTGTAAAGAAGGGGAAGTAATCATTCAAAATGTAGTTTAATATCACTTGGAGCTTTACAAAAAAAAGAAAGACTCTTTTTCTTACTGGACACTGTAGCTAAGGACACATCCAGGGTCCAGGGTTTTATTACTGGAATAGGAAACCAAACTAGAGGCAGTAGGATTAACTTTTTAACTGGTTTTTCAGTGAACCTTGTTAAAACAGTCTCAGTGCTATAGGAGTAAACCACTTCTCTAGGCTCCCTTGAAAACTGTAGCCATATCCAGTTAGGGACAGCTACCGTGCAGCATGTTTATGGCTCCATAATAGAGAGCATCCTGTATACAAAATAAAAAGAAGGCCTTCAAGTACTGCATTCATAAAAGCAAACCGTTAACAAGAGTCACATAAAATTCAGAACTTCCTCCCTCAAAATATCATAAAGGAAGATGGAGTGAATCACTTCAAAAGCCAGCTGAGCAATCAGTGTAACAGTGACCAGAAATGCCATCCTATATTATATAGCAGAATTTCTTATCTGTGTGCTTATTCCCCAAGACTAGAACTGCTGCTCTCACAGTCTTTGTAATATGATGATATTTAAATGGCATGGTGTTTTTACATTATGAATAAAATATTTGGTGATAGTTACAGAAGCTTGTCCTGATCCATTCTTTCTACAAAAAAGGTAGAAAGAGTATCAAAGGCATCTGATTCTGCCCTCTCCCACCCTCCACCCCTAAAAGGATCCCAGACGCATTTTGTTTTACCTTAACATCCACAATGGATCAGTCTCAGCAACCAGTGGCACTGTTGTCTGTTCCTGACCATGTACTAACTGTAGGAAATGTTGGTGCTTTGACCTGATGATGTGCACTTCTCACACAAGCCTTCATCAAAACAGGCAAATTTTCTTGTGTGTGACACCACTGAGTTCACTTGTTTGTGTTCAGTTTGTTCAGCACCCACGCTTGCAAGCTGTCTTGCACCTGCATACAAAGTAGGTGCCAAATATTAAGGGGTTTTCATAAGCAGAAACATGGACAACTTACGCACATCAAGAGAAAAGTTTCAACAGCTTCCACCTGCACTGTTTACACTGCATACGCAACAGCAAATTGCAAGATAAAGTTACCAAGGCAGAGGTTCTTCAAAGGATAAATTTACCAAGTGTGACAGCCCTACTCAGACAGAGATGACTGCATTGGTTAGGCCATCTGAGTATGCTGAAAGATGGAAGTATACACAAGAATATGCTATAAGTGGAATTATAGGAGGGAAGAAGAACACCAGGACGCCCCAAGATTCGCTACACACATGCAAGTGAGATATGAGGACATTTTGAATTGATCCTGGCCAACGGGAAACCTTGGCAAGCAATCAGAACAAATGGCGTCGTCATCTCCACCAGGGCATTAAAGTCCATGACAGGAATTGGCTCCAACAGCTTGAAGAGAAAAGAGTCCATAGGAAGCAAGCAGCTCCAGAACCACCCAGCTGTGACACGTACATTTGCAACCACTGCCAGAGATCGTGGATTATTCAGTAACACGAGACATTGCAAATCATCTACATCATAGGCTCTCTTATAGATGAAAGGATACTATAAATGTCTAAAATAATCATGACTGTATGCCATCACAGGGATTCTAGTTGATCACACCTATTTAGCTCATAATAGTGAACAAATTCGGAGGCCAAAAGTGTCTGCTACACTGTTTCACTATTGCCTAGATCTCTCCAATGCAACCAGTCTGGAAAAAAATGTGGTTTTTTTTAACTTGGGAAATGGGGAGAAGGAGTAACAGGGCTTACATATATCAGGAGGTACTGGATAATGCAAATAAGTTTGATTGGGATTTGATCTATAGCAGTGGTCACCAAGAAGTCGATTGCAATTGACTGATCACGGAGCCTCTTTCAGTTGATCTGAGGCTGAGGGAGCTAAGCACACATGCGTACATGCACACGTACCCCACCCAGTCCAGCAGGTCAGTCTGTGGGGGAGGGAAGGGGCGGGGCCAGATCAAGTCTCCCACAGTGAGGAATGGAGCATGGCACAGGGAGGAGCAGGGGTAAGTTGAGTGGGGCCCTGGCCAGGCCAGGTGGTGGGAGGATCGAAGTCCTGGGAGGTTTTCCAGAGGTGTGTGTGGTGCAGGGGGGCTCCCACCACTGTGCACACCCTGGTGAAGGCCCAGGGGGCATGTGCCCCCATGATCTATATGCAGGGCAGAGGCAGCTGCCACTGCACACTTGGCTTTGCACCCCAAGCCCGCTGCAACTGGGCCCGGAACGGCATGAAGCCATATGCGTGCCACCATTCCCAAACCAGCTGCAGTGCAGTGCAAAGCCTAGTGCACAGCAGCAGCTGCTTCCATCCCATGCACAGATTGGGGGAGCACATGCCCCCCCAAATGTGGGGCACCACAGGCAGCTGCAGCAGGGGTGGGGAAGGGTGTGCACGCAGCAGTGACAAAGGGAGTGGGGCTGCAGGAGGTGCTGCACAGCTGGGGTGGGGCACAGGATGGAGCCATGAGTGGCTCATCCAGGGGGCATGGAGAGGGGGTGGCATGCACTCCGGGGAGGGCTTGGGGGTCATGTGCCTAGGATCTGCATGCAGGGAGGGTCGGATGCCACTGTGGGCTGAGGCCAGGATGGTGCCAGACTTTTTCCAGCAAGGGGGTTGGGCAGCGGTGACAGTGCTGGGAGTGGGGCTATGGGGGCAGCTGTTGCCACCAA
>NW_017728997.1:3820579-3821849 GCF_001723915.1 Gavialis gangeticus
GGTGGCATGCACTCCGGGGAGGGCTTGGGGGTCATGTGCCTAGGATCTGCATGCAGGGAGGGTCGGATGCCACTGTGGGCTGAGGCCAGGATGGTGCCAGACTTTTTCCAGCAAGGGGGTTGGGCAGCGGTGACAGTGCTGGGAGTGGGGCTATGGGGGCAGCTGTTGCCACCAAAAAAATTGCCATAGCTCCCCCAATTCCCCTTCCCAGCACCAGAAGCGTAGTGTGGCTCAACCCCAGCACCAGGAAAAGCCCAGTGCACACCCCCCATGTCAGACACCCCCCAGACAAGCCACTCGCAGCTCCATCCTGCACCATTCCCCAGCTGTGCAGGGCCTGCCCCAAGCCCCACTCCTTCCCTCACTGCCAAGGGGGGGTGGGAAAGATCAAGGCCCCAGAGGTGAGGGAGGGAGTGGGGCACAGGCAGAAACAGGGGATGGGTTAAGCGGGGCCCTGGCCGGGCTGGTGGTGAGAAAAATGGAGGCCTGGGGCCCCACTCACTCCAGCCCCTCCTCTTGCCTGTGTCCCATTCCCTCCCTTACTGCAGGAGTCTCAATCTGCCCCCCACAACAGCCCTTTCCCATGCCTCCACTCCTTTTCCAACAGACTTACCCTGCTGGGGGGACACCCCCCAAATAATTTTTTCTCTCTCCATCTTGATCCACCCCCCTTCCCCCCCACAGACTGACTTGCTGGCAGAGGGAGGAGGGGTAGTGCATGGTAGATCCTGGGTTGCTTTTTAATTCCAAAAGTGATCTCCTAGTTAAAAATTTTGGAAACCACTGATCTACATACAGCAACTAGTCCTTCCTCTTGTTATTGTACAGGAAGTGGCAAAGTAATCTGAGTGCTGGATGAGTCACTGCATCATCTAGGCTTACTCTGAACCATACTGTATGGCTTGGAATGCCAGCATCTAGTTTATACTTGCACTCTCACAAGGTTTTCCAAAAAAGGTAGATGAGGATGATGGAAGCCTCAGAAGAGAAAGAATATTGAGTCTTAATTTATCCTAAGGAGCAACAAAGGTAAGTACAAGTAGACATGCTTGTGCTATTCAATTCATTTTTATTAGACAGCTTCAGAGATTTCCCTTTCCTCCTTCTCTCATGGGAATTGCTGTTCAGTCAGTATGTGCTCAATTGAGTTCATTTAAGGAAATATCTGTCTCTTACACATGGACAGATCTAGGTAAGAGGTTATTTTCAGAAACATAATAGCTGTCTTTTCATATCCCTGCCAGGAAATATCAAGGACTTGGTGTCTTGA
>NW_017728997.1:3821943-3833933 GCF_001723915.1 Gavialis gangeticus
TCCGACCCTAGAAACTATGAAACTATGAAACTATGAGTCTACATCCAGAACCACAGAGAAGTTGTGACTTCCTCTTCAGTTTATGCTGCTCTCAAAGCAGCTATCAGTTTAAATATTTCAAAAAGGACAGTGAATAATTCTTGGGTGAAGTGATTACTTACTAATGCTGGACTGGGAACCTAAATACTTCAGTACACATCTGTACTTAAGAATGCAAAATGGACCCAATTTACCAGCTATTTGTGACCTTAATTGTGACTAACAGAGATAACAGGCTTACAAAAGAGTAGTTTTCAAAGTGCTTCTTGTTGAACTTTGAGGTCAGACATGTAAACCTTAAAGAATCATGCAAGGGGATTTTAAACAGATTACTTCTCTTATTAACAAGAGTGAAAACAAGACAGACAAAGCACAAAAACAATGACATCAAATACCATGCTGGGAGTCAGAGCTCTCTCTCTCACATACACACACATGCATAGTTTTACCAAGGAATTTTAAAATACATGAGCGTTTCCCTGTAATACAATGCTAGATTTGTGTTAGCTAATGAAATGAGATAATGAAATGAGAGTACAAACTGCTGGTGTTTTAGATTAATAATGCTAGAAATTGCCGCTAAATTCTAGTTAAAGTTTTCAACTCAGTTGATGTTTTGTACTTACTAACATTGAAAAGACTCAGTTAATTGCATATCTGAAGTTTTAACTATTATAAATTATTACTAAGTTGTCATGTAATATGAATTAGTAAGACAACAATCTAAAACTATACATTGTACGTATCACTTGAGAAAACAAGGCAAAATTCAGTTGTCAGCTCTGAGACTACTCAGGAACTAAAATTTTATCTAAACAAACTGTTGCTTTATTCACTGTCATTATGCTTTTTAAAATTCCATTTAATGCAAACTGCACCAGAATTGTGCAAAGCTATGCCATGGCCACATTGTGAGAAACACAAATGTGAAATGTGACCATGCTGAGAAATATCAATATATTATTATGCTCACAATACAGTTGCGATCACTACTCCCATTCTCAAATTGCTTGTGTACGCAATATAGAAAATGAGATCAGATGCAAGGATGTTCATCAAGAACGTGCATTTTTAGTGATGATAGCACAAACTGTGATTTTTTTTTCAGCAGAAGTATTCATGCTGAAAAACTATATTCTTAAGTTAATTCTTATCCAGTCAGGGTGGAGAAATGCACATAGATCTAGTCATATTATTTTGAAGAGAAAATGGCTGAAGCAAATTGCTCATTCAGTCAGCATGTGCATAACTGACAAGCCATGTGATAGCATCCTCAGTGGCCATGTGCTGTTCCTGTAGTACACTGTTGAACTCAGTCAGCAGGCAGTCATCGACAATACGTGACATGGTATTTGTTTTGCCACAGTTACAGTGTGGATTGTCACGAAGATACCAACAGTGGAGGTTGGCAGCACACAGAACTTGTCCAGTCCAGAACCTATTCAAGCAAGGCCCACTGACAACATGGCAGGTTGAAGACAGGTGGGCAGACTGTAGGATCTGTGATAAGGAACTTGTTTGGTGCTAATGTCAACCTCCATTCCTCACACCAGAGGGTCTCTGCTGTATGGTCCTGGTGTGACAGTCTGGACCACAGTGGGTATCATGATGGTAGATGTGTAGCAGGTGGATTTAAGAGATCATCATAATGCAGCAAGCTTGGATTGCTATAGCTCTTCTCCAGTAGCTTGCTAGTTGTAACTTCCCATGGATATGAGGGGAACAATGTTGCTCAGGACTGGGAGCTGTGATAGAGGTTTTGGTCGAGGAGTTCCCAAGATGATGTGCATCATTGAATGCAGCTGTATGTTGATGAGGTTGGTGTGTAATGACTGGTTCCAGACTGGTGCACAGTACTCGGCAACAGAATACAAGATGGCAAGAGCCAACATCCTTATGTTGAGACTCTTGTGCCCCATGATGATCCAGCCAGCTTGTTGAGGAGGTTTTTGCATGTCTTAACTTTCATTGCTGTCTTTTTCAAGTGTTCATGGAAGCTCAATGTTTGCTCTAGCTTTATACCCAGGCAGGCAGGCTGTGCTTCATGCCCCAGCCTCTGACCATTCATGTTGAGCTCCTGGGCAGCAATGCCATTATGTAGGTGGAAAATGCTGGAAACTGTCTTACTGATCCATGGCTGGAGGTGCCAAGTCTTGCAGTAGTCAGTCACTTCTGCAATTTCACTGTTCAGAGTACATTCGAACTCAGAAAAAGTTCGGGCCTGGAATCCACAACAGATGTCATCCACATAAATGAATTTCCATAACTGGGTTTATGGTAGGTCACTGGTATAGAGGTTGTACAAGGTTGGAGCAAGCACAGATCCCCGAGGCAGTCCAGTGGTCTGTCTTCTCCAAGTACTTGTCTTCTTACCCATGTGCACCCTGTACCATCTGCTGCAAAGAAGCAGTTCAACAACATTAGTCACCCATACATGTAAGACTCTTGCTATTTTTATGAGCAGACCAGTGCACCAAACAATATCGTATGCTGCTGTGAGGTCAAGGAAAACAGTGCCTGTCTTGATGTTCCTTTGAAAACCATTTTCAATGAATGTTGTAAGTGCAAGTACTTGGTCACGTGTACTTCAATCTTGTTGGAAACCTTGATTGATAGTCAGGATCAATACCTCCCCACCCCCCAGCCAAATTGCTCGTTGTAGAAGCTTCACTCATATCCACAATAAATGTATCTTTACCCAACTTCTTTGTCTATTCTTCTTCCTTGCTCACCTGTCATGCCTTTGATATTATGAAAAACAAAGAAAGAAAGTAGATATCGGGAGGCAAGTGTAGCAGGACACTAGAGTGCCTACTACTAGCATTGGTAATAGGGCTTGGCTGCCAATCAGCAGGGCAGCACAGCTGAAGGTTCTTTAGGCAACAGATTGGGTCAGCTGACTGCCAGGGGGCAGGGCCAGGCCTTTATAAACAGAGATGGCTGAGGTCAGGGTCAGTGCCCTTCTGGTAGCCTGAGGTGCAGGAGCTCTGTAGCAAACCCAAGCAGAGAGGAGTGGAGTAGAACAGCCTGACTGCCTGCATGATGATGCGGGGTAGAGAGAACCCTGGCAGGGAGGTATTGGAAGAGGGTCAGGGTGGTGGCGGATGTATGTTGTAGCCACAAGGCTCATTTTAGGTTACAACTGGGTTGGCTTAGAATTATGTTAGGGCCAGGAGGCTTAGTTTATGTTAGAGCCAGTTGGCTCATGGTTCTGTTTGTTTATGTTTGTCTGTTTGTTTATGTCCTGGAGGACTGGGTGAGGCTGTAGGGGTGCGAGGAGGCCTCATGGAAGCTCCCCAGGAGTCTGGGGGTTCCTGGGTGCCCTGTTCAGGCACAGCAAGCAGTGCCTGGGAGGCACGGCTGTTTGGTGCCGGTGTGGTGCTGCGTGTGGGGTATTAAGCCCCAGCCGTGAGGGGGGTACTTGCCCAGTAGGGTGTAGGACCCTGAGAAGGGTCAGGGGGCCAGGTACGGTGGTGGGTGACGAGTGCATGGAGTGCGGGATGGGCCCAGAGGAGGGCCAAGTGCACGGTGAGAAGCCTGAAGAGGACAGAGTGTGTGGTTGAGAAGCCCAGAGAAGGGCGAGGGGGTGAATAGAAGCCTGGGAAGGGCAAGTATTCTGGAAAGGTCCCAGAGAGGGGGCAAACATATTGGGTGCGCATACTGAGGGACCCCAGACAGGGGGTGCGCGTATTAAGGCAAGCCCTGGGAGGGGCAAGCATATAGGCACAAAAATGTCCGGTACAACTGTGAGGCTTGGGGTGTGCTACAGGGGAGGTAAGAGGCACGTGTAGCCCATAAAGTGGGGTGCACCAGTTCAGAGTGGGGCCAGTATGAGAGCACTGTGTCCAAGCGGACAGAAGGCAGCCTCCCATACAAAACTATATATAAAACCAAGACGTGGTGGGTGAGAAATTGGGTGCGTTCGAGACCCAACTTGGCGCGCTAGGGGCGCCAGGAGAGATCACGGCTGCTCCTGCGCCCCGCCCTGTGACAATTGGTGTATTGGCTGGGAAACTGGCCATGCGTGGGCAAGAAACACGTGTCCCTGGAAAAGGGAAGCAAAGGGCTAAATAGACAGATGTGTGTAGCAAAGGAAGAGTGCCACAGTTTAGTGGTGATGCAAAGGGAAGACACCCATTGCTAGGAATTCGATAGGAAAGACTGAGGCCCAGACCCAGGGAAGATAAGGGTAGGGCGAGTAATGTCGCAAGGGGAAATGATGGACGGCCAGGGGCCGGAGAACTTTTTTGAACTGTTAGAAATGAAGGCGATTAAAGAAAAGATGGCTCGGTTACAGCGCGACCTGGCTGTAGCGGAGGCCCAAAGAAAGAGGGCCAGGGCGAAGGTAGCGACATTAGAGTGACAAATGTAGCCAGGCAAGAAAGAAGGGGGAACAAAAGAGATCAGGCGTCTGATGGTGGTGGAGGCAGAGAAGACATGAGAGAGAGAGAGAGGTTGCTGGCTCAAGCAGCTCAGAAGGGCCAAGAGAGGGAGGAAAGGCTGCAGGGGATGCAAGCAGAAATGATGGCCTGGATGGTGCAACCTCCCGAGGGTGGTATTATTCAGGGAGAGGAACAGCGGGAGGTGCAACAAAAGTTAGAAGTAGCCAGAACCCTAATAGGGGCCCTTCAGCAAGAAATCCGTAGCCAGGAGGACCAGATAGAGGAGCTACGGGAAGACCGAGAGAAGTGGCAGGGGGGATGTCTAGAAGCAGAACTGAGGGTCAAACAATTACAAGAAGAGTTGTGCGATCCCTCTGTTCTTTTCCTCAGCTAAGGTACGGCTTTCGCACAAGATATGGAAACGGTCAAGGCCTGTATAAAGAATTATGAAACATTGCGTGATCAATACCAAGCACAGGAGGGAGAATTAGAGGATGCGAAAAGAGAAAGAGAGAGGCTAAGATCTCGGGCACAGGACCTGGAGGCAGAGAAAGATTTACTCGGTAAGCAGGTTCAGGCATTTAAGACTCTCCTAGAGGATGGCCAGGCCCGAAAGGCAGGCTTAGCCGCAGCTAAAGAACCACTACAGTTGGAGAGGCAGACCCTGGAAGAAAAAATACAGGGACTGCTGGAGACATACCCAGCTGGCCCTAGAAGTGCCAGAGTTCAGGGAAGCTGAGGCACTGAAAGACACAGCCCTAAGGGAGCGTGAGTTACAGGCCCAGGAGATCATAGTCTCACTAAAAAGAAAACTGGAAGATCTTGAACAGCAATTAGCCAGAGAGGTGAAAGCCAGTGAGACCAAGTTCAAAGAGAGAGAGGTACTCATAAAGGTGTTAAAGCAGGTAGAGGCACTCATTGAGGATACAGGGCCCAAATTAATGCAAGGCCTAAGGGAGGAGGGACTCCCCATTGCGGGGAATCCTGAAGGCCCTAATGAGGGAGCGAGCCCAGAACAGCTAGGGAAGAGTCCTGAGGAAGAGAGCTCCAGAAAAGAGAAATGGGAGGTATTAAAGAGGGAAGCTCTACTGGAGGCTCAGAAATACTGGGACCTGAGATGTGACCAGTGGTGAGACCGCCACGTCCGAGAGATGGACCAGTTAAGATGTCAATTAAGGGAGCTATCCTTACAGCAGAGTATGGTAGAAGGAGTCGTACGTAGGTCAGAGCCATTAGAAATAGCCGGGACAGATGCACGCATCTTCCCTCAGAGGGAACCCAGCTCGATGGGTGAAGGGAAGGCAGCGAAAATCCCTAAGCCAAGACAGCAAAAGGCTGAAGTAGGCTCCGTGAACAGGGGAACAGGTCAGCCCAAGGGAGGAGATAGAGCTGAGGGTCTGGAAAGGAGGAGGAAGGAGCAATTAAGAGCAGACCTGAGAATAAACAAAGACCTCAGCTGTATGTAAACGGCCTGCCCAGAAACATCAGGTGGCAGACCCTGAGGAGGATCCTCAAGGCCAAAATAGGCAGAGTGGCCTATGTGAAAATTTATGAAGGGCCTGGAGGGAAATCTACTGGCCAGGGAAGAGTCGAATGCTGGAGCGAGGAAGATGCCCGAAGGGCACTAAAGGGCCAGTGGGAGATATGGGGCAAGCTCCAGGACATCCAAGAAGACAGGGAGAAAGTGAGAATGCAGCCAACCACCAGGAAGAAAGGACCCAGGAAGGTGAAGACTGAAAGGGAATTTCGGAGGGCCGACAGAAGCGTAGCCAGCAGAGAGGGTAACTTGCCGAGGTTGCCTAAGGTGGGGGGACTACCTGTGGCGGGTACATCCCGAGAAATCCCACATGGTGCGCCTTGGAGAAAAGGTGAGTTGGGGGCGCCTAAAAACCCCCGCCTGCAGTATGTGAGCTGGTGGAGATCTATGGAGAGACCCTGAGGAAAAACCCTCAAGGGATGCCACATCTCGGCAAGTGAAGAGCGGCCCCGGTGAGTTTCAAAACTTAAGGGGGGGGGGATGTGTCGTGGGGCACTTCCACGCCCTGCTCCTAAGGAGGCTCAAACCTGGGAGGGGGAGATGTGTAGCAGGACACTAGGGTGCCTGCTACTAGCATTGGTAATAGGGCTTGGCTGCCAATCAGCAGGGCAGCACAGCTGAAGGTTGCTTAGGCAACAGATTGGGTCAGCTGACTGCCAGGGGGCAGGGCCTGGCCTTTATAAACAGAGACAGCTGAGGCCAGGGTCAGTGCCCTTCTGGCAGCCTGAGGTGCAGGAGCTCTGTAGCAGACCCGAGCAGAGTAGAACAGCCTGCCTGCCTGCATGACGATGTGGGGTAGAGAGAACCCTGGCAGGGAGGTATTGGAAGAGGGTCAGGGTGGCAGCGGATGTATGTTGTAGCCACAAGGCTCATTTTAGGTTACAACCGGGTTGGCTTAGAGTTACGTTAGAGCCAGGAGGCTTAGTTTATGTTAGAGCCAGTTGGCTCATGGTTGTGTTTGTTTACATTATCCTGGAGGACCGGGTGAGGCTGTAGGGGTGCGAGGAGGCCTCATAGTAGCTCTCCAGGAGTCTGGGGGGTTCTGGGTGCCCTGTTCGGGCACATCAAGCAGTGCCTGGGAGGCACGGCTGTTTGGTGCCAGTGTGGCGCTGCGTGTGGGGTATTAAGCCCCAGCCATGAGGGCAGTACTTGCCCAGTAGGGCGTAGGACCCCGAGAAGAGTCAGGGGGCCAGGCACAGCAGCGGGCCACCTGAGCCCTGAGCGCACGGAGCGCGGGACAGGCCCAGAGAGGGCACGCGGTGCGCGGTGAAAAGTCCAGGGAAGGGCGAGGGGGTGAATAGAAGCCTGGGAAGGGCAAGTATTCCAGAAAGGCCCCAGAGAGGGAGTGAACATATTGAGGCAAGCCCTGGGAGGGGCGAGCATATAGGCACAAGAACGTCTGGTACAACTGTGAGGCTTGGGGCATGCTACAGGGGAGGTAGGAGGCACGTGTAGCCCATAAGGCGGGGTGCACCAGTTCAGAGCGAGGCCAGTATGAGAGCACCGTGTCCAAGCGGACAGAAGGCAGCCTCCCATACAAAACTATATATAAAAACCAAGACATGGCGGGCGAGAAAGAGGGTGCGTTTGAGACCCAATTAGGGGCGCCAGGGGAGATCATGGCCACTCCTGCGCCCCGCCCTGTGACAGCAAGACTTTCTGCTTAATTAATATTCACGTAATGAACATGGGTCTTTTCATGGGGCTCCTCTGTTCCTATACCTTGTCCTTACCACACCACAGATGTTCTGGGCATATGACCTCTCTGGGCTTTCTCTCATGATCCATGAGATTCAGAAGTGCAGCCCTTTTCCTTCTTCTATACTCACTGATTTTTTCCTAACCTCTCTTCAACTTTTCCCAAACCTGGGCCTTGGAGTCTCACTTGAGTCTCCTTATTTTTTCAGCAGTTTGCCCCCAAAATCTCTTCTTACCACCAACAACTCATCCATCTGCTCTTGCTTTTTATCAGTTAATACTTGTCACTGGCTCTTATTTTCACGAGGTGCCCAGCTTATCAGTCAGCCCCGCATGGCAGTTTTGATGACCAACTGTCTCATTTAGATTAAGTTCCCTGGATCCTTCCTCCTCTCCAGGGGACCTCACTAGGCAAGGGGATGTCTGCCTTCAAGTTTCCCCATCCAACAAACCCTCTTTCTTTTTTTTCTTTTCCCCTTCCCTTGGGCAGTGTAGGCAATGTAAACTGCATTCACTGAAGTGTTGCTCTCACCCCGCATTAGAGATGTCCACATTGCTTCTTCATTCAAAGTATGCATCCTCCTCCTTCTCAATTACCTGTGTCTTCCCAAGTAGCCTGGGATTTCGAGTGTAATCCTGCACCTCTGTGCAGTATGCGCAAGCTGTTGCTCTTCTGTTCTCCCCTCTCCATGGCAGCTTGTCCTCTAGACCCACTCAGTTTTTAACTTCTGGGTTTCCTCTCAGAGCTATTGAGAGCTGGTACTGCTCTTGCATGTTCCTCTGCTGCTGCCAGCATGGAAGACACTCCCAGACACCTGTGCTCCTGACAGCACATGCCATTTAACTCCTTTAATTGATTCACCCAATGCAGGTAAGTTTCCCTGCTCCAGTAGGTGACAGATACCTCGGTGCCCATTACAATTAAGAAAGCTGTATGTGCCCTGTTACAGTCATTAAACAAGTAAAATCAAGTTTATTCTCAGAGGTCATTGTGCACATTACTCTAAATCGGGGTGGCCAACCGGTGACATGTGCAACCTTTGTGAGATGGACAGATCAGGGAGGGGACAGGCAACATAGCAGCAGATAGGGCAGGAAGCAGAAAGTACAACAGCAGATTGGCCAGGAAATACAGGGCAGAAAGCAGAGCAGAAGATCAGGCAGAGGAAGGTGATTGTAGCGGCATTTGGGGAAGGTATGGGGCTAACTTGTGGCACACCTACCAAAAATGCATAATTTCCAGAGAGTGATGGTATTTTTGAGAGCCATTAATGAACAGGAAGAGACAAAATTAATTGAATGAGTTATTAGGAATTATTGGCTGATGTAGAAGGCAGGATAGTCCTGTCCCGGTGGTTAGGATACTAGCTTAGGACCTTGAAGACATGGATTTAAGTTCCTGCTTTGCCTATCTGTGACTTATCAAGTCACTTAGGGCATGTCAACATGGCATAACGAGGTACTGTGCTGGGAAACCCAAGCTAGTTTGGGTGTTAGAAGGAGTTCAAACATTTGTGTGGCACTCTAGTCAGGATAATTTACTCTGCTGAGAACCATAATGGACCCACATTTAGCAGAACCTTGTAACTTACCTGTTAGTGAAGATGAGTGGATTAATTATGAAGCAGTGGTTTTAAAAGCTAGACCAGAAAAGCAGGGCCTATTAGCCTGGGTAGAGTACCATACAAGTGTACAAACTGCTTCTGGTACCTGAACTACTTTATTCAGAGCTGGCTTAAGCATGTACGGACAGCACGGCTCTATGCCACGTAGGCACAACTACCTCCTCTCTTCCTCATTGGAGAAACTGATGATAAATAATACTGCTCTACCTCGCTGGGGCACTGTAGAGATAAAAGCATTCAAAGTTGTGAAGCACTCAGACACTGTTAACAGGAACCATAATGTAACTAGATAGCTATCTACTTTTATCTTATTTATTTATTCTTATGACAGTGAGAATCAGCAGCAAGCCTCAGAGACCAAGATAGAGCACTTGGCTTGCTTTCTTACCTGGAGCAAGATGTTTTATATACTTCCTTGCTTCTTTAGGGAATGAAACTTCCCGACTCTGGTCAGGAGGACCTGTTCCCTGGCATTTCACTCTACAGGCCAGTGTTCAGAGGCAAGATTAGCTGCCTAGTGCATGTCACACATCAGCCAGAAAAACCCTGTATCTGTCCTTAGACAAATGTACCTGTTTGATCACATTGAGTGACACTAGTACTTCTTTAGTTTCCCTTCCCAGCAAAAATGTAGAAGGCCACTTTCCACAATTTTGCTCTCTAGGCCTTTATTTACTTATTTTTTTATGTTCTCATAAAATTAAATAAGATTTAAAGAGGAAAAATGCACTTACACTCCCTGGTTGCTCTTCTCCAGACACTTTAAATTCTTTTAAGACTCTGTGAGACTAGATTGTTCTAGTCTCTAGGGTTTTTAAATAACATCTAAGTAGATGTTCCCTATTAGTTTGTGAAATGCTGAGTCAAACAGTAAAGGTAATTTAGTCCAACAGTTTTTTAAGTTATGAAGTCAGCCACCTTAGGCTCTTATTAGGCCTGCCAGAGATGCACACGTACACACGTGCACACAAAGCAATTACACCAAAAAAATCTTTTAAATTGTGCCTGCACATGCATATACAAAATGTACATCATGTAGCAATTGCATTACAAGAGCTCTGTGATAACTATACATTGCACAGAATTTTTCTGCAATGGGTCTGTACTGTACTGTTATTTACACACATTGCATACAGACATTTGGGAAGATTGGGTCAGGTTAAAAATGGTCACCCAATCTAAGGTAAGTCAGGATGGGTGAGGGCTTGTGGGAAGCTTGGGGGAGTAAGTGGGACAAACGGGGTCTGTAGGTGTGGGGCTTGGCAGGATTGGAAGGGCTATCAGGTTCTGTAGGGGGGTTGGTGGGATCCAGAAGGGTTTGGCAGGATCAGAGGGGCTAGTGGGATCCATGGGTGGGCTTGCAGAAGGGTCTGGGGGGGGGTGGCAGGGTAAGAGAAGCTCTCTAATCCTGCCAACCCCCCTCACCCTTCCACCCCTCTCCACTGCTGCCAAACTGCCTTTGATCCTGAAAACTGCTCCTGGGGCCAGTTTTACCAGAGTTCACTAGTCCCAGGAGCCTAATTCAAGTAAGTCGGGTTGGGGGGGAGAGGTGGGCAGATCAGGGGAGCTGGGAGCTTGGCAGGAGGGTTGAAGGGATGGGGAGGTTCTCCCCCCACTGGGAACAACCCTCCCAATCCGGCCCGGCCCTCCCCCTCCCCTGACCTACTTCCATTGGCTACCAGCATTGGCAAATGCTGGTAACGCTGCACCAGGAATGGCTTGTAGGACTGGGGGGACATTTGATGGGCTCAAGAGGGAGCTGGCTGGTCCATGGGGGAGGGGGTTATCCATCTGGGGGTATGAGGGAGGGGACAAAGGGCTAAAATAGACCAGTGCTAGGGGGAAGTAGGAAAAATCTAGCTCAAGGACTGGGGCCAGCAACTGGGCTTTTCCAGCCTCAGGGCTGTGCTGGGAACTGTACAGAACTTCAGTCAGATCAGGCTTGCTGGACCTGATCCATGTTTGATTACCTCCAAGGCACAGTTAAATTAGATCAGGTCAACCATTTTTTAGATTAATCTAACCTTCCTGAACTTCTGTACAGTTCATACCTAGATCAATCTATCTAGGTGTAAGATCTGTACCTGGGCAGACTAAATTTGATTGGGTTGCCTTTTGTAATCCAATGTAACCTCTCCTTAACCTCCCTGAATGTCCATACCTAGCCATAAGGATGTTCTCTTTGCCTTTTACTTTTCTACTTTTATAGCAATACTGTCCGTCACTAGCATGAGGAAATCTGTAGTACCCTGCTCACCCCAGATTCTGCATCTCTTCTACGGTTTACAAATTAGTTAAACCCTCTGGCCGCAGGCTCCCTCAGCATTGTAGTGCCTCATCTACAGCCAAGTCCAACATAGTAGCCTTTCAGTTATGGTAGCTCAGATGCTTGCTTCTCTCAGTGTAACAGAAAGTTTTGGTTTTACATCTCTAACTACAGAGAGCTCCACATGCAGCTTTGGGCATCTTTGAGGTCATCACCCCGATTGGATGATTGGGCCTCATCCAATCAGGGCATCTTCAAGGTCACCATTTTCCCTCTTTGCAGGGAGGGAAGGTAGGAACCCAAGCCCTCAGCCTCTTCTGGGTTCCATGGCCAGACAACTGCAGTTAAGCAATGGAGGAGCATTTTTTCCTATCCCTCTTTGAAACTGCTTCCTACCTTCCCAGCTTGCCAGTTTCCCTCTTTCTCCCCCCCCCCCCCCCCCC
>NW_017728997.1:3834092-3844384 GCF_001723915.1 Gavialis gangeticus
CCCCCCCCCCCCCCCACCATGTTGCTCCTTCCACAACTTTGCCCAACCTGTATCTCTTAAACCACTCAAGAACTACCTCTAGCCCCTCTGCCTCCCATTGTGCCTGGTCACAGTTATTTACAGCCACTGCTTTCTAAGTTGCTGCTTGATCACAGCTGAAGGAAATAACTGGGTCGTTCATTAATCACTTTAGGTCTGCTGCTAGATAGTGTTTGTATATATGCAGACTATCAGAGCTCCCTTTTTCTTTACAGTTTTGTTGCTTTGAATTTTGTAAAATGTAAACTAACAATAAATGCAAGGGGACTGCCCCCTTACTACATCCTTCCATTCTCCAACATTGCTACAGCTTCAGCCTCTTGCTAAATAGGCCCGGTCAGCCACATAGGTACTTCTAAATTTCATGTGCTGTGGCTGCACCCTATGCCCTGGAAAGCAATGTACATTGTTGGAAGGGTCAGGAGCATGTAGAAGTTAGAAAGAGGAAACTAGGACTGACTGCACGTTTGCTGACTATTCACAGAGCTGAGAAAGCAGCAGGGAGATTCAGGTATGAAACGAGTACTTGAAGAAGAATGCCAAGCGTGAACATCAATGCTTTCACAAAGGTCTCATGCCATTCTTACTGCCTCTGTGTACTATTCATCTCAGCAGGACTACAGTAAAAATCTTGTCTTTGAGATACTTTAGTCAGAAGACTTTTCCTTATTGTCTACGTAGTTTACTCTTTCCTCAGACACTCTTGCTTTGTTCCTGATTTATTGTTTTCCTGATTAGTGTTTTATAGTAGCTTCCCTACAGGTAAAGTGCAGTTTAGAGCTCTGAAGCTCTCAACTTTTTCATAAACAAAAAATATTTTTTTAAATCTTGTATCAGTGGTATCTCACCCTACTCAAAATTACATGCATTTATGGCAAGGGTTTTCAACCTTTTTTTTTTAAGGAGTGTACCCCTTCTGGTGGGTACCCCCCCTGGACTGCACCCCTTAGACAAGCAGGGGGGTAGGGTCTCCCAGTGACCAGTGGACAAGCTGGGGAGAGGGGTATTGGGGTGGCAGCGCGTGTGGCAGCAGAAGTGGGGGTGCTTAGGAAGTGTCCCGCCAGCCACCACCATGCTTCCCAAGTATCCCTGCTTCTTCATGGCACCACTGCATACCCCCTGTGGCCTTCCCAAGTACCCCCAGGGTACACGTACCCCTGGTTGACAACCCCTGACCTATGGTATAGGAACAGGCAAATGTTGGAGATGGTGTGATCATTTGGGAGGATTCTACCCCATGTGGTAGACATGTCCCAGAATTAAACTGTTCTGGAAGAAGGTTGGAGACATGATAAGGGAAATAAAAGGATGGCAACTATCACATAACCCTTAGTTTGCCTACTAAACCTTCCTGAGAAATCTGCAGTATAAGTGTCATGGGGAATTAAGCACTCCTTCTAGTATGTATGCTATTTCAGCTGTATGCATTTATGAAACTGTGCCAGGGATCTAAAACCTAAGTCTGGAATAAACTTCTGCATAGCTCTGAAATATGTTTGGCAGCTCACCTGATCTTCCTCCTACCATGCCCTGCTTTCAGAAATATATCTGAGTGGATTTTTTTTCTTTAGGATAAGGGTTGGGTGCCAGGAAAGTGGGTGATTGGTCATCAGTAGCCATGGTTATTACTAGTTAGTAATTCTTTTAACTCTCTTCCCTGCCTACCAGATCTTCCGATCTTAAGACCATCGAGCCAGCATAAATTAGCTATTTACTTAAATTACTTGGGCTAGAAAAGTCAAATAATTGGAATATATCATATTCTATGGCTTAGCTCAAGAATGAAAGCAAAAACACCCAAGCTTCACACTTGTTGACTCTGGGCCTTGCAACATGTTGCGATTCAACCTTTGCAAAAGTTCAGTGGTGTTAGTGTTATTTTGGGTTTGGCGTAGTTATACAGTCAGGCTAAAAACCTTTTTTGATTGTTCCTGACCAATACAGCTGTGACTTGCCAGTAGGGAGTTGAAGAGCAGGGGCCTGACTTGGAGCTACAGCTGTGAGCTATCCACGCAGAACAGGAAGGTAGGAGGGAGGACATCGCATCCTGGGATGCTGAAAGACTGAAACTTGGACAACTTATCTCTGAGGAGTGGCCACACATTCATGGAACATGAGCTGTGTAACACAGATTAGAGAGAAACCTGCCCTGCAGTGGCATAACTTTAAGATGCCAAAAGGGTGCTTAAAACTAATTTACACATCTTCATGCATGGAGAATCCAGGGTTTAAGCCTGAGCCACATAAATGAATGTGTAACAAAGCCCTGAGGAACCAATTCTCTTCTGGTGTAAATGGGTAGGCTTCTAGAGAAAAGGGGCTGTCTCTGTCTCTCTAAAAACCTCCCTGGTGCACTTCACATGGTGCACAGTCACTGGAGATTAACTATGCATTCTCCATAAAGCCCTCAAATAAATGTCTAAAGTCAAGCACTTGTGACAGACAGGAAGAGGGTGACTTGCTTGAAGATGCATTTGAAAACTGCTGAAAGATCAGATATTTTTCTATTTTCACTGAATTTTCCAGGGCTAGTTTAGCTCTCAGTACTTTAAAAGGAACACAAGAAAGTCTATTTCTTATACGCAGCTCATCGCTCTCTACATCCTGGTCTTTCATTATTTACAGCCCATCTGTTATTCTTAATTATTGTTTAAACTTTCTTCTCTGGAGAAGCAGCGTGCTTCAGCAGTTAAAGCAAAGGAGATAAGCGGTCAGAAACTCTTGTATGCAGGCTTGAGCAAGACTTTTTCAATGTTCCTTTCTAAAATACAGATGATACTGTTTGGCAATCATGTTTGGAAGATCAGTGTTTATAAAACACTGGACTACACTTACCACTCTTTTGGACTCATTTAAACTCCTCAGAAGGTATGAAAGAAATCATTTTTCACAGCTCCATAGGTACATTATGCCCCACTCATAATAACAGTTTCCTTATCAACTGCATTATTTAAATCCTTTCGGACTTGTGTTTGTGATGCAGCATCTGTCCCTCTATATAACTTATATAGTAGTGGGTGATGCATTATTTGTTTAATATAAAATTCCCTTGTCTTTTAAATTACGATTCATGGCAATAAGGTGTGCTTAGGGAAATTTTCCTATAGTCCCTGCAATCTTTCAGCCAAAGCAGAAAGCTCTAGTTGTTATTAACATAAAATGAAAGATTTGAAAAACCTTTCTCTGAGTGAACAAACATTCTCTCCAACTGAGAGCTTCCCTCCAGCAGCTCTGGCGACACTGGAACAGGCATTACCGGAAGGTCTAAAAGGGGAAAGAAAACCAAGTGATCTAGAGGAAAAAACCTATTGTGCACTAAAGGGGCTTGAGCCTACTCCCAATTAAGTCAATGCAGTGGTATCGCCTCCTCCGAGTATTTAAAAGACATGCATCAAGCTCTCCAAAAAGATTCGGGTGTGTTTAAAGATCAAAAGTGAAATATTTTAACAGTGACAGACTTAGGTTTATTTTAGTTTCTTTGCAAGTTGCATGCTTTTAGAGTTTTGAGCTCCTAGGGTTCAGGGATTCAATTGTTTAGCTACAACTATAAGGTCTTGAAGTTTTCTGGAAAGGAGAGAGAGATTTATGCAATAATCTGCCTCTAAAAGCTGGAGCTTTATGTAACAAATGCTAAATACCATGAGAAGCAGGATAAAAACACGAGAAAAGACAAGACGGTCAATGACAAAATCCTCTTCACATTTCAGCTGGTATAGAATCAGGACTCGGTGCCTCATTACCGTAAAACAGGGGAGGAGGACATTTTTATACCACGTTATTTGCTAGGAAAGGTTTTTCTTGGGAATATCATCTTTCAAATAAAAGATACTGCTTTCCAATGGTAGCAGTTGTGTCCTGTCACACATTTTATATGAGCAAAGATATCTGTCTAAATGGAAAGGCTGTGGATACTTGGGTGAACATTCATTTGCATGAGTATGGAACAGCTCACAAGGTCATCTGGAAATACATTTGTGGGCTTTGCTAGTCAAAGGAAATAAAGAAAAAATATCCTATCCCCAGGGAGCCCTGATCAACCTGGAAGATTTCTCCCACAGGATCTCTTTAGTCCTTTCTCAGTCCTAGCACAAGGGATTCTCACAGATGCTGTTGTGAAAAAAGTTTGAAAAAAATGAACTTTGCCTTCCAAGATTTTCTTTCCTCAGCTTTTCCTTTGGCCCTAAGCTTGAACTAAATGAGAGAAAAAGTGATCATGTGACATCCTGACCCTGTAGAAATGAATGGGAAGTTTTGCCACTGATGTCACTGGGCAGGATATCAAATTTGCCTTACAAAAAATACATGTTCTTGATTTCCCCACCCCCCGTAACACTCAGTCCAGGGCATCAACTTCAACTCCACATGCTGAAAAATAGAGGCAAAATTTTAAGGCCAAAGTCCTCCTGGATGCCAATTCATGGCTATGCAGTGAGAGTCGAGACATCTACTGTCTTCCATGACCTGTTCTCTCTCATTTGTTCCCACATATCCATCTACTATCTTGTTCTCTGGCACTCCCGAGATCTATTTCTATTTCCATTAAACTGCTTTTCTCTTCTTAGTATGTCTCTTTTCCCGCTCATCATATTGTATATTTATCAAGAAAAAAGGGTAGTAGATGAGTCTCTCCTCTTCCCCCACGCTTCCCTTCTCAGAAATGCCTACCTTTTAGAAAAAGCCATTCGATGTTTAACTAGTGGTTATTGAAACACAAAACAAGCATTTACCTTATTTTGAACAACTCATCCAAGTGAAAAGACAGTTAGTGAGCATGCCAATGAGGGGCTATATAAAAATAATGCATTTTCACTAAACACAGCCTCTCTCAAGACAAATTCACCTTGAATGGAATGGATCATATTAAATGCTCACAACGGGAAACATCTGCTAATTCTTCATGAACCACATCTGAATGAAAGGCAATAGGATGCCAGTTTGCATCAAAATTTTAGATGAAGGTCAATACTGAGTTTATTCTTGCATTATTTGGAAGGTCACATTTTTCAGAGATAAAAGAGTGGTTTACATTTGTTTTTCTCCACACAGATTAATGATCATTTCACCCGTGTATGCATTAAGCTGTCAGCTACCTAGCAACAGTCCAGTAAGATACAAGAGTCTGAATTTATTTCATTGCATGAAAGAATGGAAAAATGTAGTTTGGAAACCCCTGAAAAATATAAGCCAGAATAGAAACCAAGTCAGAGATAAGAGAAGAACTCAAATTCTAATATATGTCACAATCAGTTATAGCTATACTAATGTATGGTTGTTTTGGTAAGTTGGCAGATATAATAAAATTAATTGATGAATCGCCAATATTTTAAGCAAGGGCTGTGGTGAATATTTTCACCCTCAGCCTATGATATATCCCTTGTCCCACAGATACGTTAAGTGTCTGAGGAAAAGCTAGAGGGATATAAGGACCTATTAATTTATAATCTATTTAAAACAATAACTTCTCCCTAAGCAGAACCAAGGGAAAAGGAAGCAATTAAAAGGATAACAGTTTGAAGTATAGTGTAATCTTACAATGTGCTGACAAGTAGGCATCAGTCTTACATTAAGTGTGTATCAATGAAATTCCTCCCTTTTCCCCTCCCATATATACTTACTCTTCCTTTCTGTTTAGCTCCTAAAAATTAACTTGAGTGTGGAAATAAATTAACACAGAGTTCTACTTATACAATTTGAAGAAGATTAGTGTAAGACTTATAACCAGGTCTTGCCATTTCCATTGCTGAAAAACTTTAATAATACCTGCCATTCTCTAGAGCTTTCCAGAGTTCTGCGGGGGCAGGCAGGGAGATTTACTTCTTAGGAATATTTATACGAAACCTAGGGGAAAATTCATTTTTAAGTAAAGATGGCTTAGCAAAATCCAGAGTGTAGGCAACTGTCAGAAACAAAGAAGTTGCTCCAAACTTTTCCTGTGATTATCATAGAAGTATAGAGAAATAGGACTAGAAGGCACTAATCTGACCTATTGTTCAAGTCAGGATCATCGTACCATAAACCACCACAGACAAATATTGTCTAAGTTGCAGCTAACTTCCAGTGACAAAGATTACACAACCTAAGTGATCTGTTCAAGTGTTTAACAAATATGTTAGTTAGAAGAGTCCTCCTAATATGCAACTTAAGCTTGCTACTTTTTGCCTTGTCTTGTCATGACTTGCCATATACATATTGACTGCTTTCATCACTTAGTTGGTTTCTAGGTGCTTGAAAACAGATTGTTGGATGATACCTGGTAGGGCTGCCTGAAATTTTGCTGCCTGTTTTGATTCAACACTGTTTTGACTCATTTCAAGCTCGAAACAGCAAAATCGAATCAAAATGAAGGGCTTTGAAACAGCCTCGAAACAAAACGAGGCTAGCTGAAATGTTTCAAAAGTTTTGAAACATTCTGAGTTTTGGAACAGTCAGCAGCCAAGTGGTGGGAAACAGAGGAGAACCAGGGCTGCACTCTCAGCAGCTCTGCAGCCCCATGTGGCTCAGCCAAGAGCACAGCCCTGGCTCTCCCTGCCTCCTGCGGCTGGGCTGCAGGAAGCCAATCACAGTGCAGGTGAAAGGAACTCAGTCCAGCTGGGGATGGGAACTCAGCACTAGGGATGGGAACCTAGTGCTGGGGATGGGAACTCAGCTCAGCTGGGCTGAGTTCCTTTCCCCCGCCCAATCAATTGTAGTGCTGGGGAGGGGAACTGAGTGATCGGGCTCAGTTCTCTTCCCCAACTCCCCAGTCCCAGGCAGCAGCACCTGGCTTCCCTCCCTCATCTGGCAGGCAGATTAGGGGCCCGCAGCCCCAGGAGGATTGGCACAGCTCCCGCAGCCCTCCCAGTGTTGTGGCCCCCTGCTCTGCCTGCCAGATGAGAGAGGCTGTTTCGAGCTTCTCCATTATAGCGTATGGGTGAAACGTCAAAACAGCGTCCAAACAGCATCACTGTTTCGACAAAACAAAATGGGACAGCGGTTTTGAATCAAAATGAAATTCAAAATGAAATGCTGTCCATTCAAAACCTCAAAACTCAAGTAAAAAAGGAACAGTGATGTTTTGCACAGCTGTAATACCTGGAAAGATACTGGAGTATATCAAAGACTAGACTGATGGGCCTGTGATTCCCTGGGTCCTCCTTTTCCTATTTTGTAAAGATGGGTATCATGCTTGCCCTTTTCTAGTCACTTTGGACCTCCCTACCTCCATGACTTCTGAGTACATCAGACCCTGATGATCTGAAACCTTATGTTATCCATGTAGTCTCTAACTTGATGTATTCTTGAGCAAGTGTCTACCTTCAGTTCCTGATGCTAACTAGACCCATCCTCTGAGAGCTTTCTCCACTGCTTTTAAGATTTAAGTAAAATAGGGCATTAAACATTTCAGTCTTCCCTTCATTATTCATTACTAGCTTCCCCTCCACAGTCACAAGGCTAGGTACATATGTTACACTTACCATGCAGTAAACATGCAGAAAGTGCTCTGCAGCCATAACTGAACAGATGTTCACATCACGTAGAGGGCTTAAAAATGGCAAAAGCCATTCTAAGTTAACCCTGGATGGATGTGATATCAGACTAAAGCGCTTTAGGTTAGTGCACTTTATCAAGCTTCTGTTCCAGATCCCATCATGACTCAAGGTAGATTGCATTTTGCTGGCATCCCAGGGGCCCCTAGCTGGGTGGCCTGCTAGCTTCAGTAAGTGCTCTTCTGCTCTGGGTGAGCACTGGCCCAGCTCTGCCCCTGGGCTGCCACAGGGAGGAGACAGAACAGTCTCTGTTTCTTCTCTGCATGGTTGAGCAGGGAGTGGGGGAAATGACCCCCCTCCCCTGCCTTTCATGTGAGCCCTTTCCCCCAGTTTGCTGGCTTGGGTCTTGGGGGGGGGCAGACGGGGTCCTCATGGTCCCCCTGCCACATGGACCCACCCCAGACACCCAAGATCCAAACCAGCAAGCTGGGAGAGGGGGCTGTGTGGCAATGGGGCTCCATTCCCTTCCCTTCCCCTCACCCCCCAGCCACCAGCACAGACAGTAGCCAGCTGGCAGGGGAGCAGGGATGAGGAGAGGGACTGTGCTGACCAATCAGTGCTGGCCAGCTGATTGGTTGGGCTTAGCATTCTCTGACAGCCTCCTGGGAAGAGTATGGGAGTGCCCCCAGCCTGCTGGCCTCAGTCAGCGCAGGTAGGCTCTAAGCCTCCCCCCGCAACACACATGAAAAGTGAACTTCTGTTCTGTTCACTCCTGACCTAACCTACAGTGCTTTGAGTAAAACTATTCAGAGAATTCTGGGTCTCAATTATAGCTTTACTGCCTTGTATGGAGGTTGCCTTAAATAGTTATCCAATTGCCTTTGTAATGAAACAACATTGGTATTATGTACTCCAGCTACAGCGGCAGCCATTGTAGTGTTTGGAAGGAAAACAACCCCCGAGATTTAAGCGATAGCAGTATAGGTAAAACACTATAGCAGAGACGAATCACAAAGCCACTAACAGAAATTTACACAGTGGCAGTGGGGTGCCTAAAAGCTTTTGGGTGCCTTATTATTATTGATTTCTACTGCCTTTGCACAATGGAAAAATACAATACAGTGTGTATACTTAATTTTTTTTTTATTGGTAGTCAAATAGTTTGTAGTTTTAGGAATTTGATGGCTATAAAGTAGGCTCATAGCACAAAAAAACAAAGCAAATTATTAGCATATAAAATTGATTTGATATATTCAAGTACACTACTTTAAAATATGATATACAATATAGTGGAGCTATCTTGAGTCATAAAACTTGTCAAGGATACCAAAAGTTTATTACCCTGGAAGATTCATATAGCAACACTGGGAATGCTTGATTTAAGTCTGAGCAGCCTTTTCTAATTCTTGCTGGAATACAAACACTTCAGAAGATTTATTTTAAAAGTACAATAAGCATGATTTAAGGAGACAAAGTGTCTCTCTTTCCTTATCAAATGAGATTGAAAAATTCTGTCCTTGGAGTAGTTGAAAACATTTTTTCCTTCTTTCTTTAATTGCAAACAACAGCAAGTCTTTCTGCATGAGTTAAGTTCCTAAGCATAAAAAGTTATTTATTACCACCATGAAACCCGTTTCCACAGTGATGATACCAGGTAACTTGTACAATATACTTAAGTGACATAATTACATTTATATCTGATCAACTGTATATCTGATAAAGTTGTCAAAATACATCATCCTCTATTTTTACACTGCAGTATACAAAGGTTTTGCTAGGTTATTGCTATTAAAGTCAACAGGCCTAGTCCTGCTGTTGCACTGATATCAGTGAGATAGCCTTACATCATACATATGATGCTACATTGTTATAGCAACACACTACTGTGATGTAGAGTCGGCAGGCAAAAACCATGATGCTGTAGCTATGTTGCTGTAACAACATTCTCCCTAGGTATAGCGCTTTGCTATAGCTACCAACGTAGCAGCTAAAAATAACCATGCACGATGTGGACAGTGTAATATGGGCTGTTACTGTGCCATCATTTAGGACTTACAAAAGGAAGTCCTAAATGATGGCACAGTAACAATGGTGCTGTAGGAGCACGTGTAGATGCGCCCACTGACTACAGTGCTCAGCTTAACAGGCATCTAAAAGCTGAGATTTCATATAGTTTGCTGTTTGGTTTAGGCCTATCTCTAACTGAACTCTGAACTGGGAACATATATTAATAGAGACTGGTGGTGGACGGGTCTTTTTTGACCTGGAGGGATGTGGGCAGTGGGGTCCCCCAGGGCTTGGTCCTTGGGCTCACACTGTTCAACATCTTCATCAGAGACTTGGACAAGGGGGTGAAAAGCACCTTGCTCAAATTCACAGATGACACTAAAATGTGGGGAGAAGTGGGCACGCTGGAGGAGAGGGACAGGCTACAACTAGATTTGGACAGGTTACAGGGGTGGGCGGATGAGAACAGGATGGGATTCAATACTGACAAGTGCAAGGTGCTCCACCTGGGGAGGAAGAACCAGCAGCATACCTACAGGCTGCGGAACTCCCTTTTCATCAGCACAGAGGCAGAAAAGGATCTTGGAATCATTACTGATTCCAAGATGAACATGGGCCACCAATGTGGGGGACGCACTCAGGAAGGCTAACCACACCTTGTCATGCATCCACAGATGCATCATGAGCAGGTCCAAGGAAGTGATCCTCCCCTTCTATGCGACATTGGTCAGGCCGCAGCTGGAGTACTGCGTCCAGTTCTGGGCGCCACACTTCAGGAGG
>NW_017728997.1:3849384-3853114 GCF_001723915.1 Gavialis gangeticus
CTACTTAGGTCCCTTCCGACCCTACCAACTATGAACCTATGAAACTATTAATAGGTTACCTATATCTACAGGCTTGGCAGGATTAGATTTGATAAACATCAACTCCATCTGACATGCATAGACCGATGGAAAAATATTTCTGTCAGTAATCATCAAAATTTACATAAAGGATATATATATATGTGTGCATATGCATGCGTGCGCGCACACACACACACACACACACACACAGACACACACACACACACAGACACACACACACACACAGACACACACACACACACAGACACACACACACACACAGACACACACACACACACAGACACACACACACACACAGACACACACACACACACAGACACACACACACACACAGACACACACACACACACAGACACACACACACACACAGACACACACACACACACAGACACACACACACACACAGACACACACACACACACAGACACACACACACACACAGACACACACACACACACACACACACACACACACAGAGTGGCCAATGCAGGAGCTGGGGAGTCAGGGCTGGTACCCAGTGCTGCCAGCCACTCACTCTGCTCAGGTCCTGGCCAAGGCAGGGATCAAACAAGCCTAACTCCTGCAGAGCCTGGCAGGGGCTAAACTCCCAGCACAACCTTACTGGCATGGCCCCCAGCTCCTGCAGTGGCTGCTGCATGTCTGTTCATGTCGGTACATGTGTGTGTGCGCACGCGTGTGCGCACATACACGTATGCACTAAGTAGATAAAAATTGAAAAACACTCCCAATTTTGTGCAATCCTGAAAATTTCAATCAATAAAAAGAAATAAATGCTTAAACATAGACATTGATTTTAGCCGTCAAAATAAGAAAATTAAAAAATCGAATTCTGTCAAGCCTATATGTCTGTCAGCTTGCTCTGTCATAACAAACCTTGTGTTTAGGTAGTTATATTTGCTTTGAAAAGTTATTATTCTGGCATTTTTTAAAAAAATGTTATAGTTACTGAGCTTTGCTTCCCAAAGCAAAGATAGAACCAAAAAATAGAATTCCTTGGGGAATGTATCTTTTGACTACCCACTAAATTTAGAGATTGGATGGCTAGAGCTGAATTCTTGTACTGCTTTACAAAAGATAAAACATTTAGTTGTATAGATGACTATGTGACATCCTTAAGCTCCACTTTGACAAATGTCAGCCCAACCTCCTCCATTTTGGGAAATGTATAACCTCATCATTTATATAATGGATGTATTGTGTGAGTTTGTACCCTGTACATACAAATCCAGAAAGAGCTTAGGCATTGCCTACACTGGTATCATGTTGGAAGACTGGTGGCAGTATATTTTCAACTCAGAGGTTTTCCACCTACTATAATGTCAAATAATTTCTGATGCTCTGAAGTTTTTTGGGTTTGGTTTTGTGTTTTTTTGCGGGGGGGTGTTTTCTGGGTTTTTTGCAATACAGTCAGTAAAGACTGCAGACTGTACTGGAAGGATTGTAGTTCTCTGTTCTAGTAGGATAGTAGGCTGCTCCCTGCCCCACTCCCAAAGTTTTGTGTTTATGTTGTTGTTTTGGTGCTGAATAGTAGGACTGTGTGAAGCTTCAGGTGCTGATTTGATTTGGAGGAGATTCAGATTGATTTGGGGGCTGAATCTCTGAATCCGAACTGAATCAGGAGAGCAATAAAAAGGTCCAAATTGATTCAAAGCTCTCTGAATCAGTTTAGAAAAGATTTGGAGAGCTTCAGAGATTTGGGCAGTCCCTACTCATCACCGGAGGCAGCTGGACCTGGACTCTGTGCTGGTAAGTTGGGGGGGGGCTGGAGGAGGGGGGAAGAAGCCATGGGGGGGACCCCCACCAGGCCCTATCTCCTGTCTGCTCCCCCAGCCTTCATGAGTGCCTCCCAATCCCTGCCTAATCTCCTAGCCCTATCAATGGCTGCCCCACCCAGCCCCAGTGTCCCGGCACTTAAAAAAAAAAAACCCAAAGCCCTGCACTCACTGGCTGCTGCCAGACAGGGCACTGCCCTGTGCTGCATGGGGGGCACTGCCATGAGCCCCCATCCCCTGCCCGCTCTCCCAGCTCCATCAATAGCTGCCCAGGCCATCCCCAGTTCCCAGTTCTTTTTTAAAAAAAGCCCTGCACTCACAAGATGCTGCAGCAGCTGTCAGGGCTTCTAGGGGTTCATGACATAGCCCCCCATGCAGCATGGGGCAGTGGGGATTGCCCCCCGCCTGGCAGCAGCTGGTAACTGCAGGGCTTTTTTTTTTGTAAAGATCCAGGATGCTGGGACTGGGAGAGCAGGTGGGGGATGGGGGCTCATGGCTGAGCTCCCACACAGTGAAGGGCAGTGGGGTGCAGCAGGGATTTCGCTCCCCCCACCCTGCTCCTTGCCTGGCAGGAGATGGTTAGTGTGGGGCTTTTTTCTTCTTTTTTTGAAGAGTTGGGATCCTGGGGTGGGCGGGGCAGCTATGGATGGGGCTGGGAGAGATGACAGGGGATGGGGCCTGTTTCGTTTGGAAATTTGGCTGATTCAGTGGTGGCCGAATCTCTGGATCAGATTCTATCAAATCAATTCAGGACAGTGATTCAAATCACCAAATCGAATCACTGTCCCCCAAATCGGCAGAATCTGAATCTGAAGCAATACTAGCCCCTTCGCACAGGCCTACTGAATAGGAAGGGCTTGTGATCATGTATTTTGGGTGAACATATGATTAATGGCAGTTTTCACTGCTTGCACTTCTAAAAGGGGTGACATGTTGTTTAGGTGCAATGGTTGATCTTACAGTCCTTGGACACATGCAAAAGATTCTGGTTACAATAGCATTACTTCAGAAAGGTTTACATGTAACTCTACTGCTTGTCCAATTAGAAAATTAATAATGTACCTAAAGGAATGCTGTTCTCTTAATAAAAAAGTCCCAGAGGGTATTATTTGACCAGAAAACTATTCTTAAAAACAAATTTTCCCCTTTTTATCTCCTGGAAAAACACCCCAAACTGACCAAATTGCAACAAAACTAAAACTCCCCCACAAACTCCTTAGACCTTCGAGGGGATTTCTTTTCAGCTAAAGCAAGATTGCGCAGCTACTAAAACCATTTCAAGATTAGGGTTTGTTACTAACAGCCTCAACTATACTGTTCAGGGCCACCCCACTGTAAAGTGAGGTCAAGCCAAATGGTGCCAGTTGCTCCAGTGCAACACAGTTGGTTCAAGAAAAACACTTCAGAAAAAAACAGTGGCAGAATCAAAGTCTGCAATTAGCTTAGACCAGATAACATCATCTCACTATCATCAATAAGAAGGGTCTTTGGGTACCAGGAAATTAACACAAAGGCTATTCTGTAAAACATCCCAACTCTATCATTATTTGGAGATACTCGGAAGAAGTGATGTACCCAGGAAACTCCTAATGCTACCCTCACCTTGGGCAGAATTTTTTACCTTTTTGACCATTTTGTAAACACCATAAATTGTAGCATCCCTCACTATAATACTGGAGTCTCATAAGACTGAAGAATGTAGCTGTGCCTCATCTCACCAGATCTGGAAGGAGTACTGCAATTTCCATTTTGCAGATCATAATACCAGGCACCATAGAGAGATTAAAATGACTTATTAAAGTCACACCAGTGGTATGGAGCAGAAATAATACCAAGCTCTCCTGAGTGCTGGCCAAATACCTTAATCTTAAAACCATCTTTTTTTCCTTTTCCAG
>NW_017728997.1:3853124-3855428 GCF_001723915.1 Gavialis gangeticus
TTAAAACCATTTTTTTTTCCTTTTCCAGAAGTCGCCTGTCATTACCATTCTGAATGAACGATTGATATCAGGCTCAGTCATGGCATCCAGTATAGCTACTGCAGTAAATAGCTAGCAAGTTCTGGAACCCAGATCAGTTTTTTAATCTTTTACATATTTTTTAACCATCCTAATTTCTACAGTGACTGGGGAAGGGATCTGGAGGGAAGAGGAAATGGGAAGTGACCTTTATGAAGCCAAAGTAGTAAAATGCTGAAGAAGCAATAAAGTACTGAAATAACCTTTTATGATATAGGCTTTGACAAACTTAGTTATTACACAGGCAGCCTATTATATCACCACCATCTGAACAATACAAGTCTTAATCTGGGACTTACCCTATCCTCCCACTGATTTCAAAGCATTATTTGTCCAAAATACGGAACAAAAACTTTTCTTTGTTGTATGTATAATTTTAAAATTATTGTATTTTAAGTACACAGGTCCACAGTACTTTAAAGTGCATTCTATTTTATGGGGTTTTTTTTAAAAACTTATTACAGATTTTTTCTACAATAAGGAAATTAGCTTCAATTGTTAGTAATTGCCATGGAGAGGTATTGGAAGCTTAGCTCTTAATTATAATGGGAAACATAAAATTGTAGCAATTAACCTTTCTGCATGTTAACAGGAAAAAGTTATGGCTGCAAGGTACTCTGTTTATTATTACAAAGGAAAGTCTCTGGTAATTGTGGTGATTTTTTCCCATCATAATGTGTAGCTCAGAAACTGAACTATATAATGTTTATTTTGTTATTAAATTAAATGCATTTCACAAAACGGACCACTTTAAGATACAGCTTATAACAAAGTTGGAATCTTGAGGTGGGCAAGCACGCACGCACGCACGCACGCACGCACAAATAAAAATATATTGTAGCTTTACCAAATATACACATAAAGAATAAATTGAGACACAAAGGACCACTTGTCAATTTTGCTACTATGCAGATGAATCTGGCCCTCACACTTTGCTTGAGATTTTTCAAAAACAAATGCCCAATAGCACTAAATGCTTACTGCGTTACTTATGTTTTTAAAGGTATCTAAAAAGCTGAAGGTAGTAGGGCTATGCGAAATGGCGCTGTTCTGTTTTGACTTCAGTTTCAAGCTTTGGACGGAACAGTGTTTTGTTTCGAATTTCATTTAGAGTGGAAACAGCTGTTCCATTTCACTTTGTCAAAACAGTGAGGCTGTTTCGATGTTTTGCCTGACCATCACACCAGGGAACCCCAACCCCAGCCCCATGATTGGGCTGGGGAAACAAACACAGCCCAGCTGGGCTGAGTTCCTTTCTCCAGTGTGATGGTTGGGCTGGGGTTGGGAAGTCAGCCCAGCTGGACTGATTTCCTTTCTCCAGCCCAATCATAGGGCTGGGATGGGGAACTGAGTGATCGGGCTCAGTTCTTTTCCCCAGCCCGATCGCAGCACTTGGGAGGGGAACTGAGCCTGGGCTCAGTTCCCTTCCCCTGTGCTGTGATCAGCTTCCTGCAGCCTGGCAGCAGGAGACGGGGAGAGCCAGGGCTGCACTCCCCCCTGTCTCCCACCACCTCGCTGCTGGCTGCTTCGAAACTCAGAACATTTCAGCTAGCCTTGTTTTGTTTTGAGGCTGTTTCAAAACCCTTTGTTTCCTTTCAAAACCCTTTGTTTCTACTCAATTTTGCTGTTTCAAGCTCGAAATGAGTTAAACCCTGTTGAATTGAAACAGCTGGCCAAATTTTGCACAGCCTTAGAAGGCAGATAGCCTTAGAAGGTAGATAGAAGTATGAAAATGCCCATATGCATTTGAAAAAAATTAGGCTTCTTGACTTCTAAGTCCAGTGCTCAAATAAATAGGTAACACGTGTTTTTCAATTAGAATGAAATACATGTCTTCACAACACTGAAGTGATAGATGCAGTGCTGGTTGCTGATGAATACCCTGCACCACTGACAAAATTAGAAAAACATATCTGTTACTCTTAAAGGATGTGTTGAAATATTCAAAAATGTAGGAGGTATGCAATATTTCAAAGTATTAATCTTTGCCACCATATAAGAGTAGGCCAAGTTACAGCAAGACACTAGAGCTCCCACAATTCTTTGTTTAAATTATTAAAATCAATTGAAATAGTTTCATAGTTGATAAGGTTGGAAGGGACCTGAAGGTCTGACCCACAAAAATTCCTGAACGTGAACACCCAGCCAGGTGCCTGGGAACACTCTCAGGCTTGAACTCGCAATTCTTTAGCCCTAGAGTCAGCACCCCCCCCCCCCCCCCCCCAA
>NW_017728997.1:3855621-3859190 GCF_001723915.1 Gavialis gangeticus
CCCCCCCCCCCCCCCCCCCCAAAATATATACAGCCAAAAGCAGCTTTATGCATTTCTATATCTGAGTACCACAATGCCTATGTACTATATTTTAGTATTGCTGTCTTAGTATCCTGTATTGTGAAACAGAGCATATTACAGTGTATAAAATGCACATTGCCTTGAAGGTTCTCGCAAGACAAACTAACAGGATTACATTGTTCTATTAGTAAAAACAAACGTGTGTCTCCACACAGAAGACATCACTACAGTTTATGACTAATGACTGAAATTTGTCATGAATTCCCCACATGAAATGAGAAAATGATAGGAACTTAAGATTTGTAAGAATTTAACATCTCTCACTCTCAGTGAACATTTGGGCATGGATCCTGATCCTTCATAAGTTGTCATGAGACCACAGACGTCAGAGAGACAACACCTTATGCCAACAAAACATGCCATCTGCTCTCATGTTTCAACTGGACATGAACATGATCTAGCAAATTAGAATGAAAGTCTCCCCAAAATTCAAGGGACATTTGAACCTAGAGCCTGAATTTTTTGAGGCAAGAAGGTTCAGCACGACTGGGTGTGTCTATATGAGATGCTTTACTTTGCATTAGATTAGTCTACTGCACAAAGCATCACCAAGTAACTACTAAGAAGCCACTGTACAGTAATTTAGTCTACTGTGCAGTTAGCTAGTACCTGAAAATACAGGTACTAAACTAACTACGCAGTAGATACTGTACAGTAGGGCATGTGTAGATGTTGACCAGAAGCAAATTTGCTCCTGGTCAGCCACACCAGCAGGGGGCCTGTGCCTGGTGCTGCTCAGCTCCTGGCTCCCCCCAGGACCTCAGAGCTGATCAGCACAGGGACCAAGACCCTCTCTGTCCCCATCCTGTCCCAGTGCTGTTGGGCTCCCAGAAACTGAGCAGTGCTGCGACGGGGAGCTACCCAGTGCAGCAGCTAGCAGTGAGCCCCTGGCTGGACAGGGAATCCCCACTCAACCAGGGGTGACTGGGAGCTGTCCTGCCAGTGGGCCAGATAACAGTGAGCCCCTAGCTAGAGTCCCCACCCAGCTGGAGGTTTGCTGCTAGTTACCCCACTGGTGGAACAGCTCCCAGCTGCCCCTGGCTGAGCGGAGATTCCCCACCCAGTCAGAAGCTTGCTGCTAGCTGCCCCACTGGTAGATTGGGGCAGGGATCTGCCCCTCATCTAAAGCTCTTTCTTAGCCCAGTATCTTGATTGCCCAATCAGGGCAGGGGACTGGGAAAGAGTCCCTTCCACACAGGGACTGGCCATTCAGGGCACAGGGTTGGGAAAGAGCTGTGGGGAGAGGCAGGTCCTGGCCAGGCCTGGGCTGCACAGGGCACTCTCCATGTGGCATAGAGCTGGGCACAGGGCTTGTTTCCATGTACACAGGGCAGGAGAGTTCTGCAGCAGCAGCTGTTTCCCAACCCTGTACACATCAGGACCCATTCTGAAGGGTTGCCAGAATCTGGAATGGGCTTCCAAGGGAGGTTGTGCTCCCCCCTACCTTGACAGTCTTTAAGAGGAGGCTAGACATGCACCTGGCTAGGTACATCTGACCCCAGCACTCTTTCCTGCCTAGGGCAGGGTGTTGGACTTGATGATCTGCTGAGTTCTCTTGCAACCCAAACATCTATGAATCTATATGGGGCAAGGAGAGAGCTGCTGCTGCAGCTGGCAGAGCTCTCCTGGCCCCGCGCACATGAGGACCAGCCCCATGCTCCCTGCCAGCCTCCAGACAAGCACCCGGGGGAAGCCTGAATCTCTTCTTGGCTGCTGCAGGGGGCAGAGCAGTGCAGGAGCAGCTCTGTACCATGCTGCTCCCATTGGGAGCAAATCTACCCTCAAGAGGGAGCATGTGTAGATGTGCTCCCAGGTAGGCTTACTGCATAGTATTTTTAATGTGCAGTAAGCCTGCTTCAAATTAATAGCATGTGTAGATGCACCTACTGTGTAGCAAGGACTGGGTCTCCTTCTTGGGATCAAATTATAACCAGACGTAGCATAAGTGTATCAGTATAGGGCCAGTGGTAGCTAATTAGCACTGCTGAGTGACAGCAGTCACCATTGGATATGGTTATTCTGCTTCCAGTTGGGTAGGAAACCCATACAAAGCAGCATGGTGTGTTTGAGGGCACTGCTGCCAAGCACAGTATATCTGTGGTTTTGAAATGTCCTAAGAGTGAAACTAGTTAAAACCTGTCTTCTGATTGATAATTTACTTTGCTTTGCACTCTGCTACCATCAATAGTTCTATACTTGAACACATATTTACTACAATATACTGAAGGTGCAGAAACAGATTTAAAACAATGTTATAGATCATTTAATATATGTATAGTTCAATAGGCATTAAGAAACAGATCAATATGGTATTTGGTTTTGGCTTATTTTTCTTTGGTCCATTTGCTGTACTGCAAGATCTTACTTTAGAAATGTGCTTACGTCAGTCAAGGTCTTCGGCAATCTCTGAACAAAAGGACATGTCCTTGTGTCTTTGTCTTGTTTAAAACTATGTGTATGAAAGTACTGCACATGGGGGAAAAATCATTGCATGTTCATGGCAACATAGCTAGACAGCTGTTCAGGAAAGCATTGTCTCAAGGAAGTGAACACAGTACTCACTTTTCAAACTTCTCTTTCAGAATATCCACAGAACAAGTGTCTTAAAAGACAAATATTGATGTTCTAACAGCTTCAAGTTTAGTTACCTAAACTGATCATTGGCTTATGTCCTTTCCATGACAGTGATTGAGAGCTGCTATTTACCAAATACAGAATAAAAACTCAATATATGTGCATCTTGATAGGAGAAATGACAACTTTCCATGACAACAATCAAGAGCTGCTATTTACCAAATACTAAATAAAAACTCAATATACATGAACCTGGATAGGGGAAATAACTGTGGAGAGAAATGACAAGACTGAAAGCAAGAAGCCTGGACAGTAGAACTGGATCCAATGCAGATTCCCTGTGTGACTGTCAGTAAGTCACTAGGACCCAAATTACTGTGCATAACTATGCATGTATAAAGGTAGATCATAATTACAGGATGGAAGATTTAAGTTAAAGTGGGTTATTCTGAAAAAAATGCTCTGACCACTAGACAACTAGGCAAAAGGTAGGTATCATTGTTAATATGAACTGAATTTAGAGCTGGCAATGTGATTTCTGGGTTTTGTCTACCCCTTGGCTGGGGTCTCCCAAATTGCAACCAGCAAACTGAATTCCGAAGGAATTGAGGCAGAAGCAAAGTGTAGAAGTAACTGGTTCAGGCTGGTTCTAAGCATACATGCAAACCTGAGCAGATGTGCTGAATCCCAAAATGGAGATGTCTACTGGATATAGGTGTTTATTGAGTTTTTTAGGACGCTGGTGCCAGGCAAATCTGAAACCACTCAAGTAACAGTTATGCAGGTACTGATGCAATTTGAATCTGACTGCACTATTTCAATTACAGCTATGAGAAACAGGGAAGTCACCACTGGCAATGCATAGGGACTGCACGTGGGTGCACTGCCCCCCCCCCCCATGAAAAGGTGTCACC
>NW_017728997.1:3859382-3865151 GCF_001723915.1 Gavialis gangeticus
ACCAACACTGCCAGCAGTGCCTGAGGGCAGTCACCGCTTGCCCCCCGCCCTCGCCACCAACACTGCCGGCAGCATCTACAGGTGGTCCACAATTGTCGCTGGCCACCGCCCCTGCTGCCGACAGCGTCTGCGGGTGGTCGCCGACCACTGGTCAACACTCCCCCCCTCCCCGCCATGGCTAGTGCTGCGGCCACCTGTGGGAGCTCCATGCTTACTACTGCCATGCTCCCACTGCCACAAGCACTACTGCCACCTGCTGGAAGTCACCGTGCCCCCCCAGCTGCCGGGGCATTCAGTATTCATGGAGGTCATAGTGCTGGGTTATCATAGTGCTTTCTTCTGGCTTTACCATCTATGAATCAAATCTGCATGTGAGTTACTGCTATTGATGCAAGCAATTTGCACCTGTAACTCTAGAAACTATACAAGTAATTGCTGCCACCTTTTACGCATGCAGTTACATACTACAGAACAGTAGGCCCTTGATATCATGTTTACCTACTCATCAGAGAGGGATAACAACTTATTTACTTAAAGGTTCTGGGACTCTAAATTAATTTAATACTTGTAAAACTCTTTGAGATCATGAAATGCAATGTTCTAAATACAGCAAGTGCAGAGTATTGTAATTATTAATAATGAGTAGGTTTTGTATCACTGTCTCTTTTTCCCTTTTTCTGTTCTTCTTGGTGGCATTTCCTTTGGAAAATGTAAATGTTCCATTTCTTTTGGTGCTTAATCTCCATATGTTTATCAGCTGTAATTGCAGCCTGGTCATGGTAATTAAAATACACGATACCTACGTGTTAATGTAGGCAAAGAAAAGTAATTTTCTCTGTCATCATTTCAAAACATTTGTTCAAATTGTAGCCACAGAGAATACATACATGCTAATGTATTGTGTGCCAAAATATAACCTCCTTCAGTACGAATCAAAAGGAGAAAGTGCCCACTTAAGCCAGGAGTGGAATTGGCTTATTAAATCCTAAAGCAAAAATCAATCATATTAATAGAAGGTCAGTTCTTTCCCAAAATACAAAACTTGTTAGCCCTACATCACCAAGGTTCATCATGTGTATACAGCACTGGCAGTAAGAAGTTTGCTATGCTGGGGGCCTAAATTTTAAGGCAACTCAAAATCCATAAAGCAAAACAGAGTAAGGCTTGTTCCCTAAAGAAAAAAAATGGCTAGATTATATTTGAATATCTTTATTTGCCCTTATAATGAAGTGTTTAAAGTCTTAAAAATGGGTGATATCCAACAAATATGCATTTTTTTAAACAAAAATATCCCAGAATTCCCATTCATCCTACATCTCAAGGGCTAAGATGACAGGTCAGACCCCAAAATAATTATACACGAAAGTCCAAAACTGCAGTTCAACCTCCACCCAGGCCCAGTGGTCACTTGCCCTGCAGGCACCTAAACTCACAAGGAACCTCTTTTAATCTGAACGTTCCAGCGGCACCTTCAATCCTGCCCCTGCCCATGCCCAGAAACAGCCAGCCTGACCTGGCATGAGCAGCAAGACACCTATCTTCTATCTAAGCCTATGGTATCCCAGCCCTAGGTAACAGGAGTGCCAAAGTCCAATGGCACACCAAATCCAGTAGGCTTTAACATATACTGAGGATCAGGCCCCTCATAGTACACGTCTGTGGTACTTTATTTAAAGTGTAGTAGCTGGTGTTGGAGCTCATCTGCTTTTAATATACTATCTTGTAGTCATAGCACTGGCCCAAGAAGCATTCTCAACTAGAAAGGGTTTGTACCCATGTCTCCCACATCCCACGCAAGTGCCTTAAGTACCACTGGGTAGACTGGGCTGAACACCATTTTCTCTATGCCCCCTATTTAAATGGGGCTATTCTGTAGAAAGGAATGTAAGATTCACGAGACTAGAAAGAGGAGACTACAGACACTGCTCTCAGGACCCCTTTATTGTATACCCCCATGGTAAGGACACTCAGGAAGAAGGAGCTCTAGGTTCTGATCAGTGCTCATCAGATTATTTCTGTTTTATATAGTAGCTGTTTAATACAAAACACATTAGCCATTTTAGATACTTGTTTCCCGAGGGAGGTTTCTGAGCTCTAAAACATGATGAACTCAGACACCTTACTTTTCAGTAGGCATCTAAACTCTGAAAAGGCTGGGCAGTGGGTTTTAGATCCACCGTAAATTTAGTGTTTCCTACTGGTGGCTCTCTACGCAATGTCTTTTCTCTCCTGATTGCTGTGCTGAGGCACACATCTCTTGCTATTCAATGTATAGGTAAATCAAATCTTAAGGGCTCATATCTAAAGTACTGTGGTGCTCAAGTCCTTTATTGGATCTAGACCTCAGATGACTGGAGTGAACCATTCATGACATATGTTACATAGGATTATATACAGTTGTCAGGTAAGTGGGATAGCATGTATAGTATCAATTCAATCATTTTAAGTTAATCTACATACTTTAAGAAAAAAAAAATTCTAGCAATATCAGCTGTATATGGAGTATACAAACAAAGGAATATTACTCAATAACAGAAGAACTGAAGAATTTGCTGGAAAGTAGGCTTGTACGAAGTGGTTACTATTCGCTTCAGATTTGGATTCGGCCAATTCAGGGGGCAGTGATTCGATTCAGTGATTCAAATCACTGTCCCGAATCAATCTGGCTGAATCTGATTTGAAGATTCAGCCATCACTGAATCAGCTGAATCTCTGAATCGGCCCCATCCCCTGCCCGCTCTCAATGGCTGCCCTGGCCGCTTTCCCAGCTCCTGGCTCTTAAAAAAAAAAAAGCCCTGACTCATGGGATGCTGCCCCCACACAGTGTGGGGCAGTGGGGTCAACCCCCTGCCCACTGTCCCAGCCCCACCCATGGCTGCCCCACCCAGCCCCAGCTCTCAGTCCTTTAAAAAAACCCCCAAAAGCCTGCACTCACCAGCTGCTGCCAGGCACGGGGGAGCAATTCCCGCTGCCCCCACTGCCCCATTCTGCATGGGGGGCTCTGCCATGAGCTGTCAGAAGCCCCAAGGCTGCTGCAGCATCCGGAGAGTTGGGGGTTTTTTGTTTGTTTTTTTTAAAGGGCCAGGAGTTGGGGTGGGCAGGGCAGCCATGGGGAGGGGGGCTGGGAGAGCAGGCAGGGGTTGGGAGGCTCATGGCAGAGCTCCCCATGCAGTGTGGGACAGTGGGGATTGCCCCCCCAACCTGGTACCAGCCGGTGAGTGGGGGCTTTTTTTTTAAAGACTGGGGAGCTGGGGCCAGGCGGGGCAGCCATGAGGGGGCTGGGAGAATGGGCAGGGGTTGGGAGGGGCACTCAGCTGGGCCGGGGGAGTAGGCAGGGATGGAGCCTGTCAGGGGTCTCCCCATGGTCCCCTGCCCTCTCCTCCAGCCTCCTCTCCTCCGCCCCCTACTTACCAGCATGGAGTCTGGGTCCAGCTTCCTGCTGCAGCGAGTGGGGACTGCCCAAATCGCTGAAGCTCTCCAAATCTTTTCCGAATTGATTCAGAGAGCTTTGAATAGATTCAGACCTTTTAACTGGTCACCTGATTTGACTTGGATTTGGAGATTGAGCCACTGAATTGGGCCAAATCTCCTCCAAATTGAATCAGGGACTGAAGCTTCGTACAGTCCTATTGCAAAGGTGTCCATTCTGCAAAATACTTTGGAGTATCCTTAATTTTTAAACTGAGTCAAATGTTTATTATAAATAAGGTATGAAGTCAGTGAGACTGCTTTATGCTTAAAAATCATGATCTTACAGACTTTATTGGAACAGGGCCAAAATAAACATGGTGAAAGTAGTTTGAATAAATAAATGACATCTATGAATAATAACTGGTAGATTAAATGAAACTAGCTATCATTGTATATAGGCATTAAACACAACACTAAATCAAATACTTGAATATAAGTCATCATGGCACAAGATGATATTTACTAGAGAGTGATGAGAAAAAAGGGGTCAGCTTTAAAAAGCAGAGTAAACACACAAAATAAAGGGATCTTAATAATTTGGTTGAACTCTGAAGATGTTATCACTGACAACAAATGTAGCCCAGTCATTTTGCTGAACATAACAATCATTACTCATCTACTAGGTCACATCACATTTTCCATCCTTTTAGGTACAGCCTTAGAATTATTGATTCCATGAATCATACTGACTTGGAAGTGTTGGCTGCTGCTAAGACACTGCTGGGTATACTAGACCGCTGGATACAAATGAGACAAATAGATTTGTTTTCAGTATACTCCTAAGGGGGGAGGAGGAACCTGGGAAATTGGTGAATGTTAAGTATTTTTCTAAATGGCTGTCAAGTTGCTTCCAAAGGGCAAGTAATAAAGGACACGAACCAAAGGGAGGGAAAAGCCACTGGCAGAATTTAGGTGCTGAAGTTGCAAAGAGAGAGAAAAAAAAGAAAAAGAGAGAGAGAGAGAGAGTTACATACACACACAAAGAGCTTAGCTAACCATTTAGGCACCTGAGAATTTGTAGCCATGTAAGCATTCACTTGTTAAGTGATTCAGGGGCCTAAAATTCTCCTACCATGCATGCTCAGAGGTGCCCTCATCTCAGCTGACCTGATTAGCTCAGCAACAATATACTGCCTAAAATGGATAAAACTCACAAACTAGGCCTTCCTTTGCTTATGCCCCCTTAGGCATATTCAGAGCACACTAACTGGACTGGACCCCCAACACAAATGAACAGTAGGGGTGTGTGAAGCTTCAGTCTGCAGTTCAGTTTGGAGATTTGGTCCGATCTGGAGACTGAATCACCGAATCTGAATCAAATCAGAAGGAAAAAAAGTCTGAATTGATTCAGAACCTCCAAATGGATTTGAAAAAGATTCAGAGAAGATTCAGAAGGCTGTCTTTCAGGGGAACAGAAACTGAGAAGAGGGAGGGGGAGAGGGCAAGGAAAGACTGACATTTGTAGCTGGCCAGTGACTGTCATCTTTCCTTGAGTCCCCTTCCAATCACAGTGCCCTTGGGGAGGGATGTAGAAACAGCATATAAGCCGCTGTCTGCAGGCTTCCTGTGCCTTTTGTGAGCTGTTTCTGCTTGAGCAACAGCATCTGAAAGGTACTGGACTGGCTTGGCTTCCTACCTAGTAAGTCTCCTGCTACTTTCTGTTCTTGGAAAGGATTGGATATAGCTTACTTACTAGATTCCCTCTACCTATCCCTATCTAATCCATTTCTTTCAATTTATATTTGTTCTTGGGTTTTTTCCCCGCCAAGACTTTTTAAAAAGAAAGCTGTGTTTTCCCTGGCAGTGTGATTCATTACTGTGCAGGGAAGCACACACATTACATACACACACACGCACATACATCATAGAAAAAGAAGTCAGATATTATTAAACATAACAGAACACAGAAGAAGTCAGACAGTTATAGAAGAAGACATTATATATAGTTATTGTTAGTTATAGTTACATACAGACTAAAGACAACACAGAAGAAATCAGATAGAGATTCAGATTATTAACACAACACACAAGCCAAACAGTCATAGAAGAACAAGACATTACTTTAGTTACACACACACAACAGTAAAAATAACACAGAAGAAGTCAGTTTGAGATTCAGATTATTAACACAACACAGAAGTCAGACAGTCATAGAAGAAGAGATTATATACGTAGCAGAAAGTCTGCTTTGTACATTTTGCTTCTGGACATTGATACAACTAAAGCCCCTTCTTGCCTGCACCCTCCCCCCCCCAACATTTTGTGCTTACCTGTCCCTCCACCTGCATCCCCCTCAAT
>NW_017728997.1:3865270-3882051 GCF_001723915.1 Gavialis gangeticus
CCCCCCCCAACTTGCTCCAAAGCCCCTGTTCCCCCAAAGCAGAGGCAGGCCACCCTGGAGCAGTGAGGGAAAGCCGCAGCCAAAGCAGGGCGCATTGCAAGGGTGAGCGAGGTCACCCAGAGCACTGGGGAGATGTTTGCTTTGGATGGCTAACCCTTCTCCTTAGTTGAGTGGCCAGGGTTTAGGTGGCTCATGGAGCTTGTGGCCCCATCCTACCAAGTGCCCGCATGCATCACCTTTAGCAGAACGGTGGTGCCCTCCCTGTATGAGGCATCCAGGGAGTACTTGAGGGAGGAGCTGTGCAAGGCAGGTCGCAGGTAGCCTTGCACTTCACCTCGGATATTTGGAGCAGCCAGGGTGGAGATCATGCCTACCTCTTCCTCACAGGGCACTGGTGTGATCAGTCAGGCTGTCAGTGGGCTCTCCTTCAAGCCGAGGTGATGGACGAGCCCCACACGACAAGGGAGATCACGATGGCCATGAACTGCATGGTGCAGGGGTGGCTCATTGTGCAGGGTGAGCTCACCTGTGGGTACATGGTCACCGGCAATGGAGCCAATTTGGTCAAGGCCATCCATGATGCCCACTTTGTTGGTATCTGCTGTGTGGCACACAAGCTGCACCTCATAGTCAAGGATGCCTTGGAGGGGGACAGGAGTGCCAGTGATTTCACCCAGCTGATTTCAAAGTGCAGGAAGGTGGTAGGCTACCTTCCACCGCAGCATCAAGGGGGTCAAAATGCTGTGGGAGAAATAGGCAGAGCTGAGCATCCCGCAGCACAAAATCATGCAGGATGTGGAGACTCAGTGGAACTCCTTGAGGCCACTGAGACCCTCAGCGCTGGCGATGCCCTCCTTAGCAAGGTGATCCCCATAGTGAGGGAACTTGAGAACCAAGTGGAGAAGTTCCAGGGGATCAATGTTCCTGGCTGGGGCAAGCCAATGTCACCCGCTACACCTTAACACACACACACACACACACGATACAAGTTTTGCTTGTCAGCAGCTTGAGGTGCAGTTTCCCAGAAACCCCTGCACCTACCTCCTTGAAGCTTGGCAGGCCTCATGCTCTCAGAAGGGGCTGCCATCCCTGATGTTTTCATCCAAATCTGCCTTAACACACACACGACATGAGTTTAGCTTTCAGTAGTTTGGGGTGCAGTTTCCCAGAACCCCCTGCATCTATGTCCTTGACACTTGGCAGACTTCATGGCCTCAGTTGGGGCTACCAAAAAATGACAAAGTTATAGGTATTTCAGTCATTCCCCATTATAGTCTAGGGCTGAATCTCCGAATCTCTCTGAATTGGTACCAAATGTTTTGAAGCCTATTCATCTGAATTGATTCAGGACAGTGATCCAAACCTCTGGATAGAATCACAGTCCTCTGAATAGGCCGAATCCAAATCAAATACTTCCCTATTCACAGAGGCCTAATGGACAGCATTGATTTCAGCATGAAGTAGAGCAGGCTTAGCTATGCTTATTCAAAAAACCAAGTGGGAGGAGGAAAGAGTAGTTGCTTTTCACAGAACTGACTAATGGCTGGGGCCCAGGAAGTAGAAGACTGAGATTCTAGACCTTCCTCAGCCTAAAGGAGTTCAAACAACATTTCCCACCACATCACAATTGCCAGGCCATCAAGCAAGGCTGGAATGGGCTCCTTCTCCTCTCTTTTTGCAGTTGTGCAGAAAGACACGGGAGATTCATGGGGAAGTACTGGATGTGGGGCAGGGAGAAGGGGTAGAAGAAGTTCTGAGTTCCAAGTCCTGTTCCTAAAGCAGTTAATCCATTTCATATGATGTGCTTTTAAATGGAACACATGAAGGAGCTGCTGATGGAGGTCTCCTCAGGGACTACTCTCATCACTGGACTACACAGGCTGTCAGCTTCATGGGAAGATCTAAGGTTTTGAAAAGGGGCATGCAGATAATTTGGTACAATCGTCACATATAACACAATGCATACTTTTATCAGGTTAAAAAGAAACTAGAAATTTTACTAAGAAGCTTGTGGCCTAGGGCTATGTTATTCAGTTTAAGATGGGAGCAAAAGCAAATATAAATTTGCTATATATTGAAAAAGCACAGCCAAGTAAGCAAAAATAATCACAAGACTTTGTTTCATTGGTCCTGTAGTCATTATAATTAAATAGACATCTATTTTTCAGATTCATAAAACAAAATATAGCCTTCTTGAGCATCTTGATAGTGCATCCAATGCTTCACTGAAAGTTATTTCCATGCCTGAGTTAATGTTTTTAGCTAGAGTTAAAAACAGTCTGCAAAGCTGTGAAATAGGAGCTACTTTACCAAAAGCAGCTAACAGACAGTAGAACTGTAGAAGAAAGAATAGCTTGATTAGTGCAACATCAAGACCCATAAAAACACCTATGTAATGAAGAGTTCGGAAAGAATCAGCTGGAGTAATGAGCTATGAAGTCAGTTGTCTCTGCCATTGCTTTCTGACTAGAAATGCTGCTGCCAGGCAGTTGGTTTTAAATTCTGGGTGGAGCAGGAATCAAAGGGGGTGTGTGTGTGTGCAACTGCAGCACTGCACTCCCCTCCCCCCCTCCCTCCCCTGACCCCAATACAAAAACCCAGGTAGTATAACAATATTAGCTTTCATTCATCACTGTCAGCCATATGATTAGGATGGCCATGAGATGGATAGGGTCAAGGGTGCAGAAGCTCCCCCAGGCCCTGATGTATTCCCCTAATATACTTATAGGCTGCCATCAAGTCCCCTCTGAGTCTTCTCTTTTCCAGGCTGAACAGTCCCTAGTCTGTCAGCCTCTCCTCAGACAATCTACCCTCCAGACCTCTACTCATGTGCATGGCCCTCCTTTGGACTATCTCGAGCTTCTCCACATCCTTCTTGAAGTGCAGCGTCCAGAACTGGACGCAGTACTCCAGCTGCAGTCTCACCAAGGCCAAGTAGAGTGGGAGGATGACATCCTTGGTCTTGCTTGGGATGCCTCAGTAGATGCATGCCAGTGTTTGATTCAGTTTGGCAGCTACGGTATCACATTCGTGGCTAATGTTCATTCTGTGGTCAACAATGACCCCCAGGTCCCTTTCAGTTGTAGTGCTGGTAAGCATAGCACTGCTGAGCCTGTAAGTGTGTTGCAGATTGTGTCTCACCAGATGGAGCACTTCACATTTCTCTGTGTTAAACGTCATCAGGTTAAGATCTGCCCATCTTGCAAACCTGTCCAGGTCAGCCTGTATCGCCAGCCTGTCCTTGAGTGTGACCACACTCCCCCATAACTTGGTGCCATCCATGTACTTTGCCAATTACCTGAATCCAAATCATTGATGAACATGTTGAAAAGCATAGGTCTGAGTACTGAACCCTGTGGGACTCCACTGGTGACCTTCCACCATGCTGACTCAGTTCTGTCTGTTAATACTCTCTGGGTTCTACCTTGGAGCCAGACTCTAAAGTAGTTGAGGCTGCATTTTCCCAATTTTACTATGCGGACAACATCACGGGAGACTAGGTCAAAGGCCCTTTTGAAGTCCAAGTATATGACATCAACTTCATTTCCCTTATCCAGGTGGTGAGTTACCTAATCATAGAAGGACATGAGGTTGGTTAGGCATCACCTTCCCACAACAAAGCCATGTTGGCTGTCCTTTAGAATACTGCCTTATGTTATCCTATCAATAATGGATTTTTTTGATAACCTTTTCCAGGATTTTACCAGGGATTGATGTCAAACTGATTGACCTGTTATTCCCTGGGTCCTCCTTTCCCCCCTTTTGAAGGTAGGCACCCCATTGGCCCTCTTCCAGTCTTCTGGGACCTCTCCCAAGCATCATGAATCTTGAAATAGCTTTGCCATAGGTGGCAATTTCTGACTTCCTTCCCTTATAAGCTTCTCTCTTAAATTTCAGGAGGTCCATGACTTCCCTATTGAGCCAAGGGGGTCTTTCTGCCCTTTTGCTGCCTTTCTTACAAATAGGAATGGACTTCCTTTGTGCTCCTCGGATCGCTTCCTTGAGGAATGACCACTCTTCTTGTACTCTCTTCCCCATCGGACCATAGTCCCACAGGATATTTTTAGTGTAATCATCTGCTGATACACAGTTAGTTGCATGGGTCCATTTCCTGCCCCCATGTTAACTAGCTAATCAGAATACTAATCACACCCTAAGCATATTCATATAGATAGTTGGTATTTGGTACCTACACAATCTCTACCCCCTAAATCTCAGAAAAGCATAATTTTAACTTGTTTGTTACGGTTCTGTTTTCCTGCCTGGAACTGAGAAATTATGCTGATAAGGCTTGTTACTGCTCCTAGATTCCCTAATTCTTCCCAGCCATACATCAGGCCTCCCTAGTTATTTCTAGCAGTTGCTCTTGCTATGCAGAGGCAGCTACCACTGAATAAATCAGTCTCACATATCTCTTCATGGGACTGCTCTAATTTAATCCTGGTAGGTCTGCCCAGCGAGGCCTAGACCTCTTATTCTGTTGGTCTTATGCATTTTGCATTCCCTTCTACACACAGTGCCATTGCCTCAAAAGGAGGGGAAAACAGTACCTGCGCCCAGCCTTCCCTTTAAGCTTGGTGGTTAGGATATACTCCTAAGGGGTAGGGCATGAGGGGGAGAGGGCCTAGAATCCAGGTCTTGGATTTTTTCAGCAAGTATTCTAACTGTTTTTCTCACATGTGATTAACTCAGGGCTTCCATGGGGCTGCCGTTAGGTGCCAAAATCCAGGAAAGAGGCAGCATTTCAGATACAGCACTCGCTTCAGTGTTTCCTATTGATTACACTGGGTGTCTCTTTGCTTACAAAATTGGCTATAGTGAATCTCATTCCAAGACATCTAATTGTTCCCATGGACTGTATGTAACTCAGGTTTCTGAATAACCTTCAGCTCTGGGCGCATTCTGAACATTTTAAGATAGATATAGGCCAAAGCCAGCTCCCTATAGTTCTAAGCTGTATAAAAATGCATTTTTGCTTGTTTTTAAAAGCTCAGCAAACCATGTGCATGTGGGCAATTCAGTGCTTAACAATTCCCTCACAATAGAACAATTTAGTGCTTACTATATGCCATACCCTGTCCTTAGTATGCCTCAGAACTCAAATCTGTATACATCTTAACCAAGAAACCAAAGTATTGTGACATCCATTAACTTTCTTACATAAATATTTCAGAATTGTAGCAAGCAAGTGCTTGTCATTTAAATGCCTCAAAAAAGTGCAAAAGCAAAAAGCATATGCAAAAAGCAAGTTACATATGGTTTATTTTTGGGAAGGCAAATTCAAAGCAAAGAGAGAAAGATAGAAATTAAATGGAAATACACCCCAACCATCCAAGTTAAATATAATCATATTAGCATCAGGTAGACGTTCTTCTCTATCAGCTTAAAAAAGTAGCAAGGCAGTTATATATATCCTATACGTACGCATCTCATGGTGAATTCCTACATGTGTTTATAATGCTCAGTACTGGTCACCAAATTGTTTACATCAATAGGGGAAAGGAGACTGCCAATTTATTGAGAAAAAGGAAAGCCATTGTAATGGGCTCCCTATATGATTAAAAGAATGAGCATCAACAAGAAAATCATAGCTAAAATATGCTGCATTTTCTGATCAGTGCAGAATCATGCATAATGTAACAATGCCAGGGCTAGTAATAGCAGGCTCCCAAGAAAACATTTAAAATTTGTTTTAGATGGACACAAGCAACCCTCTCTCTTCTCTTTGTCACACAGGAAAATGATCATTCCCATTATATTCATTACACATTCTCCTTTCCCAGTCAGAAGTCTTTATTTTGTTCAGCAATGAGAAGAGACTCCATAGATTAGCCTCAAGGACCGGTAATGATGGGAGACATGCCACACATGCTCTACAGGAGCAATAACTGCTGCTGGCCAGTGCTCCATGTCTGGAAGTCTTCTGCTACAACCAGCTTCCTCAACCACAACAAGTTGAACACCATCGTCTGGTTGGTGCACCTTCTCCTTCTGCCTCAATGGATCCAGTAGTGTGCAACTACTGGGAAGACTCTCTTGTATTATTTCTATTAGCATGCAAACAAGCCTTGTATATCTATCCAAATTAGTGGGGGGGTGGAAAGGAATTCCCCTGCTATTCAGATCCCAGAGAAAGGCATAGATGAATCTGAATACAACAAACAGATGGCTATCAAGTGTGCCACACAAAGCACATTGGCAGTGAACTTAAGAAAGACAATATGTTTTGACAGCTCTCACAAATTTGTACCCTGAGGAGTTTAGGAAAGATTGGCTGTCTGTTTCTTTACAACAGAAACATTTTATCTATGTGAGAAGATGCTACATGCTAAAATCCCATGAGGCAATGAAATATGCTTCCTTTGGGTGGTAAAAGTAAGCTGCTTTATCTTTTGGGGATTTTCTTCTTTTAAATTCGCTCTCCGTTCTTTGGATACTTCCACAAAAGTAGTGAAACTTGAAATTCCCTAAACATTTGAATTAAGCAAGATGATATAAAATGAATAAGCATTAGGGTCACAAGGGATTACCAACAAAGTCTGGTACCCTTATGTATGAGCACCATTATTGGACAGACTGTAATTCATTTAAATAAATTGGCAAGTACCTAATGCTAAGAGGTTATATGAATTGGTAGCCTTATCCAAAGTCCACTGAAGTCAGTGGAATGCATGGATTGCCTTCCTAATTCTCACCTCAGAATACTTTAGATACATTTAAATACAAGAGACATAGATCTTTAGGCCTATGAAGCTGAACAATTTGTGAAAAGTTGCGAGTTGAGCAACATGTGTTTTCTTGCTAGTCCTATTGTGTATACCATAGCTTTCTTAGAAGCCATATTTGACATCGGATACTCCACAGATGCAGAAAAGTTAGTGACCAAATTAACTTTCACTTGAGAGCATGTACCCTGCAGAGATGCCAAGAATCACAGTCACTTCCTTACAGCCTCATCCACCTGTACTTCTGTACAGTACTTCTTTCAGCATAACAATGCAGCATGGGGCCGTGATGACTTCTGGTTACTATTGCCGCCGCAACTGCAATTGTAGAGCAACTGCAAAAGCTGTGTTTTTTGCCCTTCACCTCTGTTAGTACCCAGGGCAGTGGCCCCTATTGCCCTGCCCTAGTTTTGCTACTGCATAAGAGTGCAACACTTCAGAAAGCAAACACTTCATCAGTTCTGTAGTCCAAAGAAATGACTCCCCTGAAGAGTTGTTTCCAAGGGAAAGAGAATTTGGGGAGTATTCTGTTTAAGGCAAGTGGTCCTAGTTCATTAGGGCTCCTACAGACATGTGGGGAGCCTGCTCTGATGTGCTGTAAGTCCAACGCACTGGAGCAGACTTGAATCGAGTCTGCTGGAGAACAGAAATGGATGCGCTCTAGCATCCTTCTCCGTCATGTGCATCAGTGTCCCTGGGTGTCCCTGCACTGAAAAGACGGCAGTGGGACACTTTGAAATAAAACATGTTTGATGAGCTTTAGTTCCAAGTACTCCGTTGCAATTTTTTGAGTTCAGGAACATGTGGGGATCAAGATAACATGTGACACATGGGCGCTTTTAATTAGTGCAGCTTGATAATTAAAGCACCCAGCGCCACGTCCCAAACCACATGCAGAAATGCCCTTATATTGTGACTTCATGGGCACGTTTACAGGTGGTGCTGCATCGCTGTAATAACACAGTACAGTGATGTAGTGTTCACAGGTGTCTACATGTGACCAGCAGCTACTTCACTGTAGTGCACTGTGAAGTAACTGCTAGAAAAAACTATGCACCACATACATGTACAGCGCAGTATGGGCAGTTATTGTGCCATGCTTTAGTACTTCCAGAAGAAATTACAGATTATTAAAGGCTAATTACAGACCCCAAGTAAGGAGGTGGCTAGTTCGTACTGGCTGTCACGTTGCTACAATCACAGATGCTATTAGTCCCCAAACTAATATGATTTGAAACTACACAAGCAGCAATCATTACTCTGTAGGCCTAACCTTAAAAAGAAAAAGAAGTATTATTTTGTCCATTTTATAAAGGGGTAGCTGAGGCACAGAGAAGCTAAGTAATTCACCCAAGGTTACACAGGAAGCCTGTGGTGGGACCAGCACTTGAACCTGGATCTTGTAACACCTGAAAGACTAGGTCCATTAGTCACAGGACCCAAGTATACAGAAAGCAGGTCCAATGGCTGCATTTTCAAATATATTACTTTTTTCAGTCCCACATCAGCTTCAAACTCTTTCAGTAGTTGTGCAAATTTTAACACTATTCCAACTGAACTGGGTACATAAGATGCTAGGGTTTTTGTTTGTTTTTAATTTAGTTATTTTAACCAAAAGAATAGGGCTTTATGATCCAGATCTTATTACCAAACTGTATGATTTGTATAAATCTATCTGAAGTTACAGTTACTATGAAGCATTTTTCTCTCAAGAGATTCTTGAAGATAAAATTGTTCATCTAAGGAGGTTAATTTCTAGCTAAATAACTTTTATTAGCCTTGCTTCCCAGAAGCCTTGGCATTTAGATTCTTAATGATACCAATACTTTACTTGGTCAGCTTCCCTGAAAACATACAATAATGGCTTGAGTAGACACATCATTAGCAGACAAATGTACTTAATCTCATTACTTCTAATCAACTATGATCAATAATCATAGTTGATATGTGAAACTGGGATTAGTTTTCTCCTCTGAACTCCTAAAGGAGTGACCGGTATAACAACTGTATTTCTTGTGTCAAGAATTGTATAACAGTGGAAGGCCAAATTTGACCTAAGTCACAGAGATATCCTTCTTGGACCTAAGGTTCCTAATTTCTTATGAAATAAATGTCCATTTTGCCTTGGACGCAGGTTTTAGGTTACGCACATAAGATAAACAGCAGAATCATGACCTATCACAAATGTTGTTTTGTTACAAAATACAGGTAATTCCCACTGAAGTCACTGGGAGTTTTTTCATTGACTTCACTGAAAACAGTTTACCACATGTAACAGGAAAAAAATGCATTAAATATGGCTAAGATTTAAGTTTCATTATCTGAAGTTAACATCCCATTTAAATGTTATAATTCACTCTTAAGTCTTGTGATTTTAAGCCCTAAAGGAATATCCCAGCAAGTCTTACGATATTTGAGAGTAAATTCTAGCACTGGAATCACTATGCGACCAATTTTTCAGTAAATGGGGTTTTCATGCTACACTAGCACACAGCAGGGTCAGAAAAACAACCCTCGTTCATTTTACCAAGGGAAAAAACAGAAACAAAAAACAAACCACCACAGACTAGGACTCCTCTTAGCCCGATCATCAGATTTAGTAAATGTGTTTGACATGCTGAGCAAGTTCTTTACTCAGGAAACAGCATGGAAGCCTCTCTCTCTCTCTGATGGCTACGCAGCATCTTGCTGCAGGTTCGACACCCAGCACATTAGGCCCTCCGTTCCATGGGCTGCCTACCTTATTACTTCGCTTTGTCCCTTCTGCTCACTTCTTAGACCTAAACATGTACAGAAAGAAGGAAGAGGATCCAAGTCCAGAGGACCACTTCATTCTGCAACAAGGTGCAAGGAATTGCATTACCTAAGATTTAACCAATTCCACGGCCTGGAATTAGTCAGCCTAATGCTGTAGAGAACGCTGGAAACTTTCTACCTCTAGGCATTTTTTCTTCTCAATTATATCTCTCCTCTTTTTTATTTTACTTTAGGTCTTTCACTGAAAGTAATGAAAAACCTTAGCATTTCTCAGCATTACATTTGCACTACAATGTGTTTAGCAAAGCTTATCAGCCTAAAATAAAAATCAATGATTTTTTTTTCCTTCTGATACAGAGGCAATACAAACAAGCAGTAGCACCAGTGGTATTAGCATTTTAACAAAAAAATCCATCTGATGAAGTGCTGCACATTTGATTATGTACCTTAAGTTTTGATTGATAATTGAGGTGTAATCTCCTAGGAGTGGTTCAACAGCCAGCCTTGTTTAGAAAAAAATGAATGTTATGCAGCTGAAAATTACGCCAGTGACCTGATTCTTCAGGGGGCCTTAAACCCAGTGTCCAATGGTTCTGGTGCAATTTTGTAATTTCAAGCAATTATTCTTACAAGTATTTTCAGGCTAAAATAACTGAATGTGTACATTCATGTGTTTGTATGTGCAAGGGTTTAAACAGGAGAGTTGAGTGAACCATGACATTAATAATGTTAACTTGATATGGAGTAACTGTATTGGTCTGTGTCATGGAAGGTATAAGTGCTATGTAATATTCAACCTATAATTTCCTGCACATGCTACCCTTTACACGCAGAAAACCAGGTTTAATCTCTGCATATTAGCATTTAATCAATTCACATAGCTAATAGCTACTGCACATATATTTGCAAGACAAATCAAGACATGAAATTAGGACTTGATGCCCTTTTGGAAGATATGCTTTATTCAAACACACCACTACTCACAAGGCAGAAGAAACTAGATGAATTACACAGAAGATCAAATTGTATCATTTAATAGGAACTCCCAGGCTTAAATAACTAACTCTATGGACACCCGATTAAAATGAAAGATTTTTTGTAGGCTTTAAGAGAGACAGGTTTTACCTTGACCACTCAAAGCAGAAAGTCAATATTTTGTATAGGAAACCTAAATTTGTAATAGGCCAAAACCTGAGATGCAAAGATGTTCCACACCTTGCTGTATCCTTTCCCAACCATCTACCTTAAGAATAAAACACAATGGGTGCATCTACACATGTAACTAATAAATCAATTTGAGCCACAGTAAACTAATCCCAACATCACCATCTACATGTGTGTTTAAGTGCAGTAATTTACTGTACTGTTGGATATCACTTGTATCGGATGGGACTATCCAGAAGTGTAGCAAATTAGTCTACTGTGCCGTACTTGCTGTGCATGTGTAGACAGTGATGCTTTACTGTGCAGTAAATTAATCTGCTGTGCAGTAAAGCATCTCATGTAAATGCCCTAAATTTAATCTAGTCCCGCTGTAGTAGCATGAATTGACATTACTTTGGCTTGCTACTGGAGCATCTGTGTGGAGGACCCAGCCTCTGGTTGCCTCAGGGCATGGTCTGGGACTGTGCCCTGCCCCAGTTTTTTTCTGTGCATTTTTTTTGACCCATTGATATCCAGGGGTCTTATTTTGTCCCTGCACTGCAAATCTGTACACAGGGACTGTTTTCTTATTCCTGCATGTGCCTCTTACAGCATCTCAAAGGGCTCTGAGACGCTGCAAGACGCACGTGCACGCTCATCTGGACATACCCTACCTGTCTAATTGCACCATGTATTATTATTTTAGTAAATATAGCTAGCTGCAACTTTTTCTTTTTATTAAGTTACCTGGTGGGGAGATACACATATAAATATTTTTGTAATCTGAAAGACAACAGAGCAAGTGCTTGTTCCACAAAAATAACCAGTCATGACTGGTATTAGTGTATTGCCAGACCAAATAATTACCAGTGAATAAAAATCTGTATCTTCCATTTTGCTTTGCCTTTAAGGAGATTTAGGTAAGAGCAGAAGTTTTGAAAACTGTCTCTTCTGACCAGGCAGACACTGTAAACATTCAGTTAAAATATAATTTGGCACATTAGTGTCAGCACTAACTTGGCAAGAACACTCCAGCTACTAGTGTTCAATGTGCACTTCCATGCATTTCTACACTGTCTGCTCAAGCATCACTGCCAGTACCAATGGCCAAAAACAAGCCTGGCTTGGCAGCTGCAGGCAAATGTTTGCACTTAGGTCAGTGTTTCATAGACTGGTAGCTTAACTGTTATTTCAGAGTACGGCTGAAAAGTTATGTGCTTGCTACATTTGCACTACTCTTTCTACTTCGAAACCTTAGAAATCTCCAACTGTCCAGACAAAATATTCATCCAGCATCTCTGAACATACATACAGAACAAGGATCATCACCGAAAGGGCTAGTACAGAGGAAACTTGCACAGAACTGCCTTTATCTCACTCAAAAAGACAATCAAAACTTTGTAATTTATCACATGAACCAATCAGGCAAGGCATCTTCAGGGCACAAGTGGCAGCCATGAAATTATTCTCTAGACACAGGTAAATTTTGGACACAAATATAAAGGCTTCAATCTCTATTTTTCTGACAGGAGGCATACGTGGAGATTATTAGTATCAGTACTCAGCCTGTACAAGACATCTTCATTGGCCTGGATATTCTCTCTGAGATGAGTCTCACTATGCAGATTGGGGCTGGAAACAGGAGAAAGATTTAAGCCTAAGGACCAGGGCTGTATAAATAACTGCTTTTTTTTTTTTTGCTTTAAAAATAAAGTGAAGAATATTTTTAAATCTCATTTCTTCAACCAAAATCATTTGTTTTTGTTTTTTCTTGCCAAAGTAGCAATATAAATTATGTTAATTCAACACAAAACATTTCATTCCATCAACTATGAAACATTTTGTTTTTAGGCACTTGTAAGAAGAGAAAAGGCTATAAAAGGTCATGCTTCACAATAGGATGGTGGTGGTAGTCATGGTAGTAGCAATGTGCTTTTATTTCACAATGTATCTTCTAGGAGGGGATTTAATACACTTCCTCCCACCTTGTAGAAAAGTGTCCAGCCCATAGGATGTTCTGAGGTGGGTTATCTTCAATTTCCTGTTGGATCTGCCCACTTCATATAAAATACTTGCATGTGGATTAAGCCAAAGAGTACAAGATATTTACTCTGGTCCTGAGCACAGATTTTGTGGTTTTAGTACGTTCCTGGGAGTAGGGAAATACGGTTTCAGATCTCCTTAGGTGGGGGAGGGAACTAAATCTGCACATCCCATTTTCTGGATGACTTCCCAAACACGGGGCTATTGAATTAAAAAGGGCATTGCCACCATTTCTGTAGCTTTATACATTGTGTTCTGCTTTTCATTTTTTTACCCCCATCAAATCCATTTAGGGAATTTCAACTAAGTTTGAGAATTTCAAGAAAATAAAAATGACCTTTTTTGGCAAATTTATTTTACACCAAAAAACCCAAACAACCCCCCAAGCAAACAAACCAGCACAGATCTACCAAAGATTATGCTCTTATACAGATCTAATACCTACCTGAGCCACGAAAGCCCTGGCACAATTGTTCTATGGCCTGAAAGATGAGGATGGAGAGACTCATAATATTAGTTTCTTTCTACCCATTACACAGGGCCCCAAGACTTAAGCCAAGCTTAGCCACTTTGCTTTTGACATAATTTTATATAGAGGAAAGGAGACAATAAAATCAGGAATAGATTATATAGATATCATGAACAAAGATGACAGAGCAGGCAATAGTAAAGAGACAAAGGGGGTGTACAATGAGCAGTAACAAGAAGCCTTAGTCTAACATACAGGAATTTACTTGTATATTATGTCCTTCATTTGAATGCGTTTCAAAATAAGTGTATAAAGATCCATTTTAATAGAGGGAGGAAAATCTTCCTTTCTGTGCACACAGCATGAGATTTTGCTTAAAGGTGTACTATTGGACAATTAAAATAATAATGCTGGTAGCAGTTGATGCACTGATTTAAGATAATGATAAGCAACACAAAAACATTTATGCCATATATTAAACCACAGGTTCTGATTTTATGATGCTAAAAAAATGGAAAAGAACTATACAGAAATACAAATCGTGTGTTAGGAAAAGTATTTAAATAAAGGGCCTCCTGTGATCTAACTATACAGTTACGAGGACAAAAAACACATAGTAGCGAACAATGCTCCCGTGATTTCTATTAGTTCCAGCAACTTTAATCAGAAGTATGACATGTCAATTAACCAAAAACAACATGCTATGATACATGTATGCTATTACAATACATTTGTTATTAATACTGATGATTTTTATGGTTTGATGTTTTTAAAGGGAAATGTACGTTTAAATTGGATCCCTGCAATGCTCACTCCCTCATTAAAGTTGGAAACATCTTTTTTTAAATTTTCATAGTTTCATAGTTGTTACGGGCTGGAAGGGACCTTACAGAGCATTGGGTCCAGCCCCCTGCACTTGGGCAGGAAAGACTGCTGGGGTCAGATGACCCCAACACAGTGGGTGTCAAGATGCTTTTTCAAGATTGCCAGGGTGGACGACTGTACCACCTCTGGGGGGAGGCTGTTCCAAACCATCGGCACTCGATTTATAAAGAAGTTTTTCCTTATGTTTAGCTTGAAGAGATCTTCAATCGGTTTGTGCCCATTATTTCTTGCCCTCCCCCAGGGGGCCTTGGTGAAAAGATGCTCCCCCAGGCCCTGATATATGCCCCTGAAGTACTTATAGGCTGCCACCAAGTCCCCTCTGAGTCTTCTCTTCTCCAGGCTGAACAATTGGTCTGCCCTTTAGAAATGCACATGGGGGATGCATGCATGCGGCCAGGAGTTGTTAACTATTTAGACTTGTTCCTGCTGTAAATTTTTCACTAGTGCAATTAGTAACTCCTTACTTATTATTTCCTGTTAAATAACACTGTAATTCCTCCCTGCCCCCTCAGTACACTAAAATAGTCATTTCATGAAAATAATGTAGAAACCAACTTCTACATGCAAAGCTGGACCTAAGTGTAAATACGACCCTTATATTATTATTTTCCTATTTTTAGATATTATCAAAAAAGATTATTAAAAATTCTTTACACCTGACATAAAAGGCTCTTTATATTTTTCTTTATTGTTGTCCATTTTTTTTTTTTGCATCACTGTTCTTATTTGATGGGCCTGGCTCTATTTTCATTTGTATTAATGAAAAATCAATAGTAATTCCATTTCAGTCTATGGAATTACCCTGGTATGTGGGCAGAATCACACTCCATGGTTTGAAAGAACTCTTTAGGAATCCACATCAAATTCTTGTCTCTTTTCTCCATCTATTTATGAAAGATACAAGTCTGAGCAATAAAAACCATAATCATTTCCTGAAATTAAAGATTTATTTTCAGAAATAACGACATCACCTGCCCATCATATGGGGAACTAAGTAGAATATTTTAAGTGGTACTTCCATTGTCTTAAATGCAAACTACCAAATCAACCAATGTAGAACTGTCCCCTTCCTGCACACATGCCTCTCCAGGTAATCAGGGTGCACAGAAGGATATTGTGATTATTTCAAAAGAAAAACCATTATCCCTATCCATAGGTTCTAGCAAGCATATGCCATATATATTGGCAACTAATGATGGACGGGGAAATTTGTCGATTTTAAAGTAAAACTATTTTATATGACACAATGAGAGACAGTAAGCAATGGGATGTTGCTGAGATGACTCTTTTTAATGATGTTATTCAAAAGGATATGAACCAAATTAGAAGAGAGAGGTCAAATTGCAATTCGTGTTTTTATATAAGTCTTCTACTGTTTCTCCCCTAGCAGCAAGATTTTTGCAAGTTGATCATAATTTTCACTGTGTGAAGGAAGACAGCAAGGTGTTCCTCTGGTTTTATATTTTCTAAATGAATTTTTGCTCAGTAATAGTACTTGCTATCATAGTGCAATAGGTTTGCTACAACTTGACATTTGTCATAATGGAATAGTGGATAAAGTCTCTTTTTTTGAGTCACCAAAATAAAAGCCTGCTGCCACCAAGCAGATTCATTGGAAAAAGAAACTAGCAGCCATGAACTATCCTGAAAACTGAAAATGAATTAACAACATTCAGTCTTCCAACTGAAATCTTATATTCATGGGCAGAATAAGAAGTGAAAATAAATATAAATATTTCTGATCATCATCATGGCTAGACTATGACTCACTTCCCAAAGGCACCTGCCATTACTGTCCATACAACATTTCCCACTCCAATAATTAACTGACAGAATAAAGCATGCTTATCAGACTGCTTTTATATTTTTTGTGTTTGTGCTTGTTGTTAAAACAGCACTAAGAACTGCAAGTGTTGAGTTGGTATCACAGTATCTCGGACAATTTGGGACTCAGACAATTTGGGACCTGTATGAATCTCTCGAAATTTTAATCCGTGCTTCTTTTCAATATTTACATTTGGCTTTTGTGACTTGTGAACATAGTTACCTAACAAGGGAAGAGAGGAGGGAAAAAAGGTATATCAGAGTGAGTGCTACATGTTTGCTGAGTAAATGTCCAACAGGCTTGGTAAAATGGGAGCTATATGAACTATACTGGATGTTGGGCAATATTTAAAAAAAAAAAGCAAAGGTCAACAAGAGACAAAGGAGTACTATGGAAGCTTTCTAAAGTATTTTAAAATACATCAGGACATTATATGGGGAAGCTTAAAGAAAAAAAGTGCCACTATTTAGCACTCTTTTTAAGCCGCATATGTAACATAACACTAATAAGCAAAATTCTGCCTTAAGTCTGTAGGTAGGTATAAAGAGTTTGGATGGAATCGCAGTGCAGAGGAGCAAGCTGTGGAGAGACTGCATGGGCGTGTCCACACGAGCGTGCACATGCCCCTTCCCCCACCTCAAACCCCTTTGAGGCAGGGCAACAGGCACATGTGGGACCAAGAAAATTAGACCCTTGGATATCCAGGGGTCTAAAAACGTCTCTATGGTTGCCCCTCATCCTGAAACATGCAGCCGACCAGGCTGCATGTTTCAGCACCAGGACTCTGGTGCTGGTGAGTCGGGGGGCTGAAGAAGGGGACCATGGGGGGATCCCCGATGGCCCCACCCACTCCCCCAGCCTCCCTGAACCCCACCAGCCCTCCAAGGCCCCTGACCCCTGCTGGAGCTAGCCCCTCCCCCTGCCAACCCCCCTG
>NW_017728997.1:3882070-3882319 GCF_001723915.1 Gavialis gangeticus
CCCTTGTGTGGGGGCCATCATCCTGTGGGAGTGCAGCAAGACATGTATTCATGAAACATGTATTACCGTTCACTTTATTATTATGATCAGAGACTTGCTTTAACACTGTAAGCTGTATCAATAAAATATTGTCCAACTGATCACTGTCTCTTTCTTGCTCTCTGTCTTTATAATGGTCTTTTGTTTTACTTGTGGAGGAACATGGACTTGGGGATATTTTTATCAGGGATTTTTCAGTTTTCCAATAGG
>NW_017728997.1:3887319-3887566 GCF_001723915.1 Gavialis gangeticus
ACAAAACCAAAAAAACCCCCAGCACTTACCGGCAGTTGTAGCTGCCGTGTAGCTGACTGGGGCCCTGCCCTCACAGTGCAGGACAGGGTGACAGCCACAGCCTGGGCCCTCCTGCCCCTCTGCTATCCTGTGCTGCCCAGGGGGCTCTGTTAGAAGGCCCTGGAGCCCCCCCCCCCGCTTCTAAGGTAAGCAGGGGCTTTTTCCTCCCTTTTTCCCCCCCCATTTTTTTTCTGTTTTTTTTTTTTTT
>NW_017728997.1:3887585-3887867 GCF_001723915.1 Gavialis gangeticus
GCCTTCTGAGTCTGGTGGCGGCAGTTTGTGGGTGGGGCATGTGGGCTTTGCAAGGGGGGTGGTAGTCCCTGTGGGGGCCACTTGGCTCCCATTGGGAGGCCATACCCCTTTTGTGGGTGTTGAACCCACTGTTGGGGGGCCGAACCCCTTGTGTGGGGGTTGAACCCCTTGTTGGGGGGCTGTACCCCTTGTGAGAGGGCTGCACCCCCTGTTGGGGAAATGTACCCCTTGTGAGAGTGCCGAATCCCCTGTTGGGGGGGCATACCCCTTGTGTGGGGGCCA
>NW_017728997.1:3888416-3902315 GCF_001723915.1 Gavialis gangeticus
GGTGCACAGCAGGTCACAGCCAGGCAGCAGCCCCCACTGTCAGCCTGCTGCAGTGGGTAGAGGGTGCAGGGAACTCTTAAGGCTGCTTCAGCAGTCCAGCTGGCACAAGCGGTAGTGTCCCCAGGTACCAATTGGCTGGGCTCCAGAAGCTTATGAGAGCTAGTAGCCATGAGCTACTTGCCAGGGCGGCTTTTTATACTGCTGGGGCCAGGACAGGGTAGCTTTTTATACTGCTAGGGACAGCACAGGTGCTGGCCCCAGGCTCTAGCTCCTCCTGGCTGCAGATCCGAGAGAAGCCAGGCAGGGTTATTTTGCCCAAAGTGGCACAGTTTGCTCCACAACAAAGTGCATGTCTGAGCATGTGCGCTGAAGTAAAAAGCCCCGGCTCAACTTTGCACTGCTTCTAGTTGAGCTGCTGCAAGCACACATGCTTGCATGTGTAGATGTGCCCCATGAGTCCAGCTCCAGGCTAATGGTGGGTGTTTGCAGTCACTAGGTAAAAGCAGGATCAGACCTGATGTCACTGCATTTGTTAGAAGGCAGACTCACTGGCTAGTCCTGACCTGGTAGACAATACAGAAACATTTGAAATTTAGAGACCCAATGGGCTGAACAACTGGACAAACAAAAATTACGATGCAAAAATCAGAATTAATAAAAATAGTGAGGCTTTACTGGGTGTCATATATGTGTAAGTTAATGCTAATCATTTAATTGTTACTAGAAACATAGACCATTGTGGGTCTAAGTATCCACTTCCCATACCTAATACGTAGGCACACCCTGGAAATCCTGAAGATCCTTTGCAAAGCCTATAAAAATGAGTGCCCAATATAGTCAAATAAGTGCATGAGCATTACCTGAAACATCTTGCAAAGGTAACAGAAAGTACGTAGAGAGATGGAGAGCTTGTGCTGCATGGAACAATGTTCATTATTACACAGATTTCTCCAGAGAATCTATTAAAACTTAGGAAAGACCTATCTAGTTCAATGTTTTCTCAACAAGCACCTTACAATATGGACAACAGAAGGCTGTGGCTTTTTTAAAAAAGCTGGAAGCAGCTGTCTTGTACAGCATGAACAAAATTACACAAATCTCCAACAAGAAGGTTAATCAAGTAAAATTTAAAAATTAAGTCTTGACAAGCCACCACAGATAACGGTGGCCCAGGCATAGCACCGATGTATCTCCTGTGATGTCATCTACACCCCTCTATTGCAAATGAAACGTTGCACAGCAAAATCTTCAGTTTTACAAGCAGCAGGAACCTGCCCAGTAAAATGACAGAGGTTTTATTTCATCCATGGGATATGCTTTTGGTAACCATGGCTATGGAAAGCAAAAGTTAACAAACCAAGAAGAAAATACACACACACATATATTGAAAGAACATTTCATGCTGCGTATGGTCTGTGTGAAAACTTGCTGGACTTTCTGTAACAAACATGAAAGCTACGGCTCTTCTTCATAGCATCATTCAGGAATGTAGGACCGTTTCAAGTTAGTTAATCGTAAGTGACAGAATGTGAGCAATTTACCGCAGGGTAAGTTTAAATGTCAGCTGTTAGTAAACCCTAAGCCAGCCAGAGGCACCAATGCTCTGCAGCACTACCACTGACGAGTACTGTTCCAAGAAGCTGAAATTCTAAGAATACGAGAGGAAGAGGGCAACCGTACGGGGTAGTCCCTGAAGTAAATCCTCTCCTGATTGGCTGGCTTTTAGAGCCAAAGGAAACAATGCCAGAGCTCCATGAAAGCAAAACTGTACATGTAAGCTACCATCCTTGCTGGAATAGTATTCTACAGGCTAAAATGTGTCCTTGGAACAAACAGCTCTGGTCTGTACCAAATTTGAATTGCATGCGTCTCTGCAAGAGGCATATGAAAACTGCTGTCTACTGGCATTTGAACTGTATGGCGGGAGGGAGGCATCTCAGATAAGAGGAGCCAAAAATTAAAAGCTGGGATAGAGAAGCCCATTCAGTCAGGATTTGGAATAGCTGAACTTTTTTCTGATTTCTATATACTCGACATGTTTACAGAGGGCTCTGGGGGCATCTACATGTGAAACTGATCTGCTAAAATAAAAACAATCACATGCTACTAATAGCTGTTAATAACAGTGTCTTTCTAGCATTTCAGCCAGCTTTGTTTCACAACAATCCAGCTGCCAGCATGCCCCTTTAAGGCCCAATTCTTTTTGGGTACTATCAAGTTGCTGAGGTCAACGCCAATTGATGATGCCAAGCATGTCCTGAGGACTCGGCCGATATTTCAACAAAAAGAAATTGGAAACTAAGAGCTTTATACTTCCAAGATTACTAGAGCTTTTGAGTATAAATTGTTTCGCTGAAAGGCAAGATGTAGTAGCTCTGAAAGACAAGGCACCTTTAAATGAATTATAGATCTTGTTTACATATGTGTGCTTTCCAGAGAGAAGGTAACCACCAGTCACAAGCAAAATGGTATGAGCTACACTACCCATTCACCACCAGAGAGAGTTCACTTGCTTACTACAAAACATTCAGCATTACGTGCCCTGAGGCTAGCTCTCTTCAGTCTATTCACAATTCTCCCAACTGAAAATATTTGCCAGTTTCAAATATATTTCATGGGACACATTTGTATTATTTTCATCAAGCAGAACAGAAGATGTTTGCTTGAAATCTAGTTTATTTCAAGTGATGTGCAGCTTTGTGGGGGTGGGTTTTAAAGTGAATGTAAATGCTCAGCCACTGATGCTGATGCCATTCCAGTTATTATATTAATGCCATCTGCTAATTATAATATACGAGTCCATATGTATGAAATATGAAGTGCAGACACAAATACCTTTTAAATCATGATGCTTAATAATTTCCAACACAAAAGTGACCCAGCCCAACTACCTAGTGCCTCACTCCTACCTACACTCTGTAGTGATACAAATCAGCCTGGGGCCAGAATCCCAGAGTCCTTCCTCCTAGAGGTATGCAGTCTGCACTGAACCATGGAGACATTTGCATGCTTTCCTTTTGCCTCCATCAAGCTTGCTGTCTTAGGAAGCCAGCATCAGCAGTAGGGGATTCACCTATAATCTGGCAATTAGGACTGTTTCCTGGGAAATGGGGTTTGAATCCCCTTGGGGATCAGGAGAGGGGTCCCACTTCCTGGGCAATAGCTCTTGCTTCAAGCCCATCAGACAAGGGTAGATGTCATAGCCAGGGCGTGCTGTGCTTTATGTCTAACTCTATATGTCCCCAGTCAGGGTGCTGAGCAATATGGATTCCAGCATGACGGAAGTGCATAACTTTTAGGCTTGTGTTGGATTCCTCAGTTTTCACAGAATCATAGAAAGTTAGGGCTCGAAGGGACCTCAGGAGATCATTTAGTCTAATCCCCTCCTCAAAGCAGGACCATCCCTAACTTGATCATCCCAACCAAAGCTTTGTCTACCTGGGTCTTAAAAACCTCCAAGGATGGAGAGTCCACAATCTCTCTGGGTAACTTGTTCAAGTGTTTTATTACCCCACTAGTGAGAAAATTCTTTCTAATGTCCTAAAGCCTAAAGCCTTCAAAGATTGCATCATCATCATACTTAACCTATCGGCAAGCTATTTTACAGAAGACAAACCATGACCCCACTGCAGACCAGAGGTTGTCTCCTATTAAAGCTTTATACGATTTACTTCACATATTTCCTAAACACATGTGCTTATTATATCCATCTTTTTTTGGTTTTTTGTTGTTTTTTTTAAAGATTTCTAGGGTCAGAAGGGACCTTGTAGATCACTGAGTCCAAGACCCAGCTCTAGGTTGCACCCTTTCTGTAAACGCCCTCCTCTGTACCAAGAGGGATTGAACAAAACTACTAATATTTCTTGTCTCACAATACTCTGGCTTAATTACAATAAGGTGGTGGGGGGGAAAGGGGTGGAAATCTAACCTTAGAAATTCTGACTGCACCATATCAAAAGACAGTGTTTTCTCTCAGGGCCATCTTAGTCATTCATTCAAGCAATGATCTAAAGTTTCTCTGTGTGACAAAGTGGGTTGCACTAAGGCTAGCGGTTGCTGGCCCCCCCCCTGCCTCTTGGCACACTGCCCGCCAGTCTTGCCCGCCACGCCTTGTTGGAAATTAATGATTTGGTAAAGAAGACAGGAGGCTGCCCATTTTCTTTCGCACCCTGATATTAGGGGGGTGCCTATGGCTCCATACCACCCCTACACTGTGGCCCAAGCCTCACAGATAGCATCCAGATGTTACTAGCACACCAGTCCCATACTGGGCTCCAGAATCTTCCTGGCGGGACCCTCCCATGCTGCCTATGCTACTTTATCCAGGCTGCTGAGCTCCTTGTAGGTGGCTCCCTCTCAAGTGTGGTCCCCCACTCAGGACTTTTGGCCATACATAGGCTCTGGCCTCACCTCCAAGGCCAAGGGGGGTCCTGGGCCCTCAACCCAGGGTGCCCCTCGTGGTGGGCCCCTGGCCCTTTTGACGATCTCAGCCCTGGCCCCAGCTTGGACCAGTCAAGGGGCACTCTACTGCCGGCTTCATTAGCCCCACACTCTCCCCGGGTCCCTTTTCACTGGATGTGGGGAGCTGGGGTACCTCACACCATGACTGGTGTCCCAGAGTCTCACAGGGGACTCTCACTCCCCCACTGGGGAAGTAGGTCATGGTGCTACTACCAATGTTATTTCTACCCACCCAAAGGTGAGGGCTGGGGTTAAGGTGGTAACTAGCCTGGCATTTCCTGGGGGCTCCTGCACCACTGAGAGCCCCACCAGGCCACCCACTTCTGGCAGGGTGCAGTTTTAGGTCAGGACCAGGACCAGGACCAGGACCAGGACCAGGAGCCTCCAAAACCATCCCCAACAGTTTCTCCCATACCTCCAGATGATACTAGCAGCCCTGCTGCTCAGTGATGTTGTTGCCTAGCCTCCAGCAGCACAACTTACCTGTTTATATGGGCAGCCCAGGGTTCAAAATGGCTGCCCTCAGGCCCTTAAAGTGGCAGGCACCCGCAGTGCCCTTCCACACTCTGGTATTCTTAAAAAAAGCCGAGCTCTAAGCATTTCTTCGTTTATCAATGCCAACCCTCCTCAACCTCAACATACTGGTATACTGCAATGAGACCTACAGCATAATGTTAAAAAAAACATTTGTGCACTACTGGGACAACTACTGGCATCACTACTAGGACATATAAAATTTGTAATCAGGACATCTGATTCCTGCAACACGTTGTGCAGATTTTGACTTCAGTCATCAAGATGGAATAAATTCAAATTCCTAGAAAAGCCAGCTTCATTTCCACATGCCAGAGAGGGGATTGATTCATTTATCCAACACTTATTCAGAACTGAATTACCAGAATTACTTTGGCAGCAGAGCTAAACAAAACCTCAAAAATTCAGATTTTAATCCTAATTGCAATTTGAACCAATTACTGCTTAGAAAGTAATCTTATGTTATTACAAATTTATATTTGCATGGTGTATACCTGGAATAATGAACTGCAGGTTAGGCATTTGCTTTCAGTTAATGGTAAGGTAAAAAATCTGCATCTTTGCAACTGTCCCAAATGACAGAAAAATCTTTATTCCTGGTCATTACCAACTGTTTTGTCCCATCTTTTTCAAATAAATGTTGACTTCATACCACATTTGTTAGTGATATTCCAATTCTTCCTTCCACTTTTAAAAACAAAATGAATGTGAATGCACTGACAATACTGTTAAATATGCCAGCAAAATATTTTTCTGCAAAATGAGTCAGACAACTTTTTCTTTTTGAACTTCACAGAGAGCAACTCTAAGAGAGCTGTCACAATATGTTGTTTGTCTTAAGTTCAGCGCCAATGTGTTTTGTGTGGTAAACTTGATCACCATCTGCTTTTTGTGATCCTAGTTCCATGTTGGGAGATGCTAAGTTTGTGAATTATGCATTTTTTCTGTAAACTGAACACAAGACATAAACTGCATGCTTACAAGACTTATTTTTTAACCAATACTTACAATTCATAGTTGTATTATTTTGGGAATACACTTGTGTTATTTACTTATAATGTTGTAGAAAATACTGGATGGTGCGAGGAATTGGGAATGCAAGAATTCACATGCCACTCTTAAATAAGCATCAATCATTCATTTTATGGCAGAAAAACCCAATGTGAAACACTCAAGAGATTAAGAAAGGTCTTGGGGTTCAGAGACAGGATCAGAACTCAGGAAATCTTACTGTAACTTTCCACTCTGCCACAGATCTCCTGTATAAACTTGAGGAAATTGTTACTGTTCATAATATGAACATTTAAGGTAATACTGCCATCTTTATCTGACTTGTCCATTTAGGTTTTGTACATTGATCATGAACTGTAATTTACTAGATATTTATACAAGCTTCCAAGTACTTGTGCAATGTATATAACAATAACAAATTTTCCCCAGGGATAAGCCTACAGAGAAAGTAAAAGGGGAGAACAGCAAGAACACTTAATGACTAAATTCTCTTCACCAAATTTGCATAAAATGGATTAAGTCTAAGATGGTTCAAATTCTGCCAGTCCTATAAAATTGTGTTTCATACACTGCCATTTTACCCTAAAGAAATCTGGATCCAACTTTGAAATGTACACACAAGTGCTGATATGCTAAGACTAAATTACTCAAGTCTGAGACTTCTTAGAAACTGGCTATGTGCCTTAACATTTCTTAAATTTTACACCTACAGATTAGTAGTTTTATAGTTAAGATATTATTGTGCCTTCTCACCGAAGCTCATTAGTGATTATTGACATCTCTATGTAATAGGCTATCACTATAAAAATACTGCAGTATCATTTCGTATATCCCTGCCTGGATTAGATTGCTCCATTAATTTTGCAGTTTCCTCTGTGAAAGATCTAATCTTGATCCTTTATTGCCCATGTTCTATAACTATTTAATAATGCAGTCTGGGAGTGAAAACTACAGTGGACTGGAGTTTTTTTCTTCTTGAGATTGAAGTAATAAAAGTACGTTGGGTAAATGGTATGCCCAGTTCTCAATAAGATCCTGATTAGAACATGAGAATTAAAACGCCAACATGCAATACACAACCGTAATGCTGTTACAGAGGAGATCGGGTTGATGGGTATATTCCTTGTAGTTCATTCACAATGGGTATCTCATACACCAAAAAAATAATTCAGTTACAATAAGATAATAGCTCTAGAGAAAAATGACTAATGTTAGGTTTACAAGCAGATACTGTTGAGGTAGCTTTTAGGACCAAACTGGTCCTCAAGTTGCAGGTATCAAGCTTGTATTTCCTGTTTCTGAGGCATTTACTAGCTGTGGTTACTCTTATTGCCAATTAAATAGAGAAAACTTGAGATATTCTTTTGGAATACAGTCTCTAAACCTCTCACCTGGAAATCCAACTGGCGATTTGGCTGAGCAGACTTCATCTATATGCCAGCAGCAAACAAGGACACCTCAAATTCCAGAGCTTCTTTTATGTAGGATCTTGCTTTTTTGCCCCTTGGATACAGTGTGATCTTTACCCTAAGTAGTTCAACTGAATTACATTTCCCAGCAAGGAAGCTCAGTTGGGCAATGCGATGAATGCTTGTATATCTTCTGCTGACCAGGAGAGTCTGACCCAGGGAACTTTCTGGCATTATAGATATTGTTTGTTACTGACAGTGACCACAATTAGAGCTGGGCAAAATTCTGGGAGGGGCAAAATTGTGCCTCCCTCACCCTCTCCAAATATGCACATTTGTGTCAACCTAGATTATTCACAAATGAAGCAGGACATGCATTCAAACTCTGGTCCCACCCTTTCCCTTGCTTTTTGTGATTTCACCAGAATAAGAGAACACTGGTTTGGGGAAAGCATGGTGAAGCAGCCACTGCTCCACTCTTCCCGGTCCCTGGGGGGTGTGAAGTGGCAGGAAAAGACTACCTGGGCCTTCCCAGACTGGGGCCCCCTGCTTTGGAGAATGGGCAAGAAGCAGCTTCCTCTGTTCCAACTCCCAGTTTCTGGAAGCAGAGTGGAGGGAGCACCAGCCCACTCTACAGGCCAGGCAGTCCCCACTGCTCCCCTCCTTTCTCAGACTGGCCAGAAGGGGGAAGGCTGATGGGAGTAAATCCCCCAGCCTGCTCCCCAGGCTGGGGAAGATGTACAGAGCACTGACCTAGTGCTCCCCTCCCCTCCTGGACCAGACCAGAAGGAAAGCGTCCAGACATTCATTCTTGTGGGAGAGTTTCTCTTGCAAGGGAGACCTTCCAGGATGCCAACCTGCAACACTTTTCTCCTCGAGGGGGTGTTTCTTCCAGGAGACACTGAAAACACTTGTACACTCCTAGTTTCTACCATGAGAGCAGCTATAATCCTGGCAGAAACATAATACCTGTTCAAGGCCATTGTCATCAGATGCCCCAAGCACCAAGGAGCATAGAGATTCAGCAAGGAGCTGACTGAACAAAGAGATTCAGAGGGTGCTAACTTCTGCCAGCAGAGGGAAGGTAACTTGACAACCATTTAGAAGAATATTTGCCATTTGCCTATATTCAGGTTCTTCCTCCTCCCCTAAGGAGTACAGTGAAAACAAATCTATTTGTCTGATACTTAGCCAATGCTCTGCTTTTTTCAGAAGTGCTTTAGCAGCAACCAACACCCAAGTCAGTATGATTCATTGGATCAATAATTCTAAGGTCTCTACCTAAAAGGTTGAAAAATGTGATATACCCTGGCAGAAGAGTAATGATCGTAATGTTCAGCAAAATGGTTAATGAGCCTTGGAGAAGGCACACTTTGAGGGAGAGAAATATGTACAGATTTAACCTTGCACACTAGCTTCAGCAGAACAGTCTGTCTTTGGTGTTAACCCTCAAGTTCCTGTGGTATAAATCCGTTAGAAAGACATTTTTATGTTCTCCTCTGTTTTTATTCCTTTACTAACTGGCACTTCTTGTTGCCCCATTTTCAACTGCTGATGAGTGTAAAAGAGGCCCCGGCGCCTGGAGTAAAGAGTTCTAATTGTGCCTTTGCTAACTGGCTAATTGATTTAGGCGGCACATTTATCATTCGAACGCACCAGAAAAACTACATTTCCCAACTACATTTCCCTCTCCCCTCACCTGAGTCTGTCTGCCTCCTCCTTTCTTCTGAGATGACAACATTCTCTCTGCTTCCCCATTTTCCTCTGTGCAAATTGTATTGAAGCTAAATCACAAAAAGGAAGCTTATAAGAAGTGGAAACTTGGACAAATAACTAGGGAAGAGTATAAGAGCACTCCTCAGGCATGCAGGGATGAAGTCAGGAAGGGCAAAGTACACTTGGAGGTGCAGCTAGCAAAGGATGTGCAGGGTAACAAGAAGGATTTCTACAAGTGTGTCAGGAGGAAGAGGAGGATCGGGGAAAGTGTGGGTCCCTTAGTGAATGGGGGAGGCAACCATGTGACACAGGATGCAAAAAAGACTTAAGTGCTCAATGGCTTTTTCACCTCAGTCTTCACAGGCAAGGTCAGCTCCCAGACTACTGCACAGGGCAGCACAGTTTGGGGAGGAGGTGAACAGGCAAAAGTAGTGAAAGAACAGGTTAGGGACTATTTAGAAAAGCTGGACATGTACAAGTCCATGGGGCTGGATGGGATGCACCCGAGGGTACTGAGTTGGCTGATGAGACTGCAGAGCCATTGGCCATCTTCTCTGAAGACTCATGGTGATCAGGACAGGTCCCGGATGATTGAAAAAGGGGAAACATAGTGCCCATATTTAAGAAAGGGAAAAAGGAGGATCCAGGGAACTACAGACCAGTCAGCCCCACCTCAGTCCCTGGAAAAATCATGCAGCAGCTCCTCAAGGGAGCGAGTGGCAGCCAGTGGTCTTGCTGCTGGGAGGGGGAAGGTGCCGGCTGGTGGGGTGGTATGAAGGACAGCTGGTAAGATGGTGGCTGCCCTCTCATCCCTCCACCCCCCAAGAGGGCCTCTTTGCCAATCGGCACCGAGAGGAAGGGCAGCACAAAGGACAGCCAGCAATCAAGACGGCAACTGCCCCGCATTCCTCCTCTATCCCAAGGCCCCTCCACCAATCAGTACCAAGAGGCAGGGCCACCCTGAAATGCCTGAGAAATTGGCTTTGCCTGCTATGAGCAGGCTGCAAAAACTTTCTGCCGCACCGCAACTTAAGTAGGTCTCTACTTATAAACTCTTCAAATAGGTTAAAATTCTGCCTTTAAACGAGTTATTTTTTCTAAGCACTCAGCAAGACAAATATGCCCTTTAACAATCCTGAGTCATTCTCCAAACCCCTCCTCAATTCCTCAGCCTGGTTTAGCAGGCAGTCCATTAGTGGCCTATGAGTACCCCTGTCACTAGCCAGCACTACTGCAAACTCTACATTTATCTACATTTTTAAAACCTCATGTCTGTAGTGAAAATAACTACGTGTCCAATCTCCTTTGCGTAGCACAATCTTATCTAGCCAACAGTTTTCCATAATGAACTTCTGTCTCCTGGTTAAAGTTTAGCACTTCTGTCCTGTCTAGTGCAAGACAGGATAAGATTAGCCAGTAGCAAATGGTAAAGAGGGTTGTTGTTTTTTTAAAAATGAACTGGCTTCTGAACAACCATACTTTAATTTTAAAGCTGTTTAATAGCCATAGCAAATAGCAGACAAAAGTAGTGAAGTGGAGACTATGATCTATAGATTCATTTGAAAAACTCCTTTATTATACAGAGTACCCTCTATCACATCAGTATATAAATCATGAAATAAAAATCAGGGTAAATTGTTAAAGCAATTAGAAGTTATGCTTTTAAGACGTTTGGGAGATAATTATGGTGAAGGAAAAAAATATTCTGTCTGGGCTGGAATGACAGCTAAGATATAAAGAGATTTGTGAACTGGTCCCCCTTCAACTTGGTTTCTATTGAGACCAGGGAGCAAAGCAGTGCCTGTGTACGTGCTATGTGTACATGCCAAGGTCAACGTGTGTACATGCTATGTGTACATGCCAAAGTCAAGCTATTCCAATTTCCCCCAGGAAGCTTTAAGATCATTGAACAAGCTTCAGAAAGGCTCCTTTGGAAAGCTCTGTACCAGGAAAGGAGGCCAGCTGGACGGAGAGAGAAGGTCAACATTTTCCCAGCTTTGCTACTGATCTCAGCTTAGATTTGCTGAATGTTCATGAGTGCACATAATCTCCCATCCAAGGATCAGTTCCACCAGCTTGAATTTTCGTAACTGTGAACACCTGTGGTTCTTGACCCTTTTGTGTTTCCGGTAGCCAGTTTGTAAGTGAAATAACAAAACTCAGAGCTAATTGTGTGTGTTAAAAATAGAGCTGTCTCTAGTTAGATTACCTTAAATCGAGCTTTTTGTATATATCCACTGTCATTAAAAAGTTCCCAACAGCTTTTCTGCTGCATCGTAAGGGAAAACTGTATTTGTCGTAAAGAAAGAAACACCAAAGAGGATGCTATATTTGTCCTTTTTACAATCTGTCAGAAGTGTGCTGGGCAGTGTGCTTATCTCTTTGGAATAAAGCTGCATCTATTCATAAGAGCATGCACCAATTTTCTATAAGCAAATCAAAGAAAGCAAGTCATAGAAACAGAGACATCAATGGCTGGTCCTTTACGGAACAAATAATAATGCACTTTTGCTAACGACTTCTGTTAGGAGCCCAACAAGAAAAGCAACGGACACTCAAAAGACCTCTGAATGAAGAAGCAGCTGCAGGTATTCGCCCCTTTGGATGATGGAATCCCAGGTCTTTTCCAACTTATTGCTTTATTGCTTATTTTACCCTAAAAATTATAAGTCCCTGGCTAAATATCACATTACCTGGAGATGTCCTGTTCCTTAAAGCATTATTCATATTGTGCCACCCTTAAACAAAATGAATCACATTAACTTCACAATTACACATGGCAAAATAATTCTGTTCAAAACCATTTTGAACCATGTCACAGGCATTGAATTTAGATACAGGGCCCAATTCTCCCTTCACTTGTATTAATGTAAAGGAAGAATAACTTGTGAAGTCAATGGAGACACACAAGAAGAGATTTAGCCCCTCCCTATGGCCCACAGCCAGGTGGAAATTTTTCTTCCTAACAAACATTTATATTGTCAAAAGCAAATTTGAAAACCATTTGTGGTTTGTCAAATTCACAGGTCCAATCTTTGAGCCACGGTTACACGGATTGTCAAGTATAAAAATAACACTGAGCTTAAACAGGGATGTACAAAGTCTTGTAACCCAGAAATCTGGCTTTCTAAAAAACTATTTCTGAGGTTCACAAAGAAAGTTTGGTTAAAATATTACTTTTGTCTGGAGTAATGGTAGCAAAGGACTAATGCACTTCTAGCTGACTGAAACACCGATATACAAATATATACTTATTTGAAAATAATACTTCCTTAGCATTAAGACCATGATCACTTTGAACATCTAGTATAAAACCTACCATTTTAGCTAGAAGTTATTCTTAGAAAAAATGAAATCTCCCATTTCTAAGTTGAAGGACCAGAGAAGACTCTCAGCAGCAGAAAGCCTGAATCCAGTCTCTAAAGAGCACAAGGCTGGGATGGGTAAGCTATGCTTGTCTCATAAACCAATGCATAGCTCCAAACCCTGCTTAGTCCTAAGTCTCAACCTAGCAGGTAGTAGATTCAGCCTTTATCCCTGCTGAAGCCATCTGGATGGGGACCGTTCGAACAGCATGCACTATAAATTTGCTCCTTGCTCATACTTGGGACCCCCCCAGGCATACCTCCTGCACCTGGGAGAACAACTGTCTTTGGATCAAGCTGGGGATCTTCCTTTGACGTCCCTTTGTGGAGGGATAAAGCCATGTGCCACACCAGAATGAAGAGGAAAATGATACTTCATTTCCAGAGTAAAAAGGAAACGGTCAATACCTTAGAGAGAAACGCCTGGAGGAGGACTGGGGTTCTGGTAAGCCACAACAACCAAGGAAAGCAGCATTATCCAACAGCAAAAAGTCACATTGACAGAGTTAATCGGGCAAGCCTAGCAACAGAACGAGTGTAAACATATTCCCAGGCAGTGCCAGCTGCAGTGGGAACAAAATCTTGACTATTGCTTGATTGCCATAGCTCGCTGGGTGTCACTCCAAAAAAACAAACATCTGTCTCAGCCAGTGGCATCAGCTTTGAAAACACAGATGTTTCTGTCTCTCGGTCTCACAAGGCTCACATCGCAGCTGACATGTTATCAAAGCTTCAAGAACAAATCAATGTGTGATTTACCTCCCAAGGACTTCCCTCTGGTTTTCATCATTATCACAAACAAGACAGCCAAATGTATAAAGGAACAGGGCAGCCTGAATAGCTCCCACCCTGCTGATCAATGAGATTTTATTAAACAATAAAAGGGATGAGTCATTTGGCTGGATATTACCTCAAGGCTGATTGTTCTCCAAAGTGGAGCGGGATGAAGGATCCCTCCTTCGCTGGTACTTCTGATTCCTGCTTCTAAAGATGCTAAGAGTTCTCATTAGGAAGTGGTAGGCAAGACAAAAGAGAGAAGACGAGTCAGTGCTTAAAAACTGAACCGGTTACATGCAGCAGACGGAAGTAACATACTTCATTCTGCAATCCCTCTGATAGAGCATAAGCTTGCAGGTACTGCATGAGCTGAACAGATGCTGCTGAGGCATATGCAGTCCACTCTAAGTCTTCCCACCCGGCGCACTACCCCGGGAGATTAGATGCCTTCAGGTGACCAGGGCTTGCCCTTCTTTTCCTCCTTCGATGGGGTCCTAAAGTAGCAGTTTCATTCCCAACCATAGATCATCAGGAACTGACCTATCAATCTCATAAAAATCCCCTCTCTCCCCCACCCTCCACTTCCCCTTACACACACACACACACACACACACACACACACACAC
>NW_017728997.1:3902431-3917202 GCF_001723915.1 Gavialis gangeticus
CACACACACACACACACACACACACACACACACACACACACACACACACACTGGGACAACCCACTCGCACTGCAGGACAGCAATTTACCTAACTTTCCTGCTTTAAAACAAGGGATTTCTCGGTATTCCCTAGTTATCACACACCAGGAGAAACAAGGGATATCAGTTTAACACGGCTTGTGGATAGCTTTTCCCTTTGGTTAACCATTTTTGTGGTTTTGGCTGAGGTGCAGTCCTGGTTCATTAATGCATCAAAGAAACCAGAAAGCTTACGCCAAAAATCCCGGCCACTGGAGAAGTGGTTCTGAAAAATCATTAACCTATTTACTCTTGCAGGCTGCTATCCAACTGATCATTGCATGTAGCCAATTCATTTTGTTTTAATTAATTGTCTTTAAAAACATGTGACATGTTTTCCTATAGTCTCTGGAAACTTTCCCTTGGTGCATCAAATGACAACAGGTACGACAGCCCTTTCTTTGTTTAAGATTGTGCAGGCACCCTTCAGCAGGTGTGACTGATCTTTTCTAGAAGATTAGTGGGACAGAAATCCTCTCTCAGGCAATGCGTGGCAGTGAAATGGAAGTTTTGTGTGAGTGAGGACTGTAGCATTCAGCAGTTCATTAACAGCTGAACTTCGTTTCTCCAGCCCTACACAATCTGCTAAAAGCTGAGGAACAGCAACTAAACTACTGTGAAATGATATGTTTAATGGGAAAATGGCAGCTTTAGGAGCAGGCATGGATAAGGCTTTAAGGCAAGAGAAAGTAATCCTCCCAAAACGTACATGCACTCATATGTTAACGAGGCTTTTAAAAATATTCCTCACTATGCTGATCTTTTGTTTGTTTGATTTCTTTTAATATTTCCAACTTCCAAAATCAAATAACTGTGTCTATAACTATCCACGGGCCATAAAACTTCAACTGGGCCAGTATCCTACCCCCTAGACCCATAGGTCTTGGAGTTCAGATACTCCCCATATCCAGGCAAGCATCCTACATGCAAATCCTAGACCAACTGGCCTGGAAGTTCAGATGCCTCCAGTCACACTTGATGTTAGCCAAAAAGACAAGATGCACAAGCTCCTTAATGAAAGGCAAGCACGCTCCTGGACTTCCTGTTTGGACTAAGGTGCTGCTCTGCCCTGCCTTCTGCCTGACTCCAAACGAACACCACTAACTACCATTCTCCTTTCTCTTTGGAGCTCTGAGAAATTTAATCCCTGCCTTCAATTTTAAAAGAATACAGATTATCCAGACTTGCCCTTATTCCAGGCTTCTAGCTGCAACAAATACATTGCATCTGCTCCTAAGAGCCCTCTCTTTTCCTTCACATCTATTCCCACCTGCTTCTTATCCGTATTGAGAGCCAGACCTGCCACAATGAACCATCAGGTTTCCCTGCCGGCAAAGGGAGCTGGCAGAACAGCCCTCTGCTAGCTTCAAGAATTAAAAAAGTTATGTGGCAGCACCATTTCCCCCTCAAAATCATGGCCTGGGACATTTTCCCAGGTCATTGAGCCCATTTCCTGCTGAGAATGAATGTATTCTTCCCCTCTCAATGCCCAACCTTGCTGAGCTACTGTGAAGGATGTCCCAGTTTGCTGGAGGTGTGTCTGCTAACTACTACTTGAGTGTCCAGGTACAGACATTACATGTTTACCAGTATGAGTGATTAGAAACAGTCTATACCCATGAGAGAACAGAAGCTCGTCACACATACATATAAAAATGGCAGAACCCGGTCCCAGATTTGCCCCAACCACCAAAGGGCAAATGTGTGGTCTGGTTGCTACTGATCTAAACTACACCACTTACAGAAAACTGCAACTTAGATTGATTCTGCCTCAGGCTTTTTGAATGTCTGTAGTTTGCCACTGAGACAAGGAAGAAGCTAGGGAGGATTTATGGCTTGGAGGGGGAGTTGCAGAGTTTCTTTCCCTGTACTCCTAGTTGCTCTTCTTCACAAAGGCAATGAACCATATGCATTGCTCCTTGCAGGGAGCTTTGCCTGTAAGGCATCATGTAGCCTAGAGCCTGCTGAGTTTAAAAAAAAAATACTTGGCTCCCAATCAGGGTGTGAATCTACCACCTTTGCTCATGCGAGCAGTATCATTGATTCCCACTTGACTGAAGGGAGCACATTAGGGTCCTTAGTGTGTCTTTCCAAATAAAGCAAAATGCTTCTAATATTTATACCTTAAAGTTGCATGGAGCAGTTTGTTTAGAGTTTGTAGCAGTACAGGAAGGTCTCAGGAAGCCATGAATGACAATTTTAATGCTTAACACTTTTTGCAATAACCCTGAGCAAATTCTAGGCTGGATATGAAATCCGGTGGCTCATACAAATGCAGTATCTAGATAAAGCAGTGCGCCTGATAATAAACCTTTGGAGAAACATTATAATGTAGCTAAAAATGATTCCCTTTTCCTGCCCCATGCCTCTGTCTCCCCTCCAAGCCAGGCACACAGCTACCCACAGAACTAAAGAATCTCAGGCTAACTAGAAATCAGTACATTTTTTTTTCACACCATTAAAATGGTTGAGGTATTGTACACTTTTTCTTTTTGAAGAATTTCTTCCATTTTGGCAGGTAAATAAATGTCCAACTTTCCTGCTTCTTTTATTACCAGAAACAAAAGGAAAAATTGGGGGGGGAGGGCAGAAAGGAGGGGAGAAGAACTACAACAGGTTTGTTGTATATTACTTATTCTTCTTACGAAACCCAGAGAGGATACTTAATAAACTAATCCTGCTTTTCAGTGACTGGAATGCTGCCTTTGGTTTGTGTTATTGGATAATTTGTCAGTTTGGGCATTTTGGCAAGTAATAAAGTAAAAAATCCGCTATGAGAGGTATAAGAAAATTATTGAATCTGATGCCCTTTCTTGTTCTTTATTGGACTTCATGCATAAACTGATTTTAAATAAATTGATTTTGGAGAAGCAAAATGGTTTTTAGTACTGTGAAAGATACTGTAATAAAATATGTTGACTTGGTTGGCTTAAAAAAAAAAGAAAAGAAAAGAAAATCCCAAACAGTTCTCTCTTGTACATGCCTTCACCTGAAGCAAAGACGGCACTAAAAATCCTAATTCTTCAGTCTTTATTTAGGTAAATCATCTGTTGCCCCACTCAGAGCTTTGAATGAGGAAGGACTGAGAGATAACTACTTCTCAGATATGAAGCACTGAGCACAACAATACAGATACGACCATAGTTTTGTATATAATGACATTTTTTGTATTTTAAGTTATATCCACTTTTTGAAATCCCCAAGCATGCTATTTGTCTACCTTTATTTTCCCCAGTTGATGTACAACAGGCAGAGATCATCAATGAGTAATATATGATAACCCCCCTTGTTACATTTTAATCCCCAGTCCATAAATGTTTGAGCCTCGAATATGCTGAAAACATCGGGCAAGGTATAGAATGGCTCCAGCTCCCCTTGTAGCCAATGGAAGTTGGAAACAAATGAGTGATTCCTACTGTCCAACATGCTTATGGTGCTTGAAAGCATACAGAATACAGTAAACTGTTAAATGAGCCCATCCAAGGGGAATCCTAATAATTTTGAATTATCCAGTAATGACCAATTATCAGGTGTTTGTAATTGGAGCAGGAGAGAAGAGAGGAGGGGAAGCACTTGAAGGGGAAACAGCAACAGCAAATCAGACAATAGTGCAGAATTATCCCATAGGCAAATTAATCAGGGTTTACTGTATTATTTGGGGGCAAAGTCTTTTGGTCCAGAATGAATTCACTGCTTTTTCATACCACTAATTCTTAGTGCTTAGAGTCAGAGTTATTCTTCAGCTGATGTCCTGCCCTAGAGATAAGACAGGCCACAAGTGCTGGAGCCAACTAACGAAATGATCTTAAAAGACTAAGAATTAAAAATTAGTTCCAGAAGAACAAGGAAATCAGCAGACTATAAAATTGCAGCTTCATCATAACACAAGAAAGTACATATTTCAGCGCTTGTGTGGTCTGGATGACAACACATTGCTATTGGCAAAAAAAGGAAACGAAAAACATAATAGAAATGTATAGTGTGAACACCAAAATATGTTACTGAACAAACTAGATTAAAAACTAATTACTGGACTGTTTGAAATGTATTAAGGCTTATAAACAAGCAGCTGTTTAAATGCTTTAGGTTTTGTTTAGCTGCTGAATTGATATGCAAATGCACTCACATTCATTAATATCTCTTCTTTTAAGGCTTTCATTGGAAGTGCTGAGCAGATAGTAGGAAAATAGTCTATGAATATTTGGTTGATTTGTAAAACTGATTTCAATTTAACCACGTTTGTGATCCAATTAGGGAAGAAGAACAATAGCATATCATTTATGTAGCCAGCTAAGACCGGGTACATTTTGAACGTTTGAAGTTAGCTGTTTGAGCTAGCTAAGAGCTGACCCACCTCCCAGTGAAATCAATAATTTCATTGGGACTTGGATTCAAAGCCCATAGACATAAATGAAAATGCTCTTACTTGTGCTTTGGATAAAGCCCAAATACATTGGTCCTTCAATGGGTTGAGTCCCTTCTGGAAGTTATCCTGCCTCGTCACCTACCATTCGCCTTATCAAGAGCTAAGGTTGATTCATAGGACTGAGGTTTTTTCACAGAAAGGCACAAGGAAATTTAAAATACTGGAAGAAGGCCAATGTGGTGCCTAGCTCAGACACAGCCTGGAAGTGTGAGATAGACAGGAAGAGAAAATAATGACAAAATTTGACATATTATTCACTATCTGCTCAATAGATAACATTTGCAGCAAGTCTACAACCTTTATGGTGATATTATAAAATAGTAGCTGAAGTACCCATTCTTCTTCCGCATTGTTATTTTTGTAATTGCAGTGTTGGTTTATTTTTGAAAGAACTTAGTACAACATATTTAGGTCAAAAATATTGTTTACTTTTAAAGAAAACAGTATAACATATTTAGCATTTAATATTTAACGTGGAGTAAAAAAAAAGGCAAGCATCAATATAATAATGACAGTTGAACTGAATTCACTGCATCCAGCATGGAGTGGTACCAGTTTGTTATCTGAGAAGAAAAGTAATCCCAGTTACTGGAAGCCCCAAAAAGGGTCAAGTGAAAAATAACTCGCCTATAATTTTCTTCAGGTGGTATTCAGTGATTTTGGAAGGTTTAAAGTAGATAGGACCAGCCATTCTCGAGTTAGAAGTGCACATACAGACAGACATGCAGTTTATTTTATATATCTAGATATTCTTCTCAATGTGTCCCACCCTGTAGATGAATCACAGGACTCTGAAATGTCTGTTGACAATCTCATGGGGTAAGCCAAATTGAACAAAGCTGAAATTCATGCAGTGATTTGTGGTTCATTCACTTAGTGTTAAGTTTTATATAACTACTGTTCTGTGATTCATGCTTTTCTAATATCACTCAATCACAGTAATATGATGTAAAATAAGAGCTGATTTGTATAAGATGGGAGAAAAATTTAGCTCTCACATGAAAGACAGCCAGGCAACTTGCACAGGAGGTGAGGTAGTAAGAGACAGAGTAGAAGAAACATTAAAGGCCCGATTCTCCAGGATGCCAGGCATGGGGCTGGAGGGCAGACAGCACTCATCAAGAGGCACAAAGCACTCGTTGCAATCAGGCCCCCAAAATTGCTCATTAACAGTATGTTAATGTTGTTCTCTAAAGTTTCTGAAGATACTGAATTACTGGCACACAGGCAGCATACCACACCAGTATGCAAATTCCTATTTGCTTCTTGGGGGAAGGGGTAAAGTAAATGAAAATGCTATGGATAGATCAAATCTCTGGTAACTTTGGGTCTGTCCCCCATCCCCCTGCCCCCGGGGCCTCACTTCCCACCTGTAATAACTGATATAACACTTCTCTGTGTCACAGGAATATTGGGATGCTAGAGCCCGTCTACCCCACACTTCCAGGCTGAGTCTGGGAGCGAGGATGACAAGCATGCTCCATCCATCTCGTCCTGCTCCACACACATCAGATCCCAGAAATGACAAAGAGCTCATGCTCTTGGTCTTGGGTATGGTTTATGGGCCCATATTCTGGGCCATCAGAAGTGGACCCATTGTCTCATTTTCAGGATTTGGCAGGTACAAAGCAGAGCAACCTTCACAGTACGACAGAGGCTTGGTAGAGAGGTGGCATACGGACAAGCCCGTAATCAGTTAGGACTCCATTGTTCTTCTGCCTGGAGTCCAGGAGTGTGTATGGCTGGGCTACCCCAGGGCTTGCATGGGGACTCAAGGTGCTTTCCTGAACTCTAATGACTTAGTGAGGTGGGCCACTCATTTTCCTGAAGCAGCTCAGTTATCCTGCTATGGCAATTTAAGTATGCAGGCCAGCATATTACAAGAATGGAGCCCAGTGACGGCTTCCCAGGGAGTGGGGAGAGGTTCTTATACTCCTTAGCTATCTCACAAGGAATAGCATTATCACCTGACCTGACCTGGAAATGTTAGTCAGGTTTGGTTTTTAACTACTTGTCTACTTGTTGATGATTCCCCTCCCCCTGCCTTTCTGTTCCCACTATGCTGAATCTATGCTGGAGAGTCATTTTCTTTTAATGAGACTGTAGATCTTACACACAAAATTCCCAGGCAGGACTTGTAGACGTATAAAACAGGAGCTGTGGAAGTGAAGAATCAGTACTCTGCAAACAGATGGTTCTTGCTTTCATGTTAATTAAAATCTACTAGCTGAGAGGCTCAGGAAAAGACCCGATAACCAAGCAGGACAGTCAGGAAGCCAATTACACATCCAGATAACATACATTGTCAGGAAATTATATTCCACAGCTTGGCACCTGCGAATGCCAAATAGTCTCTATAGAAACATGACCAAAAATGTCAAGGTCACTGCTGATCTATGTGGAGGTGGAAATGGACTTGAATCAATGTTGCCAGAAATATGGCTATGTTCTGACAATTTCCTAACAGAATGGCGCCAGCACGATGACGCTATTTTCTGTTTTCATTTCAAATGCACTCTAGAGAGAAAAAAGAGAGTCTAGAAATAGTTTAGGGATGGTGTGTTAAGACAAAAGCTTCTACCATTGAATGTGCATCAGCTAAAAACTAAAAAAAAATGGATCATTGTTTCAGTTTAATTGTCCAGAAAATTGCGGGAAAAAAGTCGGTTATCTTCCAGATCAGTTTCCACATGAGCATACACTTCAATGAAAGAGTGAGAAAGGAGGGGAACTGGCAACAGTGTTTAAATGCAGTCTTACTACTATCATTTTCCCTCGGCCACAGGTGCTCCAGGGAGGAAGTTTGACCTGAACTTGTTACAGGGAATATCTCTGGCTGAAGGCTATACATTGTATGGTCCCATTCCATGTGCTATCTACCCCTAAATTCCCATCACCCTTCTCACACAGATTGCGGATTCCCTTCAGGAACGGGAATTGTGCTACCAACGTAGGTGACTACCTCTTTTGTGAAGCAGGAATAAAATTCTGACTTGGAGAGTTTTCCTGATGTAGAACTGGCAGGATACAATCTTGTCCCCCGTTGAAGTCTTATGTTTAAACATGGATTGCCTGTTATCTATTAAATCCTGCAGCACACACATTGCCATTGGTCCAAAAATCCCACTGAAAGTCCAGGGGAAAACTTCCCATGACTAATATTTTGCTAAGCATCAAATTACTACTTGACCCTGATGGGGTAAACTAACCTAATCTTAGAGAAAGGCTCTCTCGTTATGCATCATGAAACATCTGGGCAAATCGTGATAATAAAAAGGTGCCTGGTAGAATTAAGTTACGAGTCAGTCATGCTAATTAAACGGAAAACATTCTCAATTTTTCATTGTGGAAGAAGAGACATAATCCCCGGCCCCTCTGTAAAAACAAACCCATATTGTAATTAAATGCATCTGAACATGAAATGCCACAGTGACACAAACAATTTGTGAATGATTTCCTGCAGGGACAAAAAAGTCAACTATCTGGTGCCTGGATGAAGTGCTGGAATAAGTCACATAGCATTATGTCTTCTGGTTTGAGAAGGTGATAGAACCGGTGCAAATAGCTATCCAAATAACAGTAAATTCTTCAGAACCTTAGGGGTTGGGTCTCAGGTATGCTGGCAGCATACAGGTATTTAAATGGGAAAGAAATGGTCCCCATTCGTGTAAGAAGCCTCCCTTTGTAAAATGGTTGATGAAGACTTGCCAGTGGTATGGAGGATACATCAGGAGAGTGATCAGATTAGATCATACAATAGCTGGTCTCTGCTTTCTAAGATCCCAAGGGATCTTAGTTCACATCAGTCCCATACGCAATCCCCAGACAGGACATAAAGCGGGGTGGGCAAAATGCAGCCTGCAGGCCAGATGCAACCCACCAGGCCACTCTATCTGGCCCGCAGGGCCCCTAAAAAATTTAGAAAGTTAATACTTATCTGCCCCTGGCTGCCTGTCATGCAGCCCTCGATGGCTTGCCAAAACTCAGTAAGTGGCCCTCCGCCCAAAATAACTGCCAACCCCTGACACATAGCAACCTTTATTTCCAAAGAAGCCCCTTGATTTATTTTACCTGGTTGGGAGAGGATAGTTGTTAGGATGCTGGCATGTGATTCAGGTGTCCAGGACCCAGTTTTTAGCCCTTTCACTAACCTGCTTGGTGGGAAAGTAACTTCCCTCCCTATGTTTTCTTTTCCAGCTATAGAGCAAAGATAATGATACTGATTTCCTTGGTAAAATGCTTTGAGATCTACAGATGAAAAATGCTATGGAAGTACTAGGTCTTATTATAAAAAAATAAAAAAATATCAATACTAGCTATTTAAATTGCAATGGCACAAAGATTTCTGGTAAAAGACAGGGAGAAGCAGTGTAGCAGCACAGTATACAATTAGTTTGTGTATATTATTATTATTATTGCTACTTACTTATAATAAGATTTAAATAACACAGATTAACATTATTAGGAAAATGCTAAAATGCCCAGCTACCTTCCCCTTACAAACTTAAAATTATGAATCAGTAAGTCTGTTAGAGAAGGATCTCGGTCACAGAGTTTCCAGTTAGGATCAGCTATATAGTTTAAAGAGTTTCTGTCAAAAATGGTAGGCCCCCAAAATCTGACCTACCTTTCTTTCAGTTGTGGGCTCCCTGGGAGTTATTAAAAATTAAACATTCCTTTGAGGAGACCCAAGGAAAAAATGTTAAAATATAGGACATAGTGTACCAGCAACATAAAAAAACCCCAACATGTCTGTGCAATATAGTGCTACTAAGCAATTTTATTTTAGGTATTACAGGCATTTTTTTAAAGTAAAAGTTCTTGATTTATTAAAAGAATAGAGAATAAACAGCATTTTGGTAGCACAGGACTATATATCTATACTGCATCTCTACTAAAGTTATACTAGCAGTTATGTTCCTTCAAGGTGTCTATTACATTTATTTTTATTAGACTTTATTACATAGAGGGTCCATTTTTTATGCACCACAACTCCCTTTCTAAGGAATGCATTTCAACATCCCATTAAATGTAACTGTGGAATTGCCATTTTTGCATGTTATTAAACATGTGCTTAAGTCAGGCATGTGAATCTCGCCTCACCCTTGGGCTGGATTTTGGTGGCAGGCCCCACCCTAGCTTACCTCATCCATTTCTGAGCAGCTCCATGAGTCCTACAGGCCACACACCAGCACCATGAGCCAGATCTGGCCCACAGGCCATAAGTTTAACACCTCTGGCTTAAGGGGATTGGGGCCCAAGTTAGTGAAGGTTTTGTGTACTGCAGGACTTTTAAAATAAGCAAACGCACAAAGCTTAAATTGCATAGGGTCCTGGAACTGATGGTCAATACACAGTCCCCATTTCATCCCTGTACTGGATTTAAGCCTAACCACTACAGTTAAGACAACGAATGCAACTCCTTGAGGCTAATGGTTGGGTTTCTCTCCAGCTGAAATTAGAGCAGAATTCGATCTTTAACCCTGCTTGGGAAGGTCCTATGTCACATTACACCACTGAAGTATAACTGAAGGGTAACTTCCACATGAGCCCATCCCAGTTGGTCTGTTTTGTTTCCAAGGTGACCCACATATGGAGGAATCTTGGAAAAGGTTTTCACTGTGATGCTGCTCAGTGTGTGCATACAAAGGCGCTACAAGCTAGGGGTGAATTCATACAGCTGAGCCCATTTCCACACTACACAGGTATTGATTAGGGCTGTGCAAAGCTTTGGCTGCTGATTCAATTCAGCGAAGATTCGGTCCGATTTGGTGGCTGACTCTCCGAATCTGAATTGAATCAGGAGACCTTTTAATCTCTCTGAATCAAATTGGAACCCTCCAAATCGATTTGGAGAGATTTGGAAAGATTCAATGATTTGGATATAGACACAGCTTTAAATGTTTTTTCTACATACCTCAAGGTACCAGGCGGCTCATGAATGTGGAGGTGGTGGGGCAGATGGAGCGTCCCACAGCAGTGTGTGTGTGGGGGGTCCCCAATGCGCTTGGCAGCACTTACAGCCCACTTCCCGGTCCACTGGGGAGCATGCGGGGGGTGGGCGGGCTGCATCTCTCTGGCTCGGTGACTGGTGCCTCCTGGGTCGGTGGAGGGACACCTGGGGTCCCCCTGTAGCTGATCGCCGAGTCAGAGAGACTGGCACGGGAGGGACCTCCAGTGTGCTCAGTAAATACTTCTGGTCCACTTCCAGGTTTGCTGTTGAGCACGCGGGGAGGCCCCTGCACTTCTGTGGAATGATCCATCTGCCCCACCATTGCAGCATTCACAAGCCACACCTGGTACCTCGAGGTATATAGAAAAAAAAATCTAAAGCTGTGTCTATGGGTGAATCACTGATTTTCCGAATCGGTATCGAATCTTCAGATTTGGATTTGGAGAGGAGGTATAGATTGGACATCCGCAAAAACTACTTCACGGTTAGGGCAGCTAGGAGCTGGAACCAACTTCCAAGGGAAGTGGTGCTGGCCCCTACCCTGGGGGTCTTTAAGAAGAGGCTGGATGCCTACCTGGCTGGACTCGTTTGAGTCCCATTTCTCTTTTTGGGGTTTTTTGTTGTTCTCCCGCCCTGGCGGGGGGTCGGGCTAGAAGATCTACTAGGTCCCTTCCGACCCTTAATCTATGAATCTATGAATCTATGAATTGGGGACAGTGATCCAAATCAACAAATTGGATCACTGTCCCCGATTCGGGCCGAATTAGAATCGAATATGGCCTGTTTTGTACACCCCTAGTATCGATCCTGTAAATCTCAATGGGTACTGTAGCAGCATGCCTGAGGGCATGATTACACCCAGCGATGCTGAAGAAGAGATTATTCAGAATGTAAAGTGATGAAGAGGAATGAACAAGCCTGGGAGTCCTATTATGTAACAGCTGTGGGTAGTCATCAAAAGCATCCTGTACTGTACACAAAAATCTATAGCAGAATTGTAGCCTTTTTATCATAATAGGTTGAGTTTACTTACAAAGAGCGTCTGGAGTTCGGAGATTGTACTCCAATCTTGTACTGTACTGTCAAGTGTTCAGGCAAAAACCTTACTAATTTGACAGAATGGCTCAAACTCTTTTTAAAAAAATAATTACCTTCTGTTTTCCCCTCCCTCCCCCTACAAGAAGCAAACTGCATCTCAACTGGTGACCATTATCGATGAGCAGATATGTTCTGCAGACAATGGGCCTTAATGTATTAATTTATCAATTTCTGGTATGCAGACACTGCTTCTTTACAGCCATGTTGCAGCAGTTAAAAAAATTGATATTTGAACTCCATAAAATGTAAGAAATCAAACGGAAGAGCAGCAGCAGCAGCCACAGCTGTTGCTTTCCTATCAGTTTTGGCATGTAAATTTTCCTTAACCATTTGATGATATCACTTGGGAAACTATTGCTGAAGTCAGCAGGCATTTTTTCCATGCATAATTAGAACTGAGTGGGGAAATGTTTGAATCCTAACACATTGTTCATCCTAATTTCTGCATTGTTCCAGGTAGATTTTGTGGGGAATGGCTGGCACAAATTCCAAAAAGCGGTGATGGGATTTATGTATGTAATTCCTTCATATGGCCTTGACAATGTAACTAAGAGCGCAGAAACTTTTTCACTTCTTGGCATCTTGTCCAAGTCATCTCTTCTGTCCCTGACCTTGGACTATCACAGAGATTATTTGGAAGGTTTTCACAGTCAAGAGCATCCTCCTTATCTGGACAGTAGCTTCCAAACACTTCCCACAACAAATGTTTGTAGGAATAGGACCTAGGCTTAGCATGCTAAGTACCTTATGTAAGGATGGATGCAGCTGAAAAAAATTTGGAGCCAGTAAATAGAATGTACATCAATCTGTTCTCCACCACATCATCCTGTTCTGCTTTGTACCCATCCCTTACTCTCAACCCTGCATAAACATTCATTGTTTAAATACATTTCTCCTTAAACACTCTTTAATGAAGCAATCTTTCACAATGGATTTGTATATGTACACACTATTTGTTCTATGCCCAACCGGGCTCCACTGTTTGCAAATGTAGTCCTATGGGAGAAAAATTACCATCAGGCGGAAATATTCTTTTCATGCAGTGAAGCCATGTTGTAGAAGAATGTGATTTTTTATTGCATTCAGAAACATGTAATGTGATATCTATGAAAAGTACCTGATTACTTTCAGCGTCAAAACATAAAGACATGCTTGGATTTTAAAATGAAGGACCTAGAGAGGCAGGTAAAATTATATATAAAATACACTCTCTGTCTCTCTGTATATACCAATGGAAACTTGTTGAATGACTACTTTGAGGCATTTCACTGGGGTCAAGCAGACAGGTGAAGGCACTTGAAGACATTATTCCCTGGTTTGCAAAAGAAAACCTTTGTGATCTTGGGGATATTACTCAGCCTTTCTATGCTTTAGATCTCCCCTAGGATAAAATGAGGATAATGCACTTACCATAATTTGTGAAGTACCTTGGTATTTATGAATAAAAATGTACTATAAATGGTACATAATGCTAGCACTGTATTTTTTTTTATTAATGGCTGGAAATATTTGTTATGAATCTCTCAGGAATTAAATAGTTTCTATTAGTTTTCCAACCACACAGGTCTTGGGCATGTGGTCTTTTGGACATATAATCCACAAAACTAAACAGAGTATGAAATGAAACTCATTATTGTCTAGCACAGGGTTTGGCAACCTATGGCCTGCAGGCTAAGTTTGGCCCAGGGAGACATCTGATCCGGTCTCCAGCCTTGGGCTTCATCTGCAGGCAGTCTCCTTGTACTGCTGCAGGGAACAGTGTCAGCTACAGCTGGATCATAGTGCTCACCTTCAGGGCTCTGACCCTGAGTCAGTCTGGAGCACGGCCTAGAAAGGTTGCTGGCCACTGGTTTAGCACCTAGAGCAGTGGTTCTCAATCTTTTTACACTCAAAGCATCCCTCAAGAAATTCTAACTCTTAGCTTTCATTTGTTTTTTGACTACAGAAAAAATAATAGAGCAATTTTGCTGTTGCAAAGAGCTCGGGAAGATCACAACAGAGCAGAGTGTTTGTCCCAGCATGTATTCCTGTTTGGAATCACTGGGTTTATCTTCTGAATCATGTGTAGGTGTTCGCCCACCAAGCAGTGCTAATAGTGTGGCACCTTTAAAAAGATCTCATTGCACCCTGGGTGCTGTCTAGTGTTTCTTTTTGTCCTCATTCATCCTAGTATGACTAAACTGGGTTTCCCCCATATTCCCTTAGAATGCACTCCTGCTAATGCAGTGGTTTTGTGTTTATGTGTGTAGGAGAACAATATCTCCACTTGAGCCAACCAACAAAATGCACATACTCAATGAACTTTAATGAATTACAGAATTTCATAACCAGATCCTCAGCTGGTGTAACCTGGAATAGCTCCAACACCTTCATTGCAATAACATCACTTTCCATAGGATGACAATCTGGCCTTGTTAATTTAAAACTAGCATCCAATAAATCCATGTGCTATAATTCATTTAGCTATCAACAAGACATTGTAAGAATGCCAAAGATATGGGAGGTTGTAACAAGAGTAGTAGGTAAAATGGATTGGCTATTGGTAGAGTGTAGGAGGCAAAGGGAACATAGCATTTCCAAGCCCACGAATCATGACTGTTTGTCTGTTGCAAAACAAGCAGTCAATTTGATGTATGACTGAAATGAGGATGGGAGACCTTTTGAGTCATTTGTTTCACCAGTCTTTCTCAGATGAATGAGAGATGGGCAAAGAACTGTGGTTGAGTGTCTGTTTTCAGATGACTTACAGATTTAAGAAAATAGAGAGAAATCAATTACACTCTTTATCTCTATGCCAAAGTATGTATAAACCTAAACAGAAGTGTGATAAAATAGTCATTCCATATGCCTGTACTATCTTAATTTATTTTAATTGCTTTTAGGAGGTTCATTTATTTGCATCATTTTTCAAGGTCCTTTGTCTCAACTATATTTTCTTTGTTTGAGGAATTTTCTTCAAATATGACACACAACTGAGGACATTATAGCCCATCCTATAGCACAAAGAAAACTGCCTTGAACATGCTCCATGTCAAGAGACTATACTGCAATCGACTGCTCCTTTTATAGTTTCATAGTTGGTAGGGTCAGAAGGGACCTGAGCAGATCATCAAGTCTGACCCCCTGCCATGGCAGGAAAGAGTACTGGGGTCGAATGACCCCAGCAAGATGTTCATCTAACCTCCTCTCAAAGACCCCCAGGGTAGGAGCCTGCAC